>NW_027526245.1:34195285-34562222 GCF_048455015.1 Haemaphysalis longicornis
TGAGTGGAAATTTTTTTTTATAAAATTAAAGTAAGCTCCAACCCGGTGTTAGACGACCTGAATTCTCCGTCTCTGCGCCGCGGACGGAGGCGACGAGATTTGCGGCAGAGGAGGTGGAGCAGTAAGAAATACTTCTGTTCAGTTTTATCAACGGCCCAGAGTGCAGCCCTGGGGAGTGATTCCTTCTTCTGTGGGGCCCATATGCAGTCCGCGCGGCCTGTGTTCTGTCCACCCGCTGAAGCTGGGTAGGTAGAGAGGGCCTGGACAGCAGCATCTCCCATTGCTCTCGTTGGGTAGTTGAGGGAAAGAGAGGAGGGTGCTCAGGGCTAAAGTCGCACACCCCGATTACGGGGCGGAGTGTTCCTACTTCTGCGCAAAATTTACATTCAGCATCGTAGCGATTCGTATACCTTAAGTGAAGACGCGTAGGCTGTGGGAAGGAGCCCGGATTGTATGAGCCGTAGGGTAGTTTATTGTTCTCTGGAAAGGTCAGGGTAAGCCGAAGGTACGGTCTGTCTCATAAGGCGATAATGCTGGGTTATCTCCCGGAACGTGACTAGCGGTGACTGTCCTCGTGCAGCTCCATAACACGGGACGTAAAAGTGCAGGCTTGTTGGGTGGACGTATTTGTTACCCTCCATTGAAGCGTGACGGGGTGTCCGGGTGAGCTGAATGGAACCGTCTGGGGAGGGTTTTTTAGCTCGCGCAGTGCAGGTCAGGACACCCAACCCGATTGGTAATTCCAGTAGGCTTGCTGGGAATCGGTGACTACCCTCCGAACCCCTGGTTGAGTTAGAGCCAAGGTGATAGCTCCCTCTTCTGCTGCCGTCATTTCTTGGATCCTAAGCGAGGAAGCGAGGTACACGCAAGGAGGTTGGTTCTGGAGGTAGCCACGATTATGGCGTATATTGCTGGCCTCGATGTTTGGAGGCGTCTGTGTAGATAACTGCATGATCCCCACCGAGGGTGGTGTTTAGCGCTTGAGCCCGTGCTATTGGGTGACCCTCGTCATGTGAGGGGTTCATATTTCTAAGCACAGGGAGCATTTTTAGTTTTAGTCGCCAAGATTCTGGGAGTGAGTCAAGCGGAGTGACATTCTGGGCTGCCCAGCCAATCTGGTGAACATGCGGTTACCCACCGCAGTTCTGAGTCGGACCTTCTGGTTAGAAAGATGGCCTTCTATCAGCTCTTCCACCGTGTTGTGGAGCCCCGTGCTAAGCAGCCTCTGTGTGGACGCACTCATGAGAAGACCAATGGCCTGCTCGACCGCTTTTCAAATCGTTATATAACGCATCTCTATGTCTTCCTTGTCGAGAAGACAGGGAGTTCACGTATGCGACTCTCGAGAGGACAAAAGCTTCAATTAATCGAAAGGTACTGGATTCCTTTAGACCTCGCTTCTTGGTGGCAACTCGCCTGATCATGTGTATGATTTTATTAATGCTGTTTTTGAGGCGCTGCAAGGAGACGACACTCTTGGTGTTAGCCTCGAGATGTAGTCTCAGGATCTTGATGCTGAGGCTTGGAGTGATGGCTTTGCGATGATGGAATATTTGAATGTATTCCTTGGAATCGCGTGAGGGCGGACGACAAGGAGCTGTGATTTTTTACGTGAACACTGGAGGCCACATGCTTTAGCACATTGGCGTACTAGAAGTGAGATGCCATGCATTCACTTGAGCGTCTTTTAATATTTTGTAATTCTTAGGACATGAGCAAGGTGCGCACATGGCCGCTAGACGGGCGTGAGTGGTCGCGTGATGCTTTCACGTGGCATTCAGCGAGAACGCAGGGGGTAAACCCGTAGATGTGCTTGGTGAGTACTCCACCTGTCTTCCCCGTCCTTGCGCGGGCTCGAAGCTAAATCGGTAAGACAACGGGCTCTCGCTTTGTTAGTCTATTATTTCCAGGTTCGGTTCCCGGCGGTGCCAGTAAATTCTTTTATTTGTTCGCTGGAGTTTTCTGGTGACACCAACGGTCGCGAAAGAACCATTGGGGGGTAGAGGTAAAAAGCTTTGCTTTAAAACAATAACGTTTCGGGGTCCGTACGGGTCCCTTGTTCACATATGAAACGAAAAGCGGTTCGGCCGTAATTATACATGCGTGGAACGTTGCAAAGCGCATGCGTATTTCGTAGGCATGGGCCCACGTGTCCGATTAAGAGCGTGCGGGGTTGATTGGATATGGAATGACTCTCGGAGTAGGCGCGTTGATAACATTTTCTCGGTGGCAATGATTCTGGCCGAGTCCCAAGCGATGACATGACCGGTTGCGTTATGGTGTTCTGCCGAGGCGTTTAGCTGTGTGCGGCCGTTAGCAACGTCGTTTTTGTGCTGCTTTAAGCGCCTCTTGAAGTTTCCGGTTTCACCAATATAGGCTGCGTGGCAAGTCTGGCAAGGGACCTTATAGACCACCCCGGGGTATCTTTCACGTTCTAGCGCGTCTTTGGCCTGTACAAGTTGCTGCCCGAGCTTACTTGTAGGCACGTGGCAAACTTGGACGTCGTAGTCACTGAAGATCCGTGATAGCGTTTCGCTTACACCGATACCTTAAGGAATAGCAGCGCGCTTACGCTGCTTTCTCGGTGAAGTCGGTGGGTTTGCCGATCAAGAGGCGCCTAAAGGAGCACACGAACGACGTTGCTAACTGCCGCACACAGCTAAACGCCTTGGCAGAACACCATAACGCAACCGGTCTTGTCATCGCTTGGGACTCGGCCAGAATCATTGCCACCGAGAAAATATTATCAACGCGCCTACTCCGAGAAGCATTCCATATCCAATCAACCCCGCAGGCTCTTAGTCGGACACGTGGGCCCATGCCTACGACATACGCATGTGCTTTGCAACGTTCCACGCATGTATAATTACGGCCGAACAGCTTTTCGTTTCATATGTGAACAAGGGACCCGTACGGACCCCGAAACGTCAGTGTTTTTACCTATTGTTTTTACTTTTTGGCGAGTGTCAGTTTGTTCCCGGAAATGTTATTTCCTCGCCAGACGAGTTTTCGTCGAACTTTGGACTAGATTGTTTTGTCTTGATAATCATCGCGACATTGGTTCTCTTCAGAATTTCTTTCGGGTGTATTCCTGTGTTAGTGCAATGTACAAATATTCCAGAATATATCCCAGCACGAAACAATTCTGTCCAGGTGCCTCCATTAATAACGGCTGTAAACGACCGCTCCCGGGAAAAAAACGTATTGCATGATTCATTACAGTAGTAATTAGTTACATAATTTGTACCTAGAGGGACTCGATTTCTGGTTCGTATGAGAAATAAGAGGCCACAAATCTGTTTTTTCAGTTTACCCGATCGATTGATCGCAGTCTTCTCTGGCGCCCATTCCCAGAATTACAAGCCTGCGTTTTTCACTCGGTTCGCACATGAACGTACGGCCGCAAGTGCAGTTTAGTGTATCCGGCTGCGAAGTCAGGGAAGCAGGGACTTTTCACGTCGCTGTACGTGCACACACGCACAACAGCATGTGTATATATTTTTAATCTATTCACAGCAGCCTATAATGACATGAAGGTGAAAGAAACATTTCTACAAAACGGCAAAGCACTATAAACTGCGTGGAATTAAGGTCGGATGTAGGTCGTTAATAAAAGCGGGCGCAGAGTGAACGCCACTAATGATTCACAATCATCGCAAAAAAAAAAAGGCGAATGCAAGGACGCCAGCGCAGCGCACGAACGACGGCATTTGCGAATGAAGCGCTCTGTATACTGCCGCGAACCATGCGCAAGCCCTCTGTGCAGTGATTGCACGACCATAGTCACGCGAATGCAAGAACGGAACTACCGTAACAGAGCAGTTTGAAATGTCCACGAACGATCCTTTCGCATTCACGAACTATCCTGAGATATTACAGCATGCCGCACACGTAAAAAAAAACCGCGCTTTGCGTATGCGCCAGCGGCTTCCACCCCGCAAATATCCCCTTGTAGACAAAAATATAAAACAAAACACCCTCACTCAGTGCGTGTTGGTAAAACGGGGCTCTAGAAATGTTATAAATGCTGCCAAAACGCGATTGCGGCGCGAAAACAAGAGTTAATGCAGCAAGCGGCCCGAAGCGTTGCGAGGGCGTCTGCTCTGAAGCAGCCAACAAAAATGGCGGCACCGCCGCGGAGTTAAAGGGACCGCGGCGCCGCGGGTGAGGAGAAAGAAAAAAGAGGAGGGCAGCGGAGAAGGAGGGAGCAGTTGGCGCTACCTTAGTAATTTTAGGGACCTTATGGCGGATGCGGCACTAGCGCCATGTGGCTGAGGCGGGCCTAATTGCTCGCTATAAATGGTCTATACCCCTCGAGCTTCGCGATTGCTGCTCCGCCTGCACCGCTTCTCGGCGGCGTTCACGTGATGTACGTCGTGAATTATGTGCCCACTCACGACGCATAGCAACAGGTAAGGTAGGTTAATGAAACCGCGGAAAACTAATTCGTCTACAAGTCCGCAAGAAACAGAATAGCTCGTACTGGAATGCAAATCGCAGTGCAGATGCTGATGAAGGTCGGCTAAACTTAAGCCAGGTACGACTCACCAGACCAACTAGATGCGAAATGCACTGCTATTTCCAAGACACGGGGGTGGGAAGTGAGGGAGGCGATTATTATCGTTGTGTTCATATGTGGGGCGAAATCAAGCAATGGACGTTTTGGTAATCACGCACACAATCTGTGGGTTCACTTTCCTTTTGTTTTTAGTCTTCAGCAAACGGCTGATCACTCGGCGGACGCATCTTTTTAAAGAAGAATACAGGGTAGGCAGTTCACAAGCGACAAGAAGTGTCGTTGGAAAAAAACTGTCTGATAAGGTATATGAAGAGGCCCTCTGATTTCAGTTCGTGCTAGATTTTACAGGCCCCCTGTGCCATATGACGATGTTCCGACGAGTTTAGTCGCGGACGCGGATTACTCAATAAGCTCCGCCCCGCGCTGCCCGCGGCGGATTAATGTGACATGAATTTTTGCGAGCGCTTACATTACAAGACGACCTAGCATTAATTAATTGTCGTGTGCTGATTCACGAGTTAATTTTGCATTATCCATCGTACATGTTTCGTAAAGTGATCGGGAAATTTTATGAAACGCTAGCTTGCCAAAGTAACGATAAATACTTGAGGTATGATATGACAAGCGCACCTGGCGTGCTGTCATGTACCAGGGCTCCACCAGATTGATTGATTGATTGATTGATTGATTGACTGATTGATTGTAGGCTTAACGCGCCGACTCTGCACTGGCGATGAGGCGCGCCGTAGTGGAGGGCTTGGGATTGTCAGCTCGCTCCGACGCCATCGCAGAAATCTCTCCGTCGAGAAGCGGGAACGGCCGGCCACGGGGCTCTTTACCTCTCAACATCTCCGAATCTGCCGCCCAGACGCACAGAAGATGCGCAGAACGACCATAATTTACGGCCACGGCCGCGCTGAGAATCCGAGCTCCTCCAGAGCACGAACGTGCCCCTGACTCAGCGCGACTGTTTATGTTCTCTCTCTCTCTCTCTCTCTCTCTCTCTCTCTCTCTCTCTCTCTCTCTCTCTCTCTCTCTCTCTCTCTCTCTCTCTCTCTCTCTCTCACGTCTGCGTGCTGTTCGCCTGAGAGAGTCGCCCCACGCCTGTGCACCGCGTCAGACGTTTTTCTCCCCGTGCTCCTCTGTCCTGATCTACTGTAACCTCAGTTTTTCTCTATTATTAAACCTTTTAAATTCTCAAACCCTAGTTTCTTCCATTCGATCTTCACTCGAGCCACGACCTAGCTGACATGGCGCAGCCGACAGGATCAGGATTTGAGGCCACGGAACGAACGGACGAGGAGACGAACGACGCGGACGAACTGCACCACGACTACGAGAGTGCACGCAGACGAGGGGCAACGACGGACTCCACGTCAACGGTGATCGACTGGCTGCTGATTTCAATGGAACGCGACGTCCTGTGTTCAACGAAGAAGCAGCAGTTGGTGAACGAACTACGATCGCGAGGGCTCCCTTGCTCTGGCCGTAAGGACGACATCGTCTCGCGTCTCCTAGAGGACAACGAAAAACGTCGCCAGCTCTTCAAACGATCGAATGTGCCAACGATACTTCAGGCTGCCTACGACGACGAGCGGCAGACGAACCTGCAAGCGGCGCTATTCGAGAACAGGAGGCTGCGCGAAGAACGAGAACGTCTTCGGAGACAACTGGCGAGAGTCGGCCACACGTTTCCCACGGTGTCAAAGCCAGCGGCAAGCCTTCAACGATACGACGCACACCTTGATCCGGAGACGCGCGGCAAGCACAACGGCACGCACACGGACGAAACGACGCATGCAAAACGGTGCACCGCCCGCTCATCGGACCTCGCCCAGGTGATCGCCACGGTCACGGAAACTCAAGCGAAGATAAGTGAATTCCTGGCGAGATCACGAACACCCGCAGCTCTGACACCGAGCCGACCAACGAACTACATCACCCACGCACAGGTCTTCCCGGCAACAAGCAACGAGACGCGCAACGTACTCAGCGCGCACGAGCCAGAACGCAGCACGTACCTGGTACCCGCTTCTTCCGTACAGACCTTGCCCACGAACGGTACCGTACCCGAATTGGTGGAGCTCACGAACGAAACGCCCAGAGCACCGAACGCAACCGAGCCAGTGCATACGAAATTTTCCGCACATGCTGTCCCGGCCCCAGTCCACGCAACCAACGACAACGCACCTGGATTGGTGGACATGGCCCTGACAATCGCGATGCAAAGTGCACAAAACGCACCAGTGGCGACGAATGACATCGAACCCGGACTCGTGGAGCTGACCACTACAGCCGAAACGAACAGCGCACGGAACGCACCCGAGCTGGTACGCACGACAACCCTCGCACGCGCTGTTCCAGTCCAGGTACCGCCCAAGAACGACATCGTACCCAGACAAGAGACGCTGGCCACGACCAACGAAACGCACGGCGCACGGAACACGACCAAGCCAGCACGCACGGAGGAAACGCTATTCATGACACCCTCCGGTCCCGCTGCTGCCTTCCGGACTCGGCCAGCGAACGTACCAACCGCAGGAACCAACCTTGCCACGAGAAACGAAACGCCAAGCGCACGTGGTTCAACCCAGCCGGAACGTACGAGCTCTCCGGCACCCTCCAGCCCGAGTTCACCCAACGAACGACATCGCACTCGCGCAGGTGAACCCATCTACGAGCAACTACGCACCCAGCGCACGCGGCACGTTCGAGCCGGAACATGCAAGTTCCCCGGTCCCCGCTGCTCCGATCGAGACTCATCCGACAAACACCACCATGGTACAGGAGGATGCAGACGCGAGCGTACGGGCACCAGGCAAACGAGACGGCATCGAGCCTGCTTGCACGAGAGGAATGCCGACCGCAGCACTTTCGAATTCGAACCAACGGGCAAGCGACGAGAGCTTGAACGGCAACACGGACACGGCGAGAACGACAACGAACGAGGCGAAGGCACCCGATCCACACGAAGGCATCGAATGCCCTACCGAGGCAGCCAAGCCTACGACGACAAAGATTGTGGGACCGAACGAACGAGACGAACTACGCCCACTTTCCCACCACTTCACTTCCGAGGGCAACCACGGCGAAGGCGAGCAAGGAGTCGCAACGAATTTGTCCGATCAGCCGCGCCACTTCACGACAACGCCACGCCACCGCAGGATGAACGAAAGGACAAACGGCTCCCGAACCGTACGAAACGCACACCTCGAGCAAAACAACGCCCTCAACGCACCGAACTCCGCGACTTTCACGGAACGCATCTCGCCACCAGACGAAACGCACGGCAACGTTCCCACGCGCATCAAACCCGCACGAAGCTACACAGACTCAATCGCCGACGGAAGCGACGTGACCAACGCAACGCCGTAAACGCATCCCACGGAACGCAAAAATCAAGTCAGTTTGAAATTGGCCGACCTCATCGAGACGAACGCCCACTGAACGAAGTTTCTAATATCCGGAGCACGAAAAAAACGCCAGCATCGAGCAACTGCGCAAACGTTCGTGCACAGTTGCGTCTCTGGATACGAACGGACGTCAAACAACGCGGACACTTGTGCCTGAGGACAGGCACAAAATTAAGGAGAGGCGTGTCAGCTCGCTCCGACGCCATCGCAGAAATCTCTCCGTCGAGAAGCGGGAACGGCCGGCCACGGGGCTCTTTACCTCTCAACATCTCCGAATCTGCCGCCCAGACGCACAGAAGATGCGCAGAACGACCATAATTTACGGCCACGGCCGCGCTGAGAATCCGAGCTCCTCCAGAGCACGAACGTGCCCCTGACTCAGCGCGACTGTTTATGTTCTCTCTCTCTCTCTCTCTCTCTCTCTCTCTCTCTCTCACGTCTGCGTGCTGTTCGCCCGAGAGAGTCGCCCCACGCCTGTGCACCGCGTCAGACGTTTTTCTCCCCGTGCTCCTCTGTCCTGATCTACTGTAACCTCAGTTTTTCTCTATTATTAAACCTTTTAAATTCTCAAACCCTAGTTTCTTCCATTCGATCTTCACTCGAGCCACGACCTAGCTGACAGGATAGATTTTGACCACTTGGGGATCTGTCACGTGAGCCGAAATCTCGAACACACCGGCGTTGATGCTTTTCGCCTCCACCAGAAATCGGCCGCCACGGCCGGGAATCGAACGCGAGTCTTTGTGCTCAGCAGCTCAACGCCATAGCCACTGAGCCACTCCGCCGGGTGAGACATTGTGTAAGCGCGCAAAACCGATTTACATCGTAGTGTATAGCAGTAGCAGGAGGCGGACTCTTAGCCTTCAACCCAGCGTCCGGGCTAATTGTGACTCATGTGGCATATTATCCCCTGGTGAGCCTGGGGAAACATTACTGCGTTGTTGTTGCCCTAGCAACGCCACCGCCATGTTGGCCTTGAAGGCGTTATATTTGCCATGGCAACAATGCGAGCGCGCAGCTTGCGTGGGGGAGAGGTAACGCTCTCCCCTCTCATGCCGGTTGGATTCCTTCCCCCTCCCCGTGTCCCCCCCTCCCCACCCGGCAACCGCCGCTGCCGCCGCCGCCGCCACCCCGCTGCCTCCAACGGGCAAGCCTCGCTCCGACGGCACGAAGCCACGCCGCTTGAGCAGTAACGACGCCAGCTCGAATATCACTTGAACACTTTATTCGCGTTACGTGCGCGAACGCGACGTGCGGCGAGAAACACCGATGACCAATACAACACATACAAGGTTGTCTGTCTTCAAGCACAGCACACGCACGACACAAGTCCTATCCTTCAGCCCAGCTTCACGTACGGCATACGAACGACGTTCTCACCTTTTGCTAACAACACTCAAAGAGTCTTCGCGTTACGATTCATCCTGGTGTTCTTGGCGTCCCTTTTGCAGCACCGTAATGTCCGAGGGAGCACATACGAGAAATCGCCCACTACATGAGACGCGCGTCGGCCTCGCTGCTCGCCGTGCGGAAGCAGCAACTGCGGTGACCGTTATCGCGCATGCGCGCCCCCAGTCGCGCCGGAGAGAAGCGGAAAGAAAAAAAAAAAAAACGAGAGGAGGAGTGTTTCCCCAGCGCCACTGCCTCTAGGCGCGCAATAACAGAACCGAAGCTAGAAAAAGTAGCATTGGCAGTAGCATGACCACCTCAGTAAACGCTGCTTGCAGAGACGTTGTTGGTAAATCAGTAAATCAGCTCCGTGCACATGGCGGTTTTGCTACGCCGGCTTGTGACCCACACCTGGCGCTTGTGCAAACAAAATGTAGCACACTAAAGCCACGCCAGAAACATTTACACTTACGTAAATTCACTACTTGTGCAGGAAGCGTGACTCTGCTCCACATAAATATGCATTTCCAAGGCATACACACGGTAAATCTCAATCGTGAACGTGCCGCAAAAGCAGTGGCGACAGTGGGGAGCTCGCCGGAGGTACGCGCCGCTGCTTTCGAAACGGGTCTCTAGGGGGTTGCAGTGGCGCCCCTAGCGGGAGCGGTCGAGGCGTATAATAATAAAAAAAAAAATGGCCGCGTATCTGCTCCTTTCGTTGCAAATGTCGTCTAAAGACGATAGTCTTTGTAGGAATTTGCCAAGGAAATGCCCCCCCTTCGCTTTCCCGCTCACCTCTTATCCTATTCCTGTTCCGTCGCGCTCATCCCAAAGTAAACACACTAAAGGTTTGCTCAAGGCGATGTGAATTTACCGCGTTCCACTGCTAAAGGCGGGGTTCCTCGATGCCAGCGCTGCAGTACGGCGGAGACGCAGAGAAATGGCGGTTTATCTTGTACGGCGCATTACTCCTTGCCGCAGGTGATATCAGCCGTGCTGCACTACCCATGGTGCCTCATTACGTACTGCTGCCGCAGTGACCGTTCCCAAGTCCTGCTGGCAAGCTCAAGGACGGATATTTATCAATCATTATTTCAAAAATGAAACAGCCATGCTTCGCAAACTCACCGCAGGGGCAATGGACTTCCGGGCGCCATGGGGAAGGTCGTGGCGAGAGGATCGGCGCTGCATTAAAAATTACACCATTTAGTTTGTATCAATCGATGGAGGAGACTGTAGGTAAAGGTGCTAAGAGAAGAGAAGGACGGTAGCCCACCCCGTGAAAACAGGCACAGGGGCAAACGCAGAAATGAAAAACAAAGACAGTTTACAAAATAAACAGGAAAACAGGTTTATTATGCTGAAAACAGTTAAGCGATTTTTGATATAAATTGAGAAAATTCGCACTACCATAGCAAGGAGAAAACAAAATCGGAAGCGGTGGAAATGAAGAACTTTCCCTACGTGTTTAACAATAAAACCTACAGCCCTGTGGATGTTTCACAAGACTAATAGATTGTAAGTCGTCACTGAATAAGTCGGCCGTACAGTTACATTCGGGGTTATCGTATCAATTTATAGGTACATCCGAGAGTACGCACAAAAGATTTGTATTTTTTCAAAGGAATTTATTAGCTGAGGGACATATACCCACATAGGATGTTCAGTTTTAGGAGATGTATAACAAAAATTAATTTGCAAGAAAAACTTTGGGCATACAATATTGGGGGAAAATTTTTTCTTTGGAGCAAGTAACATCTGTGAACTTTAATGAGCAATCTTCAGCAAGACCAAGAAAAACGAACAATGTCAAGCGTTTAAATGGAGGATGACATTCGATTACCGTATTTACTCGCATAATGATCGCTTTCGCGAAATGATCGCACCCCTAAAGTTCGTCGTCAAAATACTACTTTTCTTATTTCCCGCGCAATGATCGCACCCTAAACTTGCAGCAGCCATGTGTCGTATGTGTGCCAGGTCTAGGTAATGATGGTCGTGCTTACTTTAGTTTTCTCCTCTTTCAAAGCGGAAATAGCTACGTTATTGCCGCGGACTTGATATTGGCGATATCGGCAAGCATGAGTTCATTATTGTGGCGGAAGAAACTCTGACCAAATACACATAATGTGTTCACAAAACATTTAAAAAAATTACCAGTGGCTTAGCTCGGCTATGCCAGGACATACGTAGCGTGAGCTAAGGGTCAGCTGGTTATTCTTGGGTTTCCTGGTTGTCTAAGATTAGCTTATTAGCATGCGTACTCCTGCTAAAACGATTTCCAATCCAAGGTAATCCAATCCAATCCAATCCAGTCCAGTCCAGTCCAGTCCAGTCCAGTGCTGTCCAGTCACTGCTCCTCGCGCATGCGCAGCACAGCTCTCCAGGAGCCACGCGAGACGGCTGTCGAGCGGCTCCGGCGCACCGTCAGACTTGGCTACGGCGCAACGGAGGAGCACAGCTGGGCACGCGCCGGCGACAATGCGCCGGCCGCGGCTATGACGTCACTCCTCTGGAATGCGCATACCGGCGAATGTGCAGACCAAATTCTCTACACACCCGTACTCAAGTTGGATTGGATGTCCAGTACAACCCAATACAATCCAATTTAATTCAATCCAAGTCAGTTCAATCCAGGCCAATCAATCCAATCCAATTCTCCTCGCACTTGCGCAGCACGGCCCTTCAAGGCCCACGCGAAACTACTTAACCTCGGCCAGCGTAGCTTACGCTACAAAAACGCGCTCGGCTTGCTGCGTCAGCAGCCCTGTCTTGATGTCCCACACTGTGACAGCAGTCGACCTGTTCGCACATCGCAGCAAACTCGTTCCGGCGCGTTCCGTAATTCTGTGATTCCGGCGCGTTCCACGACGAAAACACTGCATTTTGCGTCACTCGTTGGTCATTCGGTTGTCGGTGGAGTTTTTATTGTTTTTATTTGTTATGTTCAAGTTCATGAGACTTATCGTAAACATTCTCACCTGCAACTCGTTTTCTGCGCTGAAACTTTGTTCGTGAACAAATTTACCTCGCGTAATGAACGCACCCCCAAATTTGCATCATATTTTTCGAACAAAAAGTGCGATCATTGCGTGAGTAAATACGGTATGTCTACAATATCTGTTAATATGTCGACAGTTCAATAAATCACACAGTAAATGTGGGATAACGTATTTGTAAATGTCCCGATGTAATTGTCCAAAGCATGTCTTGCAAATACGGAACACGAAAAATTTTATTACTAAGGAACCCGGAAGCGTGCGACACCGGCAGAAATTACTATGAATTATCAGGCATTGTGATTAGGGATTAACTGTTGAGAAGTAATACGATAACAAGGGAATGGATACATACAGTTTAACGTAAGCGGAGGCAATGGGCTGCTCAGACTGCTCTTAATTGCATGATTTCCTTCATTGAAGGGCTATAGGCGGCCTATAAACTTTGCCTATACGAAAGCGTTGTCCCGCGTTATTCAGTTATTCATTTATTTATTTATTTCCACAGTACCCACAGCGCCTGAGGCATTACAGTTGGGGGGGGGGGTAGTACAACTTAGATAAGAAAAGACAGAACAGGGGAAATCAAAGGAAAAGAAATTAGGTTGCGGTTAGGCACAGCTTGGCACAGGCACAGGCACAGTTAGGCACAGGCACAGCTGGAGCTGTGCCTACCCATGAACACGAACCTGCACTGCCGAAGAGGGCCGGTAGAGTTTTCAAGATAGCTAATAAATTGGACAAACAAGGCGAGGTGATCATGCTCGGTGTTTAAAGCGCCCGTAGTGACTCTCCCTGAAGCTATGGGCGTCTTTCATGAGCACTGCTTCCTTACCTTTATTTTCGGTGGCTGCAGCCCGTGCGTCTCAGGGCTGCCCGTCAACGTAAACCCGTCCCCTCCGCTGCTGCGCCTCCTTCCCGATAAACTGCTGCTGCGCCTTCGTCCTGAAAAGTCCGAGTGGGAGAGCGCAGTCCCCGGCGGTGAAGGGGGGCTTTGCGAGTCCGTAGACGGCGTTTCGCTTCCCGACAAAGACATGGCCTGCAGCTGCTTGGGTTCCATTGTTCTTCTTCTTCTTCGCCCTCTTCTTCTTCGTTGCTGTCCACCCAGCCTCAGCCTCGCTGCCGCTTGCGGGATGTGCCACTCTTAGGTGTCCTGCTTGATTTGCGACAGGCCGACCTAGGAATATCTACGGTAGTCGTCCCTTGGCTGTCGCTTTATTTGGCGCAAATGGAGCGGACTGAGTGAGAAAAAAGGTGGTATCCTCCAATCCTCGATTCCAGGTGTATAATCTGGGTTTGTGATTTTATACTAAAACTTTAGCCTCGTGTCGGAACGGAACAAAAACCGCAACGAAAAAAAAATTCCCCCGCATTTCCCCGAGGGGGAGAATGTGAAAGTGCGAATGCACGGTTGTCGGCCCGCTTGCGGCGCTTGCGCTCGGCCCCCGCAGCCCACCGCCTCGCCGCCTTCTCTTCCATCTCTTCCATCGGGTTTGTAGTATCACGTGTACACCACGCAGTTATCAAGCCGCTATAACGCCGCTGAGTCGCCAACGCACGCCGCTGACGACGTAGTTTGAATGCGTTAAAGATATAAAGCGCGTTACTCACGCTGATATCAGCGTGGCGTCCGTGGCTTAGTCGGTAGCGCGTCGCGCTGCGGCCGCAAAGTCCTCGGATCGAAACCTGGCGCCGGATGCTGTTTCTTTCTTAAAGAGGAGCACTGCGGACGCCGCCGACGCCGCCGCCGCCGCCGGCGGTGGATGGTTTGGGGTCGCTTATAAAGTGTATTACTTAAAAAAAACGAAACAGAAAAGTCTTTTTGGCCGGAACCACGGAGCAAGAATATACGGGAGGGGAAACGGCCCATGGCGGCAAGTGCGGGCGAGCGACCAGATAAGGTCACAACAAAAACCAAGGCGGACTGCAAAGTTTCGTAGCTTCGACGGTGAAGGACAGGGTAGCGGCACCTGCATGGTGGACGAGATGAAAGCGGCCGCAATTGATTCCGTCGCTGCGCAGTGAAATGCCAATCGCAGCGGCCGCGCAGTTTCTTCACCCGCCGCAGATGCCGCTAGCTTAACCTATGACGAGCGCTTGTGACATTATCTGGCCGCGCTAGAAAGCCTCGTTTCGCCTCCTATTTTCTTCTTGCTCCGTGGCCGGAACGAAAACGAAACGTAACTTATAATTGCGTTTAGAAGCCCACCCAAGAAAAAAAATCGTTTTGGTTTTCGGCTCGGGTTGAAAGTCCAATATTTAAGCACTCATTCAAAGATCCATGCAGCGAGAGATGGGAGATTGCCGGCGGTTCGCTGGCACAAAATCGCCTTCCGTCTTCGTGGCGCTCTCTGTCATTCGGCAGGCTCGCTGCCGGCCTCCAGTATCTCTCCCCCTGTGTCTATAGTACGAGCTGAGCTGCCCGCGTGGTGGCTGTGCGCAGCTGCTCGTTGCGAGGCAGTCGCCACGGAAGTGTTATTTAGTTACTAAAAACGATGCTCTGTCTTGGGCTACTTAAACGCAAAAATGTTGGTTTCCAGACTTTGTCTGTCTGTCTGTCTGTCTGTCTGTCTGTCTGTCTGTCTGTTTGGACGCTTGATTGATTTATTTCGGTGTTGAATGCACCGACGCTACACCGGTGATGAGGCGCGCCGTAGTGGAGGATTCATATTAATTTTGGCCACCTGGGATTCTTTAGCGTGCGCCGAAATCCAGAACACACGGGAGTCTTCGCTTTTCGTCTCCATCAGAGAAGAGGCCGCCACGGCCGGGAATGGAACCCGCGTCCTTGGGCTCAACAGCACGTCATAGCCACTGAGCCACCGCGGCGGGCTAGGACGCTGCGGCAGGTTTGATGATGCTGTGGTGATTGGCTAGAAGACACCAAAGTGGAGGGAGGAACGCAGAAATTCTTGAAAGAGACGTTTATATTGTCGCGTACAGCAAATACGCGTTGGGGGTGTTGGTGAGCTTTACTAAAACGCTAATAGAAGAAGCAGCGGAGAAGAACGCTCTTGACCGCGAAGCACTCGAGCTGCCAGAGCAAAACACTGATGATGATGCGTTCCGGGTAGCGCTCGTTCATCGTCGTCGTCGCCTCGGCTGGGATGTCACAAATTAAAAGTTCATTCAGATGCTTGTGGGTACGTGACAATATATATGCAAAGCATTTCCATACTACGAAATCTGGCACCAGTGTTGAACTTGTGGACATTATTTACTGTGAGAAGTCGCGCCTGTATCTCCGTGTACAGTGATGTGCGAACTCGTGACTGCCACTCCATGTGTGTGATACAACGCAGTCACATATTTCTGTGCCTCAGAACACTCGCGGTCATCACTACGTGCATCGAGTCACGTAGGCCAGACAGGTGTGAAGTGTATGTGTCCGTGTAGTGATGTGAGAACTCGTGCCTGCCACTCCATGTGCGCGTAATGCAATTGCGGTCTCATGTTCACGGGTACTCGAACTGCTTCGCGCCATGCGAACGAGCCTCCAGTCACGTACGCCAAGGCCTCCCCCTTCTCCCCCCCTACCCATTAAATTGAGCAGCTCCTGTGGCCGGGGGATCTCAATGGCTCCGATGAGAGAAGACGTGTAACTTGCTTCAACAAGTATTAAACGCTTTATCTAACCCTCAGCCATGGACCTGCTCACATATGGCGCAGTCGCCCAACGTTACCTGCTGCAGCTTTAAGCGACACGACTGACGAGAAGAGCCTGCTTCATGCTTCAAGCAGTAAGCCCAGCCTCAGCCCAAGCCGAAGAGCACCGGAGCAACTCAACTCGCTCAGCAATCAGCCGTCGCTTCCGCCACTCTCAAACATCTTCGCCTGCAGTCTTTACGAATCTGCCCGAGATGCCGTTCATCAATTGGAGCAACGCAACCGCCGATGACATCGCACAAATCACAATGCCGCTCATAAAACAAGAACTTGAACGCCGACAGCTTAACACCGTAGGCAACAAAGAAGAACTTGCCGCCCGTCTACTCGCCGACATTGAAAGTCACCGAGACCAAGATGATTCGCCGGATGCAGCCCAAGACAGCCACACTCCTCCTGTCCAAACTGGATTCCCTCAAATGCCAAGCTTCAGCGAAGACAGCGCTTCTAATTTTCAACAGTTCACCACCTACATGCAGCAATACATGGCGATCATGACGTATGCAATGGCTTCTCAGGTGAAACCGATTACAGTAAATACTCTTCCTGATCTATCAGCTTCACTGCGAACATTTCACGGAAATGGTGTTCCATCCGCCGATAGCTGGCTCGAAGAGCTTGAGAGAACCCAAAAACTAGCGGCATGGGAAGATTCTACACTCCTTGCAATAGCTCAAAGCAAACTGCGCGGAGCAGCCGCAGATTGGCATGAAACGCAGGGTCGGCATATGACAACCTGGCGCATCTGGAAAGCCAGCCTGAAAGAAAGTTTTGGAGAACAGCTTTCACTTATCCAGTGGCAGGAGACCGTGACCGCCAGATTACAGCTAGCCGACGAAACTCTGCACTCGTATGCATTCGCCAAACTGCGGGTAATTTCTCGATGCCCGGTCAGCCTCACAGACAAGGAAAGGATTGAATATCTAATCCAAGGAATACGCGATGACCAACTGGCAACAGCAATTGCTGTACAGCGCCCGAAATCTGTCGAGTTCTTGAGCATCGCAATTGAGGTAGACCGTACCGTTGAGCACACAAAAGGGACGCGGAACGTTCGACAGTCTTCTGCGCAGACCAAAAACGAAGACAAACCAGCCTCGACCTTCCCTCCAAAAGAAAAATCGCAAAAGCAATTGCGCCCGCCACCAAAGCGCATTTCTGAGCTTCCGCCCGCCGAGCAAAATGCACGGTATCAAGAAATTTCTGATAAGTATGGTGCACCAGCCCATAGACCCGCTCAAGACATAAAGAACGCCGTTTGCTTTAAATGCAAGAAGACCGGTCATTTAGCAGCAAAGTGCAGCGAAAGAAGTAAGGATCACCGGAACACAGAGCCAAAAGCGTACGCCACGTACGTACCTGATTCACTTGATGGGTCAAAATTTTGTTGCGCTGTGGTTCCTGCCGTTATACCAGGAATCGGAGAAATTCCAGCCTTCCCGGACAGTGGTTCGTCTATGACGATCATATCGTCGAAACTGCTCACAAAACAAAATGTTTTGCCGTGGACAGGACCACCCGTTCTTGTTGTCGGAGGAGGATCAGTGACGCCTATCGGAACTGTCTGTCTCCGGATAACAGTTGGAGCAATATCAGCTGTAGTAGAAGTGGCCGTTATGACAAATAACGCGCTTCCACTCATTCTTGGAGAGGACTGGTTCTGCGCTGCTCGAGCTGAGCTCCACGTAAAGCCTCCTCAGCCATCTGAAATCCACCAGCCGAGCACAAAAACCATCATTCAGTGCCGCGACCAGCTTATGCCACGAATGGCCAACGCTGTTATTCTGACAATATCAGCTTTGTCTCACTTTGATGCTCCAGATGCCAAGGCCGATGCACTTCAACTAGCCCATGAGCCCGACGAAAATGAGCCATTATGGAGCAAACTAGCCAAAACAGCTGCGTCTGAAGTGAACCCAGCCCCCACAATAAGCTGCGCTGTAACAAAGCTCTGCAGCCCAGAAGCCCCTCTTTCCCCTTCCAGTTCCGGTGACGACGACTTCACTAATATCATTCTCGGAGAACAGCTAGTTCCTGAACAACATGATGCTGTCAAACGCGTTGTTGAAAAACACGCTGACCTTTTCACACGGAGTCCGGATGACATTGGAGTCTACGAAGGAATTGAACATGAAATTAAGTTAAAGCCCGATGCCCAGCCATACGGACGACACCCTTACCGATACACAGCCTCGGACCGAACATTTCTAGAAAACCACACAGCAACTTTACTGTCGAAAGACATCATCCGCCCGACCTCTAGACCGTGGGGATTTCCAGCTCTTGTCGTGACACAGGGTGACAAAAAGCGGCTATGTGTGAATTATATGGCCCTCAACCAGATGACAGTCAGGGTCCTCCAGCCGCTTCCGCGAGCAGACGACATTTTTGATGACATTGGTGGAGCCTCTTTGTTTGCCGTATTGGATTTATGCTGTGCGTATTGGCAAATTAAAGTAAAAGAAGAGGACCAAGACAAGACAACCTTCATCACTCATCAAGGCACTTTCAAGTGGACACGAATGCCCTTTGGACTAAAGAACGCACCTGCCACTTTCCAAAAGGCAATGCATAAAATATTTTCCAAACGCAAACCCCGAGATTCGAAATCTGGTGTGCGTACATACCTCGATGACGTCATCATCTTTGCGAACTCGTTGGAAGAATTTCTCGACCTTCTCGATGAGACTCTGACCCTCCTGCAACAAGCAGGCCTTAAGGCTTCATTGAAAAAGTGCAAGTTTGCTGTTCCTTCAGTAAAATTTCTGGGATTTTTGATTTCACAAAACGGGAAGCAGCCAGATCCCGCAAAGATTGAAGCCATATTGCGCATCCCTACTCCGAGAACGCCGAAGGAGCTTTATCTTGGGTGCAAACCGCAAACTTTTACAGGCGTTTCATTCCTGGCTTTTCTAAGATTTGCGCGCCACTTCAAGCTGCAATGCGGAGTGCCGACTTCAAATGGACATCTGAGTGTGAGGAATCATTTCAGACCATCCGTTCGGCCCTTACATCAGCACCCATACTGGGCCACTTTGATCGCGATGCGCCCACAACAGTGGCTACGGATGCTTCTGCAACAGCTCTTGGAACGGTGTTGACACAAAAACAAGCCGGAAAAGAAGTCGTGATTGAATACGCCAGCCGATCACTGACGGAATCTGAACGAAAGCTACACAGCAACGTTTGGGAAGCATTGGCTGTGCATTGGGCTATTGCAGTGAAATTTCGCCATTACCTGCTTGGTAGGAAATTTCACCTGCTCACTGATAATTGGTCGGTCGCCTGCTTGACCAGAAACTTCAAGCCGTCTCGCCGATTCACTGGATATTGCTGGATTTGGCGGAATTTGAGTTCTCTGTTGAGCACCGCCCTGGACGTCAAAATTACGTTGCTGACATGCTTTCTCGGCATTCATGTGCAGCGCTATCTCAGACGCATGAATTCACGGCCATGCAAAATGCAGACGACTTCTGCAAGAGCACCAAGCACAAAGTGTGTGCTGAACCTAACTCAGCAGGACCGTGTGTCATAATCAATGACATCCTCTATCGGGTAACTTCAGAGGGGCATCACTGTCCTGTTGTGCCAGCAAAGATTCAACAAAGCGTTTTGGAGCTCACGCACGACGCAAGTGGGCACATGGATATCAAACGCACGATGGACAAACTGCAAGGACTGTTTTGGTGGCCGAACATGTTATCAACCGTTACAAGCTACGTGCAGGCATGCCAACGTAGCCAGGAAGACAACAGACCAACCAGCCGGAACGTCGGCAAGATGGAATTCATGCCTACTACTGACGTACCATTCAGTTCGATCGCTATGGACCACATAACAATGCCATCCAGCGACAAACAGAGCTACATTCTGAATGTAATTGACTTCGCCACACGGTACATTGTTCCAAAACCCGTACCGAATACGCCCACGAAGGAGGTAATCAGGCACCCTCACTCTGTTTTTCATAGATTCGGAACTCCAAGTGATTGCCTTTCTGACCACGGAAAAGCCTTTGACTCCAAAGAATTCAAGAACTTCACGAGAATGAACGGAGTCACGGTACACTATTCAGTGGCATACAGGGCCGCAAGTAACGGACTTGTCGAGCGAAGCAATGGCACCCTCGTCACTGTTTTGCGTAAAATGTGCAACCACGACCAGTCACAGTGGACAAAAAAGTTCGACGAAGCCGCTTTTGCCGGGAACACCAGCCTGAACTCCAGCACTGGATTCTCCCCCTTTGAGTTAATGTACGGATATACGCCAAATCTACCATACCTGACCATCCACGCATCAAAGCCCACTTCTGTGCAAGAGCGCCTTTTGGCACTGCAATCCCAGCGAGCCGAAGCAGCCAGCAACACGGAAAACGCCCAGCAAGCGCGCAAAGCGTACTATGATCGGGCGCACAGAGATCACTCCTACAGGGTTGGAGACTTTGTTTGGGTGCGCCGCCAGCAGCCTCCTCCGCATGTGTCAGAGAAATTGGCTCCGAGGTTCAAGGGCGTCTATCAGATCCTCGAGAAGAAGACCCCGGTTACTTACCTCGTGACTCAAGTAGGCCGGAATTCGGGAACCCCTGACTCCAGAGTGGTGCATGTGAGCCAGATCAAGCTATTTAGACCACCTTACATCGACCCTATTCTTACGTCATCTGAAGCTTGACCTCAATGTTAGCAGACTGTTGTTCAGTTTTCATGTCACCAAAGGGACTTGGTCATTTTGGCTAGGGTGGGATGTGAGAAGTCGCGCCTGTATCTCCGTGTACAGTGATGTGTGAACTCGTGACTGCCACTCCATGTGTGTGATACAACGCAGTCACATATTTCTGTGCCTCAGAACACTCGCGGTCATCACTACGTGCATCGAGTCACGTAGGCCAGACAGGTGTGAAGTGTATGTGTCCGTGTAGTGATGTGAGAACTCGTGCCTGCCACTCCATGTGCGCGTAATGCAATTGCGGTCTCATGTTCACGGATACTCGAACTGCTTCGCGCCATGCGAACGAGCCTCCAGTCACGTACGCCAAGGCCTCCCCCTTCTCCCCCCCTACCCTTTAAATTGAGCAGCTCCTGTGGCCGGGGGATCTCAATGGCTCCGATGAGAGAAGACGTGTAACTTGCTTCAACAAGTATTAAACGCTTTATCTAACCCTCAGCCATGGACCTGCTCACATTACCGAAAAGAAAACATAAACGCACATTTTATGCATTTCTGCACACACAATTCTGTGCGGCCTGCCACTGTCAGCCCAAACAAGTTGATGGCGCAACTCGCAGTTAAGCCTTTTCAAATAAATGCAGCATGAAGAAGCACGCGAGAATTTCAAGGAGGCTCGGTGTCGACCTCGCAGAAAGAGTGCTGTCCGTATTAACCCATACGATCAATACCCTCGACCGTCCTCTTTCTCTCGTTATTACTTCACTTCAATGTCGCTACTTGAAAGCTGAAGGAAATAAATATTTCAGCCATTGGAAATATCTGCGGCCACGGCTTCGAGGACAGCCGTATGCCACGCAAAATGCCGAGGGAAGAAGGCACGCCCACGGTCGACGCATTGGTTTGCGCGTCGTGTTAGTCACCGGAGCATGCCCTCAACAAGGGGACGCGCCTTCTGTTTTCTGCAGTTTCTCGGCCAACCGCAGAACCTCCGAACAGAGGAGTACGTGCATCTCTACGCCTATAGCACATCTCGTCAAAGTTACGGCCGTCGCAGTGCATAGCGTGGCTCCAGGTTACCCTTGCGAGTATTAATTTACGGTTGCGTTCCCTTTCATCCTCTAGCTGTAAGATACGAAGGGCATTCGGTGAGACTCGCGAGTCGGAAATTACACTGACAGACGGGGTATCAGGGTGTAGAAGGGTGCTCGTAATTTCAGCCTTTGTAAAGACCTCTTTTGCACATTGCTTAATCCCCTAGCGAGCGATTTCCGGAACTGCAGGGCTTTGCAACGTTAGACTGCCTTCATTCCGCATTGTCTGCCAGATGTGCTTGTCATGGGGGCGTTATCAGGGAGCCGTATAAAATGGGGTCAGCCTGGAGAATGAAGCGGTCACGCTAACCGTTGTGTGCTGCACCGTCCCTCGCTCGTGACTTCACAGGGGAACGTGAGACCCGGCAATTAGTGTGGTACGTTGGCGCCCATTTTTGCGGGGTCCATTGGATCCGATTCCTAGGCGAGCTGCTGTTCTTCGATGTGATGTCAGGACCGTACTCGTGCAAGTGCAGTGAGGATGTAGCCGCCGACGATGAGAACTGAATGAGGACGTAGTTTGTTTTGTGAGGTAGAACAGATGACGTGAACACACGTTGAAGTACATGTTGAGAACAATGAGGCACACGGCCACTTGTTTGCTTGTTTACAGAAACACCAAGTCGTCGGAATTAAGAATAGTACAGAGTGTACCCTTTCCGAAGAAATATTGCAGTCGAAGAACCATTGTTAAACGATAATAATTTCCCTGGAAGGCCCTGTAGCCCTGGAGTTGAGCCTCGGGTCTACCTTTTCCGAAGGCTGTCAAATGAGAAGAGACCGTGCGGCTTACAATGTGAGTGGTTGCAGGGCATACCGTTTGGAAACGAACTCACGGCGATTGCAATGCCCAAGCTTAACGAACCCAACTTCCTTCGTCCGCAGCGGAGTCGTAGCGTTCACAGGTCGCCGAGGGAGTTGACAGTGTCGAATCGCTAGAACAGTAATGCATTTCGGTGCGCACATCTTGGAGTTGCCCTGCCCGATGGTTACGCAGGCTTGGAGCGTCTGATTAAGATGGAATTATCCTTATTTCTTGACCCCTGCTTGCAGGTAGATCCAACCTGACTGATTTGAACTCACTAGTCAGCATATGAAAGCCTGTTTTCAGCGGGAGAGTCATCCGACCCTTGCGTTTGGGAAGCGGTATTTGGCGAGTAGGGTCTGTTCTGCGACTAGAATTACACGCTTTGCGGGATTGGTAACGGTTGTAGGGGTCCAGCTTTATTGCCTGAGTAGGGAGCTTTTACCCTAAATCACTTTGATCTCTGGGAAATTACCTGGGCGAGGAACTCGAGCCTTAGGAGAGCGGTAAGCAGGCGCAACAGGGCAGCTTAGCGATGTGCCCGTTGCTGCCCGCTGTCAACCTTCTCGTCATCGACATTGAGGAGGGCTTCGGATGGCAGGTCCAGGTGTGCGCGAGTCGCAGTCCCTACGGTTGATGGCATCTTCAGAGGCCACGAACACGGAAGGAGATTCCCTCGGATTCCATTCGATTAGATATACTTAAATGACAAGACAAAGGTTAAGCAACAACAGCTTTTATTGAAACAATTACGTGATATACTGAAGACGCTTACTCTCGGAACAAATGGCAGAGCAGGAAAAATACTAGACTAGGACGTTTCAAAATAAACAATTTATTAGAACCTAATCTACAAAACTAGTTATTATTCGATTCTTAATTTTATTCCAGTAGAGCGTTTCCTAATGTGTAAGCATTTGTGCAACACGTTAACACTTTGTGATATTTTAGGGACCTTATTACAGTATATTGGCGACAAATAAAATGAAAACCTTAAGGCAGCGAATTCTGGTGTCGAGAAGGTCTAATCAATCAGGATTCGAAGCGGAGACATACTGCTCCTTAAGTCGGCATAAGCCATTTTAAGAAACTCTGCAAGGCGCTGTCCGCATCAGACATCGTGCCCCCACGGGAGAGGTGCAGCGGCATTGTCCGCTTTGACCTTTGCTACGAGCGCTGTAAGCGAAAGTCTCACCCACTTGGACGTGATTAGCAGCAGCGCAATCAAGAAACGACTCTCATACTGTGCCGTCTATGTTCGACTACTCTGCCTAATAACTCATTGGAGTCCACCGCCCCTAAGGCGTTTGTATATTGATGTTTGTACTTGTACCTTATAAAACAAGCCTGAAGTGAGCCACGCGTTAGAACAGCAGGTAACGACTCCTATATTCGGCGTGGTGTATCATGCTTAAAATACAACTATTTTTTCATACCCTACTTCGTCGCACTTCGAGAAATAAAAGTGTTCAAAGTTCTGCTTGCAGGGAGGCCTTCCCAAGAAAACATAAAACAAATATATCAGGTTTTTTCTGTGCTCAATGCAAATAAGCGAAGAGACAACTGCGATCGACCCGAATGGTGGGGTAGCACATTGGAATCTTAAGCAACTGCTCGTTTTTTAGAAACAAGGCACAACGTTTGGTAAGATGGCAACACGGTAGCTGTCTGTACCACAAAAAGTAAAATCTTTAAGAACAGTTCGCAAGGCCAATCACACCTTAAGGCAGTAGTATGACCAATAATAAAGAAACACCTAAACCTAATCGTCATGTCTGAGACTTCAATACCCGCATAACCGGAACTTAAGAGACCAAGAAACCAGTGCAATTAAAAGCCTCTGCGCGTACGAAAATTTGAGTACTAAAAATAATGAGATACCACATATCAAGAAATTGAAAAAGCTTAATGTATATGATCAAAAAAGTCCGAAATGTTCCGTAAAAAAGCTATCAGGGAACCGACTGGTGAAAAACTTAGTGGAAGAAAAAAAAAGCTAGCGAGCATTGTTTCGGCTGCCCGGACATCTCCAGACAAGTCTCGCAGCTCCGTACTGAGAACTGTTTAGAAAATCTTGCAGTGCTTCTCAGAGCGCATGTAGGCGTCACTTCGGCAGTTGAAGGCCTCGGCAAACTGCGCAGTGTGCCTTAGGGGAAGGTTGCAGTATTGTTTCCTTCTTGCGGCGTCTTCGGGGCCCATGTAGCCGCAGTGGGAGAAGCAGTAGGCGACGAAGAACAGCTGCAGGTCGGTTAGCTGCACCCCTGGCAGGCTCTCGTGGCCGAAGGACGGCTCGGTCTTGAGCGCGGACAGGGCAGCTTGCACCCCAGCCGACAAACCGTCATAGCCAATGTGTACGTCCCTCGTGTCCGCGTCAAGTTCCTGCGAGAGTGCAATAGAACACAAGGCTTTCAACAGCGAAGCTCTTCTTGGTCGCGGCTTTTATGGTACGAGCAAGCACCAAGCACACATGCAGCCACTTAAAATAATGTTTGAACTAAATGCCCACGTCAGCAAAGCTTCTCTAAACCACTAAATCAGGTGGAATTGTGTTTACACTTGTCAACATTTCTCAGCAACCAGAAAACTATTCAGGCAAGACATCAATGCTTAAGTGATATGTGAATTGCTAATTTTAATCAAAAATACATGAATGCTTCATTTAAAAAATACGCCATGAAAAAACAAGCGCTGGTGGTGCCCTCAGGGAATTGTTTCAACTTCAAAAGTAACAAAAGTTTTCAGCAGATGGCGCGGTAGAAATAAATTGGCCAGAGCGGGAATCGATCTGCTGGTGTTGAGAAGTTTTATGGAGCTTATTCTTGCGATTAGGGAACCCCAGGCAACTCCAATGTTCACATGAATTTTCGCGACTTTAAGTCAGTGAAGCGGGGCTAATTTTTTTATTTGCTGTTTCTGTATATCGGAAGGTCGACGATAAAAGCTTCATAGAAGCAGTTGGAGGTGCCGGTCAGGCCAACTGATGCGTTAAGCAGCAGACGGCAACATTCACGTGGCACAGTTTAGTGGAACTAAATAAGCTACGCTTAAGAGCACCGCCAGTTCGAGCACCTGGAAGCGTCTGCAGGCCTTTTTGTTTCTGGCTTGATGTGTTGCCATCTCTCCCAACGAAACCGCCGCCGGTTGTGACGGGCATTGTGTGACCAGCCGCTCTCTAGCGTCCGCACAGGAGAGAGAGAAAAGAGGCGCCCAGAAACAAAACCGCTGCGCCCATATGTAAACAAATATCACGTGGTGCCGACCGACCAATGAAAATTCCGGGGGCCCATAACAATGAGAGAAAAGAGTGCAATTACTCTAAAAGCCTTTATTTAGTGACGCTAGTACATTTCCTGCAGCATTCCACGAATCACACGAAACTGCGGCAATCCAATTTCAGTAACAAAATCATGTGCACGTAAAAATATATCAGCCCTGACAAACTAAGTAAACAAGCGAAACTTTCGTACTGAAAATGTGACAGAGCAACAGGAAATATTTCATATATTTGCTGAAAACAGCCACAAAATGCCAAATAACTACTTAAGACCACCTCTCTATGTACCAGCACGGTCCGTCTACAAAGGTGCGCAGGCAAACAAAAAGCGATAAAAGAGAAAGAAGAACTAAGTACACATGTCAACTACGTCGTACAACAGAAAGCTTCCCCCGAACAGAAATGACAATATCAATCAAGTTATTACCCACAGTCAGATACATAATGCTTTACAAGGGACCCGGAGTTCCGCACAAATAGTGAAGAAGCAAGATTTGGCTCTGGAACTGCGCAATCGACGTATGCACGCTGGATAAATTTTAAACACATGAGGAAACCAAATATGTAGAGTCAAGGAATAGTTTGTAAGACCACCTCAACGAGAAGAAAGCTGATGTCATTTTTGAGGCGCAAACCTTATGTGACCGTTGGTGCAAGAAACCCGGCGTTTGGAATTGTGGATGGCCACAAATTCCGGTTTCGTTACTGGAACATGTCGAAGAAATTTTTACTGGAAAAATACAAGCCAAATCAATTATGGTCCGTGCATGTAGATAGCTAAGCTTTTTAAAACACCGCGGCATAAGGAATTAGTGTTGAAGGCATCAAACCAACAAAAGCTGTATGAACTAAATTCTGTGCGAATTTTAGCGCACATAATTTAGTTAAAAAGTATGAACAAACATTCTTTCTCTATTGTGCCAATGCTGGTTATAGTTGCGAGGTTGCGACCGAACTTAACTCTTTTTTTAGCTCTGTTTTCACAGATGAAAGCCCACTACCACTTGAACTCCAACCAACTTCTATTCCGGCTTTTATGAATGGCATTACCATCACACCGGAAGGAATTGAATGTGCCATTGATCGACTTTCGAATAATTCCTCCCCAGGACCCGATGGCATTTGTCCAAAACTGCTCAAAATGACTAAACCAATTATATCTTGTATCTTAGCCGCCATTTTTCAACAGTCACTCGACACCGGTATCATACCAGATGACTGGAAAATCGCACGCGTTGTTCCTGTATTTAAATCCGGCAACCGATCAGAACTTTCCAATTACAGACCGATCTCCTTAACAAGCGTACCATGCAAAATTCTAGAACATATTATATCATCAGCCGTTATGACATATCTTACAAAGCACAACTTTTTTTATATTCATCAGCATGGATTTCTTCGAGGGCGCTCGTGCGAAACCCAATTATTTGAGCTTGTAACCGACCTACATCAGGCCGTTCATGACTCATCCCAAATTGATGCCATATTCATCGACTTTGCAAAAGCATTTGATAAAGTACCTCATAAACGCCTGATGAGGAAATTGCCCGGCTTAACATAAACAGCAGCGTTCTCAATTGGATTACAGCATTTTTAACCAAGCGCTATCAATACGTTTCAGTAAATGACCACAATTCCCCCTTAACAGAAGTCAAATCAGGAGTGCCTCAGGGCTGTGCACAGGGACCAATTTTATTTTTGGTTTACATTAATGACGTAAGCAATAACTTAAGTTCTAATGTTCGGTTATTCGCCGACGATTGCGTAATTTACAGAAACATTAACAGCCATGAAGATTCTAATGCTTTACAGACCGACCTGGGTAATATTGTTAACTGGTGCGAGGATTGGCAAACGCAAATAAATGCTTCCAAAATAAAAGCTATGACATTTACCAGGTCTACTAACATACACCTAAATTCGTATTCTATTAATAACACAGTGATACAAAACGTTTCTACGTTTAAATACCTGGGTGTCTATTTGTCGTCCAACCATACGTGGAATGAACATATTGATGCTATAATTTCCAAGGCAAGTAAAACACTCGGTTTCATCAAACGAAATTTGTATTTAGCTAGACAATCAACTAAACTTTTAACTTATACTACATTAGTTCGATCCAAACTTGAGTACGCGCCCATTATTTGGAACCCAAACCAGGCATACTTAACAGACAGACTGGAGGCCTTGCAAAATAAAGCGGCACGTTTCATTACTAAGAACTATTCCCGTACATCTAGCATAACTGCCATTAAAGAATCTCTACTGCTGCCCTTCCTCGAAAAACGAAGAATACTAGCATTACTATCTCACTTCCATGGCTTTATCATAGTGCGTCGTCATTTGCTGCATCGCATATCAAACCTGCCCATCGCATTTTTCCACGTCTAGATCACCCTTTCAAAGTCCTCCCCTTGTTTCCCCGTACTAACCTTCTTCGTACATCCCCGTTGTTCTTGGCCATCTTTCATTGGAATCGATTACCAGAAGATATTGCCATAATTCATAATCACGATTTGTTTGTAAGCCGTTTGAAGCGATTTTTATGTATAGATAGCTAAAATTATCAGAGCCATTAACCATGTATTATGTGGGCTTGCTTTGTATTTATTTTCCATTCACTGTTTTGTTTTTGTTTTTTTGCTTTACTACCTTTTCCTGTTACATCCCCGCTCTTGACTGTTTGCTCTTGAATTGGAATGTATCCCACACTTTGTTCACCCCCTCCCCTATGTAATGCCCTTTGGGGCCTTTAGGGTATCTGAATAAAAAAAAAATCTGAGAAAAACATTGTACGTATACGCACGCAATTTTAATTTGGTCATAAACTTGGAAATGGCGCTCATTGATGACAAATACACTGAACATTCGTATGTATGAAATGAGACCTTTGATCTCGAAATCAGAATCAATGCCGCCGCCAAAGCAAGTAAACTTGCCCACCGAGGTGGTTAGGGACACAGGTGGCCACAGGGGAGAAACGATTACGTAATCTGGACTTCTGCACCCCGGTGCAATAGATGCGATAGGGACGACTTTCCGGTTCATAGATTCATCAAGGCCAAAAAAATGGATCTAAAAAGGACCTTCCTGCAAATGCCCCAGCCGTAGCGTGCTAAAGCGGCAGCGGATTAGGCTTTTAAGCGTAACCTTGTACTATTTTGAATGGAGCTACAGTGGGACCCCGTTAATACTTTTTGCCGGACCGCGAAAATAAAATCGTGATAGCCGGGAAAACGTAAGAGAGGAAGGCGCTGAAAATGAGCTGGCGTTTAACTGGCGTCGTTAAAACACCCATGTCTGGAGCTCCATTGTTGCCAACTTGGTTCTGTCCGTTCCGCCAAATGTAGTGGTCTTTTTTTTCATTTTTATGGGGACATTTAGTGTTGCCAAGAACAATTAATACGGGCGTCAAGTCGTATTAGTCGTCGTAAAATCAACTACTCGCTCGCCATCACCCTACTCGTGAAGAGAGAGAGAGAGAGAGAAACTTTAATCACAGTTGAAGTAAGCATATTTGTGGTCGGGGTCTTCAGTCGGTCGGCTGTACGGCCGGCTGTCTCCGCCCTTTCCGCCAGCAAAAGCTGCGTTTCAGGAGAAGAACTGGCCAGCGTACTCTCCCACTGCTCGCGTGAGGGGTTGGGGTTGGGGGGAAGATCTGGGTTCAGTTGACATTCCCAGACAATATGGTACAGCGTGCCTGGTGCTTGGCAGTGAGTACATAGGGAATCGTAAAGAGTAGGGTGGATGGCGTGTAGTCGTGTTGGGTGGGGGTAGGTATTAGTCTGTAGTTGTCTCAGGATGACTTCCTGTTCTTTCGTGGCCTGATCGGTGACTGGGGGATAGAGTTGTCTCGCTAGTCAATAATGTTGGGTGATGTCGGCGTATGTGAGGAGCGGTTGCCAGGTTCGCTCCGACTCTTCTTGCGGTGCCCGTTGGGCGATTTCTCGGCCCAGGACGTGTGCCGTCTGGTTGCCGCAAAGAGCAGAGTGGGCCGGGGTCCAAATGATTGTGACCTGCTTCTGCGGTGGCCGTTGAAGGAGAACCCGAAGCGCTTGTCTTGAAACCCTACCTGCTTGGTTTGCTCGGCAGGCGGCTCGGCTGTCCGTAATAATTACTTTGGCCTTTGTCTGGGAGAGGGCAAGGGCGATAGCCGTCTCTTCAGCCTGATGGGTGTTCGACGACGGAAGCGTCAGTCTGGAAAGGAGGTCGGTTGTGGAGGTAACGGCCGCCGATCTTACCCCGTACCTCCCGTATTCCGCCGCATCTGTATATGCGACGTAGTCTTGGCCTCCGTACTGTTTTTCTAGCGCAGTTGCTCTTGCTAGGCGTCTTCCCTCATGATGTTGAGGGGACATGTTCCGGGGTATAGGACGGACAAGAATTCTGGTCCTTAGTTCAGACAGGATGTCCACTGCGTTTTCCGTGATGTGCGGCGCCGTGTTACCAAGCGTAGCTAGCGTTTCCCTGCCCGTTGGGCTTGCTCCGAGTCTTATTTTCTGCGCCGTTAGGTGGGCCTCTATGAGCTCTTCGATGGTGTTGTGCAGTCCCAAAGCCGTGAGTCGTACCGTAGAGGTGCTTGTAGGAAGTGCCAAGGCTTGTTTATATGTCTTTCTAAGAAGGACGTCTAGCTTTTCGCGCTCCGATGTCCCCGAAACCGCATAAGGAGCCACGTAAACGATTCTGGAGACAACGAAAGCCTGCAAAAGACGGACCATGTCGTTTTCTTTTAGTCCATCGCTCCTGTTCGCTACCCTACTCAGCATCCGAACAATTTGAGACGTGGTTTCTTGGAGCCTGTTGAGGAGCAGGGTGTTTTTGCAGTTTTCCTGGTACGTCATCCCAAATATCTTGATTGAGGGTTTCGGTTTGATGAGTACGCCATCGAGTCAAATTTTGATGTCTGAAATGTCCTGGCGGCATTTTCCTACTATTATAAGTTCCGACTTGTGGGGGGCACAAGTTAAACCACATCGGCTGGCATAGGTGCGGACGACGTCCGCTGCCGTTTGTAGGCTGTCTTGCATAACGCCGGGAGAGCCTTTGGCAATCGAGATCGTTATATCGCCCGCATACAGGGCATGCTTAATGTTGGGAAAATCCGTACTCGTGAAGGTCGACAACAAACTTGGGAGTCGTGAAATCGCCGTAGCACTCGCTCACTGTTCCGGCCGTCTCGCTGCGCGAACACGGGCGTCGTAATAGGGAAAATGAACGAATGCAGTGGAACTTTGACAAAAACGATTTATTTCTGCAATAACGCTTTAGAAAATCGAGAATAGAAGCTGGCCATTTCTTTCTCCCGCTCGTAAGCACCACTAGCTTCTCAGTAACCTGAAAGGCCGCATTGCTTTAAGCGTCACTTCGAGGTGCAAAACTTATGTTGTAAGCACAGTGATGGTGGTGATAGCACTTTCGACGGTTGGCCATTTAGTGACGGCCTCTTCAACTCGCACGTGGCTTCTTGTAGCCAGTTCAGTAAAAAATCCTGGCCAAGACTCGTCAAAAGCGAAAATGGCGGTGCCCAAGCGGCTTCGGAGTGTCAGGTTGAGACGGATCATACGCGAACGGGCCCACCGCTGCGACGTTACAGCGGGGTTCGCAATACGTTATATCCTATGGGAGCTATGCCAGGGTTGATGACAAACAAGGACTGAGGCTTGGGCATGTTGGTTCATGACTAAAAGAAGGGGAACAGCGCAAATTTGACGGACACGAGAAGAAGGAGACGACACGCACAGCGCTGTGCGTGTCGTCTCCTTCTCGTGTCCGTCAAATTTGCGCTGTTCCCCTTCTTTTAGTGATGACAAACAACGTAACAGCCAGGAAAACGCAACAGTCAGGGACGTAACAGCGGGGTTCTACTGTACATTGTTTGGCTATAACGTCGTTTGCGCTATGAAGAAGCAAATTGTGGGTATTCAAGTATCACCTAAGTCACGAGTGATAGCGAGTTGTTCACATAGTCTTCTGGCTATAGGAACCATGTTCAAAAGAAATACCAAATTAGTTAATGCCGTGGAGAGTTTAAAACCACCAAAAAAATACCCGGTCTCACAATTTGCGTGCGTTCGGGAGAATGAAGGTAATACTTGGTATTCTTTTGGACCATGACCAAAATCCCGAACACCCAGGGTAGTCGTTCTACAATCCTAAGTGCATCCATTCCAACGACCTATCAGCTCTGTAATATGAAAGTACACCTGCGACGTAGTTTCTTAGCAGGGCAGTTGACATCTGCAATTTTTACATATTTCTTGCAAACAACACGTCGATGGTATTTTAGAGGGCGAGAGCTGCTTTCGCGGTTGAAACCGCATCATTTTCTTTAGATCATCATGGCTCTTTCTTTCGAAAAAAAAAAATCTCTTGCCATCTCTACTAACCGCAAGCCTCCGGAAGGGCGAAGCATGCGGTGTATAAGTGTATTCTTAGCGCCTTGGCGTTTTTTCCCACGTACATGAAACCGTTGGGAGATAGAGGTATACAGCTTTAGAGTAGAACTTCTCGTGCCTCTAAAGCACGACGCGTTCTATCGCAAGGCGTTGTAAAACGAGCTTCCTGGTGTGTTCTGTCAGTACGCGTTACGTTCTAGCGCGAGGCGTTGGAAAACGAGTGGCCAGGCAGGCGCGCAGCCAGGATTTTGTTTCGCGGTGAGGCTGGGGGGGGGGGGACTAAAGTTGTTTTCAAGCCCACCGCCCCCCACCCCACGCCCCCCCTCCCCCAACAGAAAAAAAGCGAGGTAGTTTGCAGGCGCCCTTAAAGGCTATGAAGACAAAATACATGTTTGGTTCATTAAACAGTCTGCATTTTCCCGATATCACTGATGCCAATCTTATCGCAAACTTAAAAAGAATAATCGAGATATCAAATAAAACATATAAAGCAGCGGCCACTCCCAGCCTACTTTCCGGCGCTCTCTCTGACATCACATCAGGATCTTTTTACGATTGGCGTCGAGCGACCTCAGACACAGCCAATCAACATGGCTGCGCGATTGTGGAGAGCATTTAGTTCCATTTCTGCTATCGTTTCAGTTGTTACTTGCAGTTAACACACTCATAACCATGTTTTAGTGCTGGCCTGTACTAAATCGCTCCTGCCCATATTACGTCACTGCAGCGCGAAATTCAATTTTTTTTTATATTTCTTGCATTGCTCTGGTTGAAAAACGTCTTCTGGGGTTGGAATGTAGCTCAGTGAGTCACCAAAGGCTAGTTGTTTAAAATTCAACGTTGTATTTTGTACTCAAATGGGCTTAAGGGCTCCATTGGTGTTGAATATGAAGGTATTTAGTGTCAGATGAAGTTGTAAACTGGGAGGAAATCCGCAGATTGCGTGGTGGAAATCTGCGCCCGTACGGTACGTATACTGTACGCACAGGCACCTTGTGCAGGCATTGCATTAAATGAGCATAGTTTCATGTGATCACTGCTTTATTTCAACGTGTGTGGTATGAGGAGTGTGACATCCGCAATAAAGGGGCGTAGGCCGTAAGAATGAGATTTGTTTTAGTTGCTGTTGTCCAAAACGCAGAAGAAATATTTTTTACTGATAAGCATTCTACGCCCGATCGCATGGTTTGAAATAGGGTAGCATAGATCCCGATAACGGGCACACCATGCGACAGCCGCTACCTCACTTGGAGTTACGTGACTGTAGATGAAGCAAACTACTAAAACTGCAGCGAGATTAAATATATTTCTTAACTCTTCATGCACTCTAACTGTTCGCGTAATTCACGGACAGCTTCAGGGGTTATTTTAGAATAGACAGGAAAACGCTTATACACACTTTGCCTCCGAGGGCTTCTCTTTCTTCTCACCCTCGTCAATGAGAGCTCTCGGGGAGAGTAAAAGAGGGGGAGAGTAAAAATAACATGTAACTATACTACAGAAGGTGGGAAAAAGCAAGAAAAGAGGAAGGGAAAGAGGAAGGTTGTAAATGGGAAGGAGGCACAGTTGCGGCATTGATAGACGGAAAACAGACGCATAAAGTTCAACCAATGTGTGTCTACAGAGAAAACGGCGTGCTGCGTCTGCGTGCGGAGAGAGAGAGAGAGAGAGAGAGAGAGAGAGAGAGAGAGAGAGAGAGAGAACAAACTTTATTTCCTCAGGACCTAAGTCCAGGTCTTAATTTCAAAGTTCAATTGACCGGATCCACGTAGTACTCCAGAATGTCCGTGCGGATCCGGTGCACGTGTTTGTAGAGAGCTTCCTGGGCAGCCTGGATGTTTACTGTCGGCGGGGGAGACAACCAGAGCTCCCAGGAGGTGATGGAGGCGAGGGATGGGTCAAGTGATGGCGGGCTGCAGTCCCAATAAGAATGAGGGATGGATGGGTAGGAAGAACAGGTGGGACAGGAAGGGTGACCAGCGCGCCGATAGATGCGGTGAAGAATGTGATGGGAGGGGAGTGAAGAGGTTTGAGCTTGCCGAATGAGGCACGTAGCCTCACGAGTTAGACGGGAACTGGGGGGTGGGTACAGGGTACGTGATAGGCGTTGGGCGTGTAATTGGTAACGGCGGGAAGAGAGATACATTAAATTTGGAGAGTCGAAGCTCGAAAGCCTGAACGAAAAGTTTGTGGATGGCAGAGAAGCATGCCAACCTCTGCCTATGCCAATGGTAAAAAAGAACGAAAAAGAGGCATTTGTTAATGGCGGTGTGAGACCGTCGTTAGACAGAGACAAGAACCACGTGGCCGCAGGTGCCCGAAAGAAGCTGATCGGGAAACGAAACATTTCTGGACAGCCTTGAAAAAACGTATCAATGAGTCCCCAATGCGCGGAGGCTCGTACGGGTCCGTCTGAGTGAAATGGTCCGGAAAGTGTGCGTAGAAAACGATTTACGCCTTGGAAAGAACCACAGGCGGAGAAGGATTTATCACCTCACCGCTGCCGGAGGGGCAGTCGCCACGCCAACCGTCCCGCACCGCCACCTGCCCTCCCCCCACCGTCCCCCTCGTCTCACAGATGCCGGCACAACGCGGTTCCCCTCAGGGGCGAAGGATGTGCTCTACGAACGTAAAAGAGACAAAAAAGGGGAAGAAAAAGAAAAAAACTGTGGGATGATTATTCGTTTTGCTCTCCCTCAAAACATCTCAGGGTGGTTACGTCAGTTTAGAAAGCAACTCAATCTCCCTTTGGTCTCATTTATTCCTTCGGCAAACACCCGAAATTTATGTATAAAGAAGGATTCTCTTTGTTCCCGCTCGTATGTGCTGCGGAAGCCGGACTGAATTAAGACGGCCTGTATTTTTGCAAACGAGTGACCCGGGAGTCGGAGATGCCCGGACAGCGCAAGGTCGGGGAGGCCCTTCACGCCTGACTTGTGATTATTAAACCTTTTGCGGAAAGATGTTTTTGTTTGGCCGATATATTGCTCCTCACAGACAAGGCAGCGGAGTTTGTAGATTACATTAGGGGTGTCACAGTTGAGGCTGTCTTTGATTTCATATTTAAAGCTTGATCTGGTGGCCTGGGCAACGTTAGTGGTCTCCATGTGGGGACAAAGTTTACAGCGCGGTTTGCCGCATGGCCGGCAGCCTAGAGTTCGCTGAGGTACTTCTGTTTTTGCTTTGACCAAAAGGTCCTTCAAGTTTCTGGCCCGTCTGTACACAACACGGGGGGGGGGAAGGGGCCGCTGAAAAACAGCCGACAAGCGCTCACTCGGCCTTATGATATTAAAATGTCGTCTCAGGATGTTGTTTACTTGGGAAGTTTTGGACGAGTACGTAAGGACTAAGTTAGTCTCATGGGGTTTCTTTTAGGGTTTCAGTCAGAATGTCTTCTCTTTGTAAATTGCGTGCGATTGCGTGTAAATTGCATGCGATTAGCCGAGCACGCACTTTACAAAGAGAAGACATTCTGACTGAAACCCTAAAAGAAACCCCATGAGACTAACTTAGTCCTTACGTACTCGTCCAAAACTTCCCAAGTAAACAACATCCTGAGACGACATTTTAATATCATAAGGCAGAGTGAGCGCTTGTCGGCTGTTTTTCAGCGGCCCCCCCGTGCTGTGTACAGACGGGCCAGAAACTTGGAGGACCTTTTGGTCAGGGCAAAAACAGAAGTACCTCAGCGAACTCTAGGCTGCCGGCCATGCGGCAAACCGCGCTGTAAACTTTGTCCCCACATGGAGACCACTAACGTTGCCCAGGCCACCAGGTCAACCTTTGAATATGAAATTAAAGACAACCTCAACTATGACACCCCTAATGTAATCTACAAACTCCGCTGCCTTGTCTGTGAAGAGGAATATATCGGCCAAACAAAAACATCTTTCCGCAAAAGGTTTAATAATCACAAGTCAGGCGTGAAGGGCCTCCCCGACCTTCCGCTGTCCGGGCATCTCCGACTCCCGGGTCACTTGTTTGCAAAAATACAGGCCGTCTTAATTCAGTCCGGCTTCCGCAGCACATACGAGCGGGAACAAAGAGAATCCTTCTTTATACATAAATTTCGGACGTTTGCCGAAGGAATAAATGAGACCAAAGGGAGATTGAGTTGCTTTCTAAACTGACGTAACCACCCTGAGATGTTTTGAGGGAGGGCGAAACGAATAATCATCCCATAGTTTTTTTTTCTCTTCTTCCCGCTTTTTTTGTCTCTTGTAAGGTCGTAGAGCTCATCCTTCGCCGATGAGGGGAACCGCGTTGTGCCGACGTCTGTGAGACGATGGCGTTGGTGGGGGAAGGGCGGGTGGCGGTGCGAGGCAGTTGGCGTGGCGACTGCCCTTCCGGCGGCGGTGGGGTGATAAATCCTTCTCCGCCTGTGGTTCTTTCCAAGGCGTAAATCGTTTTCTACGGAAACTTTCCGGACCATTTCACTCAGACCGACGCGTACGAGCCTCCGCGCATTGGGGACTCACTGATCCTTTTTTTCAAGGCTGTCCACGAATGTTTCGTTTCCCGATCAGCTTCCTTCAGGCACCTGCGACCATGTGGGTCTTGTCTCTGTCTAACGACGGTCTCGCACCGCCATTAACAAATGCCTCTTTTTCGTTCTTTTTTACCATTGATCACCAGTAGGCAGAGGTTGGCAGGCTTCTCTGCCATCCACAGACTTTTCGTTCAGGCTTTCGAGCTTCGACTCTCCAAATTTTATGCATCTCTCTCTCTCTTTCCGCACGCAGACGCAGCACGCCGTTTTCTCTGTAGACACACATTGGTTAGACTTCATGCGTCTGTTTTCTGTCTGTCAATGCCGCAACTGTGCCTCCTTCCCATTTACAACTTTCCTCTTTCCCTTCCTCTTTTCTTGCTTTTTCCAACCTTCTGTAGTAAAGTTACATGTTATTCTTACTCTCCACCTTTTTTACTCACCCCGAGAGCTCTCATTGACGAGGGTGAGGGGAAAGGCAAGCCCTCGGAGGCAAAGTGTGTATAAGCGTTCTTCTGTCTATTCTAAAGAAACCTCTAAAGAAAGGTTCTCCTTTCGAAACTGTTGTGAAACCACCGCGGTGGCTGAGTGGCTAAGGCGTTGGGCTGCTGAGCACGAGGTCGCGGGTTCGAATCCCGGATGCGGCGGCAGCTTTTCCGATGGAGGCGAAAAGCAAAAACGCCCGTGTGTACGAGATTTCTGCGCACGTTAAAGATCCCCAGGGGGTCAAAATTATTCCGGGGCCCTCCACTACGGCGCGCCTCATCGCCAGCGTTGCGTCGGCGCCTTAAACCCCACAATGAATGAATCGAAACTGTCGGGTTATAAAAACCCTTGTTCAGTGTTTTCCAGGTGTCTGCACCCAAGTTTTGACCTATATATATATACATATATATATATATATATATATATATATATATATATATATACGTGCTTTTACCTTGTTCGAAGTTTTTCTTCTCTTTTCTTCTCTTATATATATATATTTATTTATGCAGAATGCGAGCCCTATTCCTTATAGAAGTTATCAAACTAGACCAACCGGGAGATCACAACAGCGACTAGAACCCAAACCTTAATCGAGATCTTACCGAAAGTCGCAAGAAAATCGCCGTCATAATTTTCTCTTGCTACGAGCCTGGGAAGTTCGCCAAATTGATGAAAAGGAGGCACTATGCCCGGCGCTGTGGGCAGAGTACGGTTCCTTAAAAACTACGGAGTGAGGAGGGGGTGCAGTGAAAATTTCAGAGGGGGGGGGGGGGTTTGGACCCCCCAATAAGCGAACCACGTGGACGACTTCGGGTTGCGTGTGTCGTCATGATGTGCCGGACTCACCATCGGGGATCACTTCGCAGGTAAGTTGGCCAACACGTCGTAGAATCTGGTAGGGTCCGAAATATCGTCGTAGAAGCTTCTCACTCAGTCCGCGTCGTGGGATGGGAGTCCAAACCCACACACGATACACGATCCCCTGTGTTGTAGTCGGCGTCTCGGCGTCGGGGCTGTAGCGGCCGGCATCCACCAGCTGCTGGTTCGTTGCACGAACTCGAGCGAGCTGGCCGGACTCCTCCGCACGCTGAAGGTATCCTTGGACGTCGGCGTTGAGGTCGTCGTGTCCTACGTGCGGCAGCATGGCGTCAAGCATCGTAGTCGGCCGCCTTCCGTAGACAAGCACGAACGGTGTCATCTGCGTGGTTTCTTGGATAGCTGTGTTGTACGCAAACGTGACATATGGGAGCACTTCGTCCCAGGTCTTATGTTCAACATCGACGTACATGGACAGCATATCCGCAATCGTCTTGTTCAAACCTTCCGTTAGTCCATTCGTTTGGGGGTGGAAGGCCGTCGTTCTTAGGTGATCCGTGTTGCTGTAGCGTAAGATTCTTTGCATCAGCTCGGCAGTAAAGGCCGTACCGCAGTACGTAATTAGAACTTTAGGGGCTCCGTGTCGCAGCAGAACTTGACTTATGAAAAACTTTGCGACTTCTTGGGCAGTCCCCCTCGGAAGAGCAGCGGTCTCTGCGTAGCGCGTTATGTAGTCTGTCCCTACGACAATCCACTTGTTCTCGAATCGTTACGTAGGGAACGCGCCCAAAAGGTCCATTCCAATCTGCCGGAAAGGCCTCGATGGGACGGCTATCGGCTGTAGTAGTCCGGCGGGTCTCGTCGGCGGCGTTTTTCGTCGCTGGCAGTCACGGCAGCTCCGGACGTAGTGGGTGGCGTCGGATGTAAGGCGGGGCCAGTAGTACCTCGCCTTGATTTTAGATGCAAAGTATCTCTTAGTCGACCCTCCGCCGTCCGGCGTCCGTACCTCTCCTCCTCGTACCCCTCTCCACGCCAGCTGTGATAACGCCGCTCTCCTCCCCGCCGCTCGGCTCATTTCGTGCCGGCTCAGCAAGACACCGGCACCACTGTCGCTCTAGATCCCCTAACCAGCTGTGATAATGCCGCTATCCTCCGCGCCGCTCCTCCTCGCCGCTCGGCTCGTCTCGTGCCTCCGAAGACAAGGCTGCACAGAGGAGAGCTCGCGACGCCGAAAGTGAGCGGCAGCGTCGAGCAGCGGATTCCTCGCTTCGGGAACGAGACGCCGCTTTGAAACGCCAGCGGCGAGTAGCTGATCCAGATGGCGTTCGGCAACGTGACAACGCTTCGAAACACCAGCGTCTAACAGTGGATTCCTCGCTTCGAGAACAAGAAGCCGCAAAATGTTCCCCACTACTCGATAAATAAAGAAGACATTTAAAACGCTACTACATACTACACGTGTCTTTACTAACTAAAACGCTACTAACCATACTACACGTGTCTTTACTCTAACCAATTAACACGCTACTACTCCACGGCTTTGCATCCCCTTAGGGTTCCCACGTGGGAAGATGGTGTAATTTTGTGGAATTGTGTGAGCTGTGCCGAGATGTCCGGAAGAGTGGTCGTCATGGCACGCTTCCAAAATTTCGTCACGAAGATCTGCCGGGATGGCAAGAAGGTAATTCGTTCTCGTTACGGGGTTGAAATTTTTGTTAGCGAGGACGGACTTTTTGAGGCTGAATGCTGGTAAGTTTCGTTTGAACGCCCTAGGAACGGCGAAGTTGCGTCCTCCGAGGTAGTTGATCATGACGCGCAAGTTGGGGTCGGCACACTGCTGGGTGGCTAGGTCGCTCTCCGTAACGACTCCGAAGAACGCGCTGTCTTCATCGGATTCTTGTAGTGGTGCGTCGACGGGGGCGCGGGACAGGCATTCGGCGTTGGAGTGTTTCCTGCCGGATTTGTAGACGATTGTAACGTCGAATTGCTGCAGGCACAAGCTCCATCGCCCAAGGTGGCCAGAGAGGTCCTTCAAATTGGGGAGCCAACACAGCGCATGGTGGTCTGTCACAACTTTGAACGGTCTACTATACACGTATGGGCAAAGTTTTGAAATGGTCCATGTGATAGCCAGACACTCTTTCTCGGAGGCAGAGTAGTTTTTCTCCTCCTTCGACAGACCACGGCTGGCATAGGCGATAACCTTTTGGCAACCGCTTTGCTTTTGAATGAGGACAGCGCCCAAACCTATATCACTGGCGTCCGTGTGCATTTCCGTTTCGGCGTTTTCGTCGTAATGAGCGAGCACGGGCGGGCTTTGCAGGCGTTTTTGCAGCTCGCAGAATGCTTTTTCTTGGTCGTTTTCCCAGCTTAAAGGCGTGCTATCTTTCGTCAAGCGTGTGAGTGACTCTGCAATGCGTGCGTAGTTTGCGACGAAGCGCCGGTAGTATGCAGACAGTCCGAGAAATCTTCGCACGCCCTTCTTGTTTTTCGGTGTTTGGAAGTTCGAAATGGCTGAAGTTTTTGCCGGGTCAGGTAGGACTCCCGCGGCGTTTACGGCGTGGCCCAAAAATTCAATTCTTCTTACGCAAACGGGACTTTTCAGGCTTAAGCGTTAACCCCGACGTACGAATGGCCTCAAGTACAGACTCCAATCTTGCAAGGTGTTCGTCGAAAGTCCGGGCGAATACCACAACGTCGTGGAGGTATACAAGGCAAGTGTGCCAATTCAGACCAGCTAGCACAGTGTCTATGGCTCTTTGAAATGTTGCTGGCGCCGTGCACAGCCCTAAAGGCATTACCCTCAACTCGTATAGGCCATCCGGGGTTATAAATACCGTTTTCGCTCGGTCTCTCTTGTCCACTTCAATTTTCCAGTAGCCGGTGTTCAGGTCCACCGATGAGAAGTACTTGGCCTGGCAGAGATGGTTGAGGGTGTCGTCGATTTGTGGCAGGGGGTACACGTCCTTTTTGGTGATTTTGTTGAGTAGCCGGTAGTCAACGCAAAACCTTATTGTGTCGTCTTTTTTCTTCACCAGTAGGACCGGCGCAGCCCAGGGGCTTTTCATGGCTGTATAATGTCGTCGCTTAGAATGTCGTAGACTTGAGTCCGGATGGCTTGCCGCTCGTGTGAAGAGACGCGGTACGGTGACTGTCGGGTAGGTGGCGCTCCATCTTCGGTGATAATTCGGTGCTTCGCTAGGGGTGTCTGACGTACTTTCGAGTTTGACGAAAAACACTCGCTGTAGCGACGCAGCAAATCCAGTAATCTGTCCCGATTTTCTTGCGGCAGCGCTGGCCTCACGTCGAAAGGAATCGGCAGCTTGGAAGCATCTGCGCGTGCGCGTTCAAAGGTGGCGACCGCGATCACTTGACTTGCTTTTTGCCTTTCTTCGAAAAACGCAACTGCAGCGCCCTTGTTTAGATGCTGGTACTCCACGGTGCAATTTGTGACCAAAACGTGGGACTGGCATTGCTCAAAGCACGCAGTGCCTCTTGCGACAGAGACACCGCCGTTGAGAAGCAACCTTTGGTTTCTCTCTACGATAGCGTCGATGTCAGGAGCAGCATCCTCATAGTAGACGGCCATCATGAAGCTTGCGCGGGGTGGCAGGGTGATGTGATCGTCGGCGATCCTTACAGCAGCACGGTGATCCGGGTTCGGTTGCGGCGTCGTGGAGTGTTGGGAGGAAAGAGTAATCGACTTGGTCTGCAGATCAATTATTGCGCCGTTGTCCGTCAAAAAGTCCATTCAGAGAATTACGTCACAGGAGCTGTTAGTCAAAATGACGAACTCAGCAGGGTACGTGGTGTCGTCTATGGTGACGCGTTATGTGCACGTTCCACTTGGCGTTACGAGATGTTCTCCTGCTGTGCGTATACGCGGACCGTCCCATCTTGTAACTTTCTTCAGCTTGGACGCGAATGACCCGCTCATTACCGAGTAGTCGGCTCCCGTGTCGATGAAGGCGACTACGTCAAAGCCGTCGATGGACAAGTGGACGTCGGACGCCGCCTTAGCCCTCATTCACACAACCGTCACCTTCCCCGTCACGGCACCGTCACGTCAAAAAACCTTGACGGAGACATAAACGAGTAGCGTTCGTACTGAAGCTTTCCGTCAGGTTACAGGGTCGTCTGCCTAGTGATCAGTTTAGCCTAGAATTGAGCGTTTTTAATCTGAAAAGTAAAGAAAATGGTTTGAGCTCACTTTTCGCGAAATTTAGCCGTAAAAATTTGTTTTCTGATTAGCTGGTTTAGCTCGGGGCATGGTCCCGTCACGTTGACGTGGCGGAAACGTAGAGCTCGGCCTCCCGTCACCGTCGCACCGTTTTTGGCGAGAAATTGGCCGAAAAACGGCGCCCATGACGGAAGACGCTGACGTGACGGTGACGTGACGGGGTGAAAAACGGCTGTGGGAATGAGGGCTTACTCGAGTTCAGGGTGCGTCGGGGCGTCGCATCTCGGCTTGTGCGTGTTGACGGTCGGGCACTGTGCGTCGTCGTTGTCGACGTCTTTTCGGCGGTCGTCTCTGTCATATTGGGCACGCGTCGCGCCGTGTTCGGGAGTCTCATCAGGGTTCCGTCGCGTCGTCGGGATGAGGGCATGTCGTCAATCACGGTCTTCGGCGCGCCCTTGCGTCGTTGGAGGGTTTTCTATTTTTTGCCGTTGTGCAACTTCACCCCCATAAGTTGCTGCCTTTAGTTTCTCCTGCGTGGGCTGGGGGACCTTCCACGTGCTGAGTCAGCATTGCTAAGGCGGTTCGGCGGCTTGTACGAGTAGGGCGACGGCGAACGGTTGAAACAGGCTGGGTCACGGCTAGTTTGAGATAGGTAGTCGTCGATGTCACGCGGTCGTTGGCCAAGGAGAGGGCGAGGTGCTTCGACGGAGAAACCACGCAGTCCAAGTCTCCTGGATGGGCAGCGACGGTAGATGTGGTCGTCCTCTCCGCAGTGGTTGCACAGAGGACGATTATCGGGAGTTCACCATACTTCCGTCTTCCTCAGCGTCTGGTTTCGGACTACAGGGGGGGGGGGGGCGGGCGGGTGACAGTGGGCGGTGCTGCGGTGAGGCCTCTTGACGACGGGCTGGAGCAGGTCGGGGTCGACGAACAGCCGCGGAGTAGATCATCGCTTGTGGTTCGCGAGGTGCTTCCGACGACGTACAAATCCCCAGTGTGAGTTGGACTTCTCGGATCACGTCGGTCATAGAGGCGATGTGGGGTTGCGGCGCTGTTGGGAAAAGCCTCCTCAGTTCTTCGTGAATGACGCCGCGGATCGTTTCCTGCATGTCTTCCGTCGCGAATCCAGGGTCGTTGACGCCGTTCGCCAAAAACGCGTTGAGTGGTCGATCGTATATCCTCGAACGCATGTCCAGGGTCCTCTCGATCATCGGAGCCTCTGTCATGAACTGAGCGACGGTTTTGGGCGGGTTGCGAATGAGTCCAGCGAAAAGCTCCTGTTTAACTCCCCATATCAGAAAGTGCACCTTCTTCTCTTCTGCCATTTCGGGGTAACCTCGTCGGAACAGCATCTTCATCTCCTTAACGAACACCACAACACCTTCGTTAGGGTGTTGGATTCGCGTCTGCAACACACCTCAGCTCGTTCTTTCCGTACGACAGTTGTGAATGTTTTCAAAAATTTCGCTTTGAACATGCTCCATGATGTTAGCGAGCTCTCGTGATTTTCAAAACAGACTTGAGCCGAGTCTCCAAGGTAGAAAAACACTTGCCTCAGAGTTTCTTCATCATCCCATCGGTTGAAACTTCGGACGCGCTCCAGCTTCTCCAGCCACTCTTCCGGGTCTTCACCAGGGGATCCTCGCAATGATTGGGGCTCCCGAGGTTGCTGCAGAATGACGGGAGGATTGGCTTGGTTGACCATGGTGCTGGTTGAGACGTCATTCTTCTTCGCTTTCTCCGGTAGTAGACTGAGCTCGGGTGGTAAACCTTGCAGGCGGAGGCTGGCTCTTGTTGGACTGGCTTAGCGGCTTCCAGAGGTTGTAGAGAGCATGAAGGGTGCGTCCCCAGCACCTCCACCAGATGTCACGAACTCAAAGTCCATCCAGACCTTGCAAGACAGGCCGAGTGCCTCCACAAAGCCTTAACAGACCACCAGAAATGGGCCTTACCCTCTCTCAAAATAAGGCTGATGCGCGTCCCGTCACGAACTCTTGGGGCCGTCGCTACCTTGCATTATCTCCGAGCGCACTGCAGCTGAATGGGTCCACCATTCCCATTGTTGGACACCTCCGGGTTCTGGGATTGCAGATATTGGCTTCAGGTTCAGCGGCTCAGTGGCTCCGATCTGCTTGATAGAAAGCCAGACAAGTGCTCCACCGTATTCGCCGCATCGCTCAGAAGTCTGGCGGGGCGTGCTAGACCATTGGCCGCTCCCTAGTGCGTTCTGAACTACAGCCAAGGCTGGTGCACCAGGCGCAGTTCCGTCACATGATGCAAGTGCACTGTGACCAGCTTGAGGCTATTAATAGGGTCGCCATGCAGACCATCACTGGCCTCCCCCGCGTAAGGCGAATTATGAAGCTGAAAGCAGAAGCCCAGTTAAACACGCTGGATGAAACCATTCATCAGCGTCGTTCCGCCCGCCTGCTGAAACCTGGACTAGTTCCAGAGGCGGCAGCTCTTGCCGCGTACATGTGCCAGCCACCCAAAACGATGCCAGCCTTTTCTGCCACTAGGCCGCCCTGGTTCTAATATCAGAGGACGAACAACAAGCCCCTGAAAAGGCTCCATGTCCGTACCTCTGGCCTGCATCAACCCCCTTCGTGACCCTGACAGCGCGCCTGCGACGCAACCGGTTGTCCAGGTATCTATGGACGACGGGACATATGAATGCATCTTTACTACGGCGTTGAAGTGTCCGTCTTACCCTGCCTGCAACGAAACCTGCGTGTACGAGACCCTCCGTGCTCTACCTGGCCTGCTAGTAGAACTTACTGCCATTGCAGGCGCTTGCGTCGACAGTGACTAGTGGGCCCCGAACGGGGCACCTTGAGCAATCTTGATAATGGTATTGACGACACCGGGGACACCGAGCCTTCATACATCACTTGTGACCAACAGTGACGATGTGTTTTAAGGTGAAGGGTACAAACCTCAAACGGTGGCCGTCAAAGCCCAGGTCAAGCTCCGATGGATGGGTTCCCTGTCTGTCTACCAGGCAGGGAGCTCCAGGACCTCTCTCGGTATCACGGAACCAGAGCCAAGGAATTACCCCCGCCCCCTTCTTTTTCCTATGCCTTATGGTAGATCGAAAATCTCCCTCCAAACATGATCGGACCCTGAAAAGGGTCCGCCCCGAAGTATGTTTTCCACCTCTTCCTGCCATCAACTCCCCGAAACCGGACAACTACCCCAGCTTTTTGATAGTTGAATCGTTTGACAAATCCAAGCCTCTTTCTTCACAATCCGTACTCCTTGTATCCAAGTTTCTTCAATCTATACTTGGCAAGACATATAATAAAAAAATAAGAACTGGTGAGATCTTAGTTCAGGTCAACACACACGAGCAAGCCACAACTATCATGAGCCAAACCCACATGGCAGACCTGGATATGAGTCACACCCCACCGCAGCCTGAACAGCTCTTAGGGTGTGATATCTGAGCCAGACCTCCTAACCGAGACAGAGACTGATCTGCTCGAAGGGCTAAAAGATCAAGGCGTAACAGCAGCAGGGCGCATCGTCACAAGTAAAGAAAGAAAGAAATAGCCAACAAACACCTGATACTGACTTTCGACCGCTGCACTCTGCCTGAGCATGTCAACGCAGGTTTCATTCGTTGTTTTGTCCGGCCGTACATTCCGAGCCCGCGGCGGTGTTTCAAGTGCCAGCGGCTCGGGCATGGTACCTAATGTGGCGAGAGAACAACATGTGCCAAGTGTGGATAGCATGATCATCTCTCCGACAACTCCACTGGAACCAACTTCACCTGCCCGAATTGACAGGGTCCACATGCAGCATACTCTCGCGCTTGTCAAAAGTTTCAACTTGAGAAAAAAACCATTAACGTAAAGGTAACAGACAGCATCACCTTCCCAGAGGTGCGAAAGAGGTTCGCCTCTTTCCCCCCGGGGACGTACGCCGACGCAGCTCGCCGGGGGGTGGAGCGGCGTCTGCTTTCGGCGGGGACCCAGTACCGAGAGTCAGACTTGGTACCGCCCTCCCCTCCCCCCCCCGGTCGCCTCGGGCAGCCCAACCCGCCTCCGCACCACTCGCTGAGCCAGCAGTGGCTGTGGTGGCATCTACGTCCGGTGGGGATGCTGCTGCACGCACTGTTTCCTCCTCTCCACCGGCCCGAAGCACACGCGATAGCCTGGAGGAGATGGAGACAGAGGAAATAGCAGTAGTTCCCACCCCCCGCCGCACCGCCTGTGCCACCCGGGGCGCTCCTGACGCCCTCGGCATCACGGCTCGAACAAAGGGCACCGTAAAGGGTGCCAAGTCCGGGGGGTCTGGTCTGCCGGGTACCCCTTTTAATTGTGATCACATGGATGTGGGACCTTTCCTGTCTGCTTCGCAGCGGAAGGAGCGGCCCCTCTATCTAAACCTCCAGAGAAGGTTAAAAAACCCCTCACAAGAGTGCAAGCCCCAAAAGACCTTACGTAGTGACACTCCGTAACTCCGAACACTTCATAATGGGAAGAGAAAACATACAATGGAACTGCAGAGACCTTCTTAGAAATCTTGACGATGTATACGAAATACTGCATGCTAATCAGGCAAGTGTAATGTGTGTTCAGGAAACACACTTGAATTCTAAACACAAAAATTTCTTGAATAGTTACCTGGTATACAGAAAGCACAGGATGGCTGCACACACTCTTCTGGGGGTGTGGCTATAATCACCCGGAAATCCTTAGCATGCCACCCTGCCACTTTAAACACTGTCCTTGAGGCTGTAGATATTCGCACAATATTATTCAATAGGTTGATAACGGTATGCTTCATACACATTCCTGAGCTTATACATTCAGGCTGTGACTTCGAGGCGCTGGTCGACCAGCTGCCCGATCCATACATCCTCACAGGTGACCTTAAAGGGACACTGAAGTGAATTTGTCAAGCTCCCGTTTTTGCTTGCACTGCGTAGACTGGCTCAAATTAGCACACTTTTCATCGTTTATCCGGTTGACAAATCGGTAATTATTTTACAAAGCGCGAAAGAAGAAAAACTACCATGCGCGGTTTGCGGCGGCCGCACCAACTAAGGCTGTGACGTTGGGAGGAGGGGCGCCGTGATTGGACGTTGCCCAATGTTAGCAATCACACAAGTTTCGGTTTCGGTTTCGGTTCTGTAAAACATAACCAATGGCGTTGTTGGATGGGCATTCTCAATATCTCAGTAATCATCGTACCGCGCTTCTGCCATGTTGTCGGCTGTAAAATGCACAAGATAAGCCTCCCAGGACGGCTTGTAGTAGTAGCATTCACTAGCCGAGACCTACGCAGTGCATGAACGCCCTCCGCGTACCCGCAGACGCCCAAATGTCATGCGCTTTTCCCCCATATTTGGAGCTTGCCTCCCTCATGCCTGTATCGTAAAAAGCGTGTTCGCATCAGGCCAAGGGTCTGTTAATTCTGGCCTGTGCCCACTGCCTGCAAGCAGTCGGTGCTTATGGCAACAGCACGCCAACGAGAACTCGCTAGCGCGCCAGTGCCAGCCTGCGCGCGTTTTGTGAACTAGTTCGTGTAGCCATGAACGTTGCGGCCCAAAAAAAGGTGAACTCAATATAGAAAACATCGGCGGAAAACAAGAAAGTTAACTTACAAAAAAAACGCAAGTACCCGCGGGGATTCGAACTCGTGACTTGCAAAACATTTGCGGTGACACACCTAGCGCCCCAGAACACTGAGCCACGGAGCGGGACGCGCAAGCCTTGCTAATATAGGGTATATATTGTACAACCGGTTTACACTTTTATTTAGTTTTGGCATTTCAAGCAGCTTAGGTGACTATTTGTTGTACTGCGATCGTGAAGTAAGCGTCGCCCGAGTTTCCACAGTAGCTCACGTCTAGCAATTGCATTTCGTAGACGGAAAAGCGTTGGCAGATGCGTAGTCGTGCTGCTGACCGCTGTGCTTGTTCGCCCAGCGCAAAAAAGTGCTTCCCGCGCCCTAGTTTTACGCTGTACGGTAAAAATATCAGTTGATTTTATTTCCTTAGTACCTATATTGACTTCGCTGACTCTTCTCCCGCCTTCAAGAGGCCTTATATTTTCCTACTGGCGTACCAGTCAGCGAAGCGTCGCATGTGAGCTTGTGCAGCGCTTGTGTGAAGCGACCTTGACTTGGAGCTAGATACAGTGTACAAACAAACCAAGTAAAGAAAGGCACATTCTTCCATTCACAAACGTGTCCTGGCTTCCTTTCAACTAAGCGAACGAATTGCGACCAAGCAATTTTTTTTAACCTCCTTGATTGCGACGACCCGCCGGCGGCCGGCGGACGAAACGCTGGGCCGACTGCGGCCGGGGAGCCGTGCAGTAGCGCAGCCGTGGCGCAGCCAATTGCCAGCTCGTCCCCTCCTGACATCACACGAAAACGCCACAGAAAATGGGCGAGCGTAAAGAGAGGAGGACAGCATTTTCGAATTAGTTTTTCTACTAAATAAAACCGCGTAAACGCGCCTAGAGTGGTCGAAACATGGCCTGGGGACTCTGGACTACAATTTGCGCTAGTAATCCCGCAATGTTTACATATCACTTCAGTGTCCCTTTAATGCACAATATTCTCTTTGGGGCTCTTCTCGCATGGATGCCCGAGGTCACCTGATAGTGAAATTTCTGATATTTACAGGAGCATGCCTCTTCAACAAAAATAAACCCACATACATTAATATAGGACACAACACGTACTCATATCTTGACTTGGCTATTGGCTCCGCAGTTCTCTTTCCTCTTCTGCTGCTGAGCATAAGGTCGCGGGTTCGATTCCCGGCCGCGGCGGCCGCTTTTCTGATGGAGGCGAAAAGCAAAAACGCCCGTGTGTACGAGATTTCGGCGCACGATAAAGATCCCCAGGTGGTCAAAAGTAATCCGGAGCCCTCCACTACGGCGCGCCTAATCGCCTGCGTTGCGTCGGCGCGTTAAACCCTAAAATCAATCAATCAATCTTCCCTCATCTGGAGTGGGGGGGGGGGTGGGCACTAACCCATTTGGTAGTGACCACTTCGCCACATCACTAAGATAGATAGGTAAAGGCCCATGCAGTCCATCTTCCCAGAACAGGTTCAATGAAGCAAGATCTAACTGGAATACCTTTACAGAGACATCCAAACTACACTACACAGCCATAAGAAACCTACACATTAAAGATGCTACCCACCTTCTCACGGCACACATCCTCGACGCCGCCCAAAAGTCCAATCCCCACGCTTCTGGTGCCTCGCGCAATCAGAGGAGGCCGTGGTGGAATGAGGAGTGTAGGCGATTGTGAGAGGCCCAGAACAAGACGCGGGGTATCCTTCGTCAGTATACCACGTAGGGTAACCTGCTTTTGTTCAAACGGGCGAGGGCGTTAGGAAAACGTGTGCGCCATGAGGCCAAACTAGGTAGTTTGCGTTCCTTCAATAAACTCCTACACGGACTTCAATAAACTTCAATAAACTCCTACACGGACACACGAAAAGTCTGGACACGAATACGAAAACTAAAAGGACAACAGACACACAGCCTGCCCCTGGTTAGTAGAACAGGGGACACACTGGAAGACTATGGTAACACACTCGCACAAAACTTCCAACACGTGTCCAGCTCAGCACACTACACTAACACTTTCATGCAATACAAAACACCTGCAGAAAAGAAGCCCTTACGAGAGAAGAACAAGTCGAATTCTGCTTAGAACACTGAATCCCCACTTTATGAGCAGAAGGTTGCTCTTGCCACTTGTAAGCCTTCAGCTCCAGAGGCAGACAGCATTACATACACCATGATACACCTACATGCAAACACTGTTGAGACACTCCTACACCTATACAACCAGATATGGCTTTCGGGGCAGCTTCCAAGGTCTTAGAGGGAGGCCATAGTTGTGGCCTTTCCGAAGGAGCGGAAAGACCCTTCTTCTTCTGCCAGCTATAGACCCATTCCCCCGAGAAGCTGCCTTTGTAAGCTCCCCGAGAAGATGAAAAACCGTAGGCTCGTGTACTTTATGGAGTACAACGGTCTTCTCGAGGGCTGCCAGGCAGGCTTCAGGGTGGAGCGATCTACCAATGATCAACTTGTTGCACTGATTCTTGATAAAAATGCATGTGTTCATAACCAGGTCTGCGTTACTTTATTTTTCGATATTGAAAAAGCTTATGATACAGCCTGACGCTATGGCATCATCAGGGACCTTAAGTCATTTAGTGTCTCAGGCAACATGATGAACACTCTTTGTAGTTATTTGTCCGAAAGAACCTTTCGAGTGAGCGTTGGCACTGCACTTTCCAATATATATGCGCAGGAAAATGGTGTGCCGCAAGGTGGAGTTCTAAGCTGCACATTGTTTATAGTTAAGATGAACTCCCTCCGAAAGGCATTGCCGCCACCCATTTCCTGTCCCGTCTATGTAGACAATGTGCAAATATCGCTTAAATCCTGTAACCTGTCAATTTGCGAACGTCAAGTACAGCTCGGTCTTAAGAAACCTGCTAGCTGGGCGGACCGTAACGGCGTTAAACAAAACCCTGGCAAAAGTACTTGTGTTGTGTTCTCCCGCAAGCGCGGCATTATTGTGGACCCTGAAATTACTCTTAACCTTGCATCTATTCCTGTGAAAAGGGACCGCAAGTATTTAGGCGTCATATTTGATGAAAAGCTCACGTTGATCCCACACATCAAAGCACTTAAACATAAATGTCTCAAATCACTAAACATTCTCAAGGTCATCTCCCACCAATCCTATGGTGCAGACAAAGAACTGCTTCTCCGGGTCTTTACCACCTTAGTCGGGTTTCGGTTAGACTACGGCAGTGTTTTGTATGGGTCACCATCAAAAACAACACTGAAGATTCTTGATCCAGTTCTCCACTTGGCCCTTCGCCTTGCGTCGGGGGCGTTCCGCACTAGCCCGCCCAGAATTTGTATGCTGAGTGTAAGAACTGGTGCCTTCAGGAACAACGAACGTACATGGACTTGCTCTGCGCTTTTAAAATTTCATACCTGAATAACCATCATTTCAAACCCGTTTTTAATGATACATCCACATCAACGCTGTTTGTAAATCGCCGTGCATTCCTTTGCCGTTCTCACTTAGAGTGAGACAGGAAGCTTCGGATTTCGACATCTCCTTTTTGGAAATATACACATCTTTTACTGTTGTTTTACCACCCCGGCAGCTTCAGCCTCCTGTGTGTTGTGACTTCCTTCATAAAAATTGATAAAACCAGGGTACCACAAACTGCAATTTTGCAGCCCTTCTTGTTCCTGCAGTATATTATCAATGTGCAGAGTTTTATAGTGACGCATCATGGGACAAACTTTGATGCATTCAGAACCATGAGCACATACACCACAATATACTCAGCTGAAGCATATGGCATCTTACTCATTACACAACACATTCTTCAACACAAAATCTCGAAGTACATCATGTATACAGATTCTTTGAGCGTTGTGCTTGCATTGGCATCACACAAGCCATGCAAAAAAGACTTTTCAGTATGCTTTTCAGCACTATCATGTCTGTATATGCCCACAAACTTGTTCTGGTGTTGTGCTGGGTTCCAGGCCACGCTGGGAATGCTAGCATTGAGGCTGCTGATCAGAAGGCCGCTGTTGCCACACTCAGGACCACAGTAGATATAACGATACCACCACACAGTGACCTTAAGCCACAAATTCAGCAACACATTCGTAGGAAATGGAAAGCACAGTAGAATGAACAGAAAGATAACAAACTACACGTAATAAAACTACACTTGGGACCATACACCACTGACACGCAACGACACACGGAAGTCGCCTTGGCTAGGCTACGGATAGGGCACACCCATGCAATGCACTCGTATCTGCTGACGGGATCCTCAAGACCCCAGTGCAGCAGGTGTGGAGAGGCCCTATCTCACTCAATGCAAGGCACTCGACACAACACGACACAAACACTTCAGAGAACTCTACAGACAACATATTCCCCTACATACATCGTTGTTTCTGGGTGATGATGCCATGGTTACGGTGAAACGCGTGAAGTATTTGTCAGACGTTAAGTTTTTAAACCTCATTTCCTATCACGCATAATCAAATCTGGCCCTATACACCAGCCATCACCATTATCTTTAATTGATTTTACTGTGTCCGGTTTACACGTTTTTATACCTACCTTTGTGTGGTAATCACTTCTCTTCATTAAATAATTTCTTCTCTGGCACTCTTTGCCCTCGTTGGCCTTGCTCCATTAAACGCCAACCATCATGATCATCGTTACTAGTGGGGTGAAGCTGGAAATTTTCAGACTCAAGGGCAGGGATTCGGGATTGACGTCGCGTTGCGCGGTGTACAAGCCTTGCTGCTTCCATTCATGGTATTATCGACACCTACCCTGGCCCGGTCCGTGTGTTTTGGATTCGCCGAGATATGCTTCCTGCCCATGCTGCGGCAGATCGCGCCTGCCACCGAAGAGACCTCGCACATCCACTGCCACCTCTTATAGTTTATACTGTAGAAGAACTGTTGGTGAAAAAACAGAACCTCCGCCGCGCCATGCGTGCTTTAATTACACCGCGTGAAACTGACCTCCCCACTGGGTTCGCTCGTTGGGAGGAGGTTTTTCAGCGGTGGCTTCGAGTTGGGGTGGCGTTTACTCGCGCTTGACCTGCCCGATATCACGCCCTGTTTGCGGACCTCCTGCACCAGAGCATGACGTCTGACGTCTGTTGTGGAGTTTCTAAGGTCTCAGAAACACCCCAATTCAACACCTTCGAGGAACAGGGCTCCATCCTGGGAGACCCCCAGATCCTAAGCGATGGGTATGGGGACCACAGTACCGGTCTCTTCTGAGATTTTTGAAGAACAAAGACCAGGCCGCCGACCAGGAGTTATTTCGAGTTTAAAAGAAAGAAATTAACGTTTCGGCTTCCACACGGAAGCCTTGGTCAGAATAAAATCTTGAAGGGAAATAATCACCCTAAGTACGTTTCACAACGCTGCGCAGACAACTTGCGTAGATTGGTGGCAGATTTCCGGCGTTCCTATTCAGCGTGTGTTCCGTCGACTGTATGTCAAGCGATTCCAGTAGCAGGCGTGAGGTAGCATTCCTTTCTTTTGCGAGGACACGTGCATCAGACCAGTTGATTGTGTGCGATGTGGTATCACAGTGCTCAGGAAGGGCTCTTGTCGACACGTGGTTCTTGTTTACATCATTTCGATGTTGCTGCAGGCGCTTCGCAAAGTTTCCCGATTCGCCAATATACACGTCATAGCACTCTGCACAAGGAATGACGTAGACAACTCCTGGATACCTCTCTGTCTGCAGCTTGTCCTTCACGTTCCCAACTTCATGGATTTGTTGGCGAGACGGCAGATGTGCAGTTTGCCCGTTGTATGAGCGGAGTATGCGTGACAGAGCCTCGCTGATGCCGGGCACGTACGGAATTTCCATCCGCTTTTGAAGTCCAACGTCGGCAGCATGCGCACGGTGAGGGCGCTGCCGCTGAAAAGAGTTGATAAAGCCCTCAGGGTAACCGCATGATGAAAGCTAGTAGCGAATTCGCGCATTCTCCGCCACCCGGTCCTCTGGGTTGCTGCAGATTCTGTCCGCTCTGCGGAGAAGGCAGGAGACGACAAGACCGCTTCTGTGCTAACGGATGCACCGAATTAAAGTGTAGGTACCGGCCGGTGTTAGTCTTAACAACGTGAGGGTTCGAGCTAGTTGGTACTCCATAGTGAAAATTTAAAGCGCAACAAATTTAGACACAAGACGAATGACACAGGGACAAGCGCTACTTCCAACTGGAAATTTTATTTACGAAACAACATATATATACGAAAATGAGGAAATACAAAAAAACCACAGTGCATGTGCGTATAGTCCTAAACTAGAGTATGTGCGCACTGTACAGGCGCGCACACGCTCCTCATGCCATGGGCGTGCCCAGGAAGGCCAGCGGTTGTGCTGATAACGATACCGAGGTCGTGCTTACACAATCTTTGCCACCACGATGTATCTCAGCCGCCTCCACAATCTCCCGTGTGCGCTGATCGTGATCGCGAAAGACGACTGTACATTCATCAAATCGAGGCGAACAATTGCAGTTCTGGCAATGACTGGCGAGGTTCCCGTCCGTGTCTTTTTTCGCTCGATTGGCATGCTCACGGAGGCGTTCATTAAGGCACCGTCCTGTTTGTCCAATGTAGGCCCTATGGCAAGACAATGGAAGCTTATACACCACTCCCGCAGTGCAATCGACGTACTGATTCTGGTGCTTCACCCCGCACTTTTTCTTTTCTTTCGGAACCGGGCACGTAACAGTGCAAAGCCGCGACAGTTTTTCCGGAGCAGGCATCAAAACTTTGACGTCAACCCTTCCACCAATCTTTTTAAGATTGTGTGAGATGCCGTGTAGGTAGGGAACAACCACCACCTTGTTAGGTTGGTGGGTCGCCTGGTTACCTTGGTCGCCTTGCCCGATGCCAGCCCGTCTTTGCTTTGAACAAATTGCGTCAGCCACCGCTAGAACCAAGTTTGCGGGGTAACCTGCCGACCTTAGGCGACGCACTTGCAAATGGAAACTGGTGTCCATAAGGTGCTCGCATGTTTTGTTCAAGGCACTGTTGAGACAGCTGCTGGCAATGGCTCGTTTCACCAGTTTGGTGTGAGCAGACCTGAACGGCAGTAGCGGCTTCCGGCCGCGGGGGTCATACATCCAACACACGTGTTTTCCCAAGAACTGAAGTCTCAGGTCCAAGAATTTGAGACTGCACTGCTTAGGGACCTCGTGTGTAACCTTTAGGGGTTAAGACATGCCTCAAAAATCGCCAATGCTTGTGCCACATCTAGGGAAAACGCCTCTACGTCACTGCCAACCAACACCAAGAAATCGTCAACATATCGGAACACTTTTACAACCGTCGTCTCCTTTAGCCTGTCAGCAATTAACCTGTCAAGGTGGGCCATCACCAAGTTGCTCAAAACAGGGGCAACGCATGAGGCTATACAGACCCCTTGCTTTTGGATGTACACGTGACCATCCCACTGGAGATACGTTGATTTTAGGTAGAGCCCCAGTACATCCAAAAAATCTTGAACAGAAATGCCACATTCATTCTGAAACAGTACTGCACCAAAAGCAAAAATGGCATCTTCAACACAGGTTAGCATCAGGTCATGCGGCAAGGAGTGGTATAAGTCTTTAACATCGACAGAAAACCCATTAAACCCAACTGCCGAATTCTCTCTCAGATATTCAACCACCTGCTCCGAATTCCCTGTACCAAAAGGGTCATCTACATTCAACAGGTTCAATTTGCGCTGCAGAAAACCCGCTACACATTTCTGCCATGTCTGCCTTTCAGACACGATAACTCTAAAGGTCGTGTCGACTTTATGAGTCTTAGCGGTGAAAAACATTTCCAGGCCCATTTTTGCGCTACTCTCTATCTGCTTAACCAAACCGCCGAGGTTGAGCTGACTGCACAGATCCTTTGCTTCCCGTTTAACTTTGCGCAACGAGACATTGTCACGGACACGAAAGACGGAACCAATAGCTTCGTGAGCTTTAGCAAAAAACTTAGCGTAAGGAAACACCCCGAACCCACCTTCCTTATCGGACTGTACAAGACATAGGTGATGGTCCTTAAGGTAGGTCGCTACCCTCTTAACAGGCAACGTAGTCTTGGGGACCCCACACGGCAAAAGAACATCCACGCCTTCTGACACGCACCTTTCTTTCTCATTATCCGGCGCCAGACTTGACACCTGTCGTACATACGACAGGAGTTTTGGAGCGGATGTCTTTGGCTGCACGGCGCACTTCGGGCCGACGGTTGTAAAAGTGTTCCGATATGTTGACGATTTCTTGGTGTTGGTTGGCAGTGACGTAGAGGCGTTTTCCCTAGATGTGGCACAAGCGTTGGCGATTTTTGAGGCATGTCTTAACCCCCTAAAGGTTACACACGAGGTCCCTAAGCAGTGCAGTCTCAAATTCTTGGACCTGAGACTTCAGTTCTCGGGAAAACACGTCTGTTGAATGTATGACCCCCGCGGCCGGAAGCCGCTACTGCCGTTCAGCTCTGCTCACACCAAACTGGTGAAACGAGCCATTGCCACCAGCTGTCTCAACAGTGCCTTGAACAAAACATGCGAGCACCTTATAGACACCAGTTTCCACTTGCAAGTGCGTCGCCTAAGGTCGGCAGGTTACCCCGTAAACTTGGTTGTAGCGGTGGCCGACGCAATTCGTTCAAAGCAAAGACGGGCTGGCATCGGGCAAGGCAACCAAGGTAACCAGGCGACCCACCAACCTAACAAGGTGGTGGTTGTTCCCTACCTACACGGCATCTCACACAATCTTAAAAAGATTGGTGGAAGGGTTGACGTCAAAGTTTTGATGTCTGCTCCGGAAAAACTGTCGCGGCTTTGCACTGTTACGTGCCCGGTTCCGAAAGAAAATAAAAAGTGCGGGGTGAAGCACCAAAATCAGTACGTCGATTGCACCGCAGGAGTGGTGTATAAGCTTCCATTGTCTTGCCATAGGGCCTACATTGGACAAACAGGACGGTGCCTTAATGAACGCCTCCGTGAGCATGCCAATCGAGCGAAAAAAGACACGGGCGGGAACCTCGCCAGTCATTGCCAGAACAGCAAGTGTTCGCCTCGATTTGATGAATGTACAGTCGTCTTTCGCGATCACGATCAGCGCACACGGGAGATTATGGAGGCGGCTGAGATACATCGTGGTGGCAAAGATTGTGTAAGCACGACCTCGGTATCGTTATCAGCAAAACAGCTGGCCTTCCTGGGCACGCCCATGGCATGAGGAGCGTGTGCGCGCCTGTACAGTGCGCACATACTCTAATTTAGGACTATGCGCACATGCACTGTGGTTTTTTTTTTGTATTTCCTCATTTTCGTATATATATGTTGTTTCGTAAATAAAATTTCCAGTTGGAAGTAGCGCTTGTCCTTGTGTCATTCGTCTTGTGTCTAAATTTGTTGCGCTTTAAATTGTCACTACGGTGTTAGTCGTCTTTCTGAACACCGCAAAGGACAGCCCCGGACTATCGCGCTTCACCAGGACGTATAGGAATGCCAGACGCCCGTCGGCCTCTTCCTCAGTCGTGAATTGGATTGCAGGTTCCATTTTATTGAGGTGAGTAGTGAAAGACTGTTGAGAGTCTTTTGGTAGCACACAAAAGCCGTCATCAACGTAGCGCAGGACCGTCCTCGGTTGCGGTGCAAAAGAGGCGAGGACACGATCCTCGAGTGCCTCCATCGTCAGGTTGACGACTGTCACGGAAATCGATGCACCCATCGCCGCTCCATGAACTTGCTTGAAGAATCTCTCATTGAATGTGAAGTATGTATTGAACAAACAAAAATGAAACAGCCGCCTAGCTCGTGTGCCTCGTTGGGGCTTCTCTCTGGCAGCCTGGGGGTTAGCACTCAGTGCGGAAGTGCAGACGTACACAGCCAAATCAAGGGGAACGCTCGGAAACAGTGAGTGCGCGGACCAGGGACAATTTTGTACCTTTAAAACTTCATGTTATGCCGTAGGGCAATCTCTCGCAATTAAAAAAGAGGCGGGTGCTTAGGTTCGCAAAATCTAAAATGACCCCCACCCCCCGACATACACATTCTTGGCGCCAATAGATAGATGAGACAGGCGCAAGGCATAATGTTTTATACAGCGAAAACTGAAAAAAAGTGCGCCCGCACAGAAAGTGAACTCACCGCTTACGTCTGCTACTCAGTCACTCTCAATACCACTCGTGTTTGTAGCACCACTTTAGCCGCTTCTCTCAGTGTCTGACAGCATGTTATTTTTGTTCCGTAAAACATTTGTTTTAAATGACTCAAGTGGTGAGAAAGGCTCAAGGGCAGGGCGGCCTGTGCTGTACTAATTCTATAACCTGGGCAAGGCGCACTCGCTCGCAGAAAGGGGGATGCTTTTATTCGCATGCACACTTTTTTGCAATTTCTTTTTATGTTGGGGGGCGGCGCTTATAATACCAGGGTGCTTAGAATCGCGAAAATACGGTAAATTGGCTATTCTAAGTTCAATGTTCTGTAGCGTCATCTGCCGCCATATAATTGCGGGTTTGAGGAATTGTTTAAATCGCTGTGCCCAGACCGTTTACCTTTACAATAAAAGATCGGTTGCAGGTATCACAAGGTAACACCTATTGATCATAAAACGGCCAGAGGTGAGACAGCTGCGCATATTGCGCAGTTTTGACACAAATTTTTTTTCCTGCGCCAGGCTGCTCCGAAAGCTTGAAAATTGCAAAAATTGCGCCAAACTGCTCCAAAACAGCCTGAGAGGCAGGGGTTTTAACGCTCCCGTCAGTTTCAGTGCGGAAAAATGCTTAGTGACGGCATACTTTTAAAGCACCTCCAAGATGGGCTGTTAGTAAAGGTTTAATTGATTTATCATGCAATAAAAGCCCGCATAAAATTGTCCCCGGGATATATTTTTCGAAAGTCACAATGCACGTATGTTATGCTCTGTGAGTTTTTAAGATTTTCCAATCGAAAACCATTGCAATATCCTTGTAGAAAAATACTAATGTGTACTGAGGCGACAAAATACTTGTGCAAGTTGATGAAGAACGGCAATTCGCTTAGTGCCGTATCTCCGGAACGACATTACTGGGCACCACCATCTTCGTGTGGCAGAGACTGGAAAACATGGCCGCAGGGCCAAGCAGTTGCTCGTGGTTCAGGCAGAGTGCTCTTCGCCGATTTCTACCGTGGTTTTGGTTATGGGGGTGGCTTAGTTTACATGTAGGAATTTGATTTGTTGCGGGAAGTTGCGCGACTCGAAAAACGGGGGCCACGTTGTTCATCAAAAACAGCGTGGTGCCCGTGAATTCGTCGTGTTTCCACCTTGAGTGTGAGGCGCTGTGCGTGCCTGAAGTGAAGTTTTGGACTCATTGCGGTGTTATAAGACGCCGAATTTTTGATGCCTTTGACAGGGAGCTTGCGAGTGACAGGAATGGGACGATCGACACTGCAGAAGTGGCGGCGCGGGCTGCATCGCCGCAAAATCTGCAAGCAGTGTCCACTGGCAGCAGCGACAGCGCACGGAGCAACTGACTGAAGCAATATTCCATATCACTGCAGTTCACTCGTCCGGTTGCCGGGTCGCCTGCGCATTGACTCGGGAGGTGCTGTTCCATCACCGACAGTCCTGATTGCTGTCACGACGCTTCCTGCACGTGCTGGCTTTCGAGACTGCGCAGCTGTACACACGGCTGCGTCATCTGGGATATCACCACTGGGTGGCACCAGCTTCGCCGAGCAACGGTATAAAAGCACCGGGACTGTCAGCAGGGTTCCAACGGCAGCAGCGACAGCGCACGGAGCAACTGACTGAAGCAATATTCCATATCACTGCAGGTTGGTCCAAGCCCCGTGCTGTTCGCGAATCCTTGAGTTGCCCATTTGCGCCTCGCTGCTGCCCACCTTTGTAGTTGTCCCCTGTCCGAAGTGCTTATTGACTGTGCATTATGCCGACAAACGTTGAGCTAGCAAAAAAGATTGAAGAACTTGAGGAAAAGCTGAACGCCCAAATCGAAAAATTGGAAGACACGGTTTTTGGAAGGATCTTGCTGAAGTTTGAAACGTCTGGTGTAGATGTGGTGAAAATGAAAATAGCCCTAGACGGAACTAGTTGCTAGTGCAGAATACACTGAAAAACTTGTGGAAGATCTGCGGAAAGAAAACGCGTCTTTAACGGCAGAGAACAAGTCGCTAAAATCCGAAAACCGCACGATGTCGAGAAAAATAGCCGTGCTTTAACAGTACTCGCGACTGAACAACGTCGAGGTTAGAGGTGTGCCATGCACGCAGGGCGAGGACTGCGTCGCCATCTTAAAAACGATGGGTGAAAAAATCGGGTGTCCGGTGTCGCCTACTGATCTCGACGTTCTTCACCGTGTTCCCGCTGCAAAACTCAACAACAAAAACATTCTCGCACGTTTCACTTCAAGAGACAAAAAATCAGAATTTATTAGCAAGGCCCGTAAGGCGAAGCTCTGCTTGAGTGACATCAACATTCCATAAACAACTCACAGCCCTGTGTTTGCCAATGAACACCTCACCCCTGCTAACAAAGCTCTGTTTTCCAAGGCTCTGGACCTAAAGAAAGAGAAAAACTGGATGTTTCTATGGACGACTAACTGTCAAATCAAAGCACGCAAGACAGCGGACAGTAAAGTATTCAGAATATGCGACGAAGCTGACCTGGCTAAAATTGTCCAACTCCTTCATTTGTATAAGATGCGCAGGTGCCAGACATGGCTTCTATTTCGCCCTTCCTTTCACCAGCTCAACTTAACTCCTTTGTGGGAAATAACTCTCACTCAATAATTCATTTCAATGCAAGAAGCCTTCGAAAACACTCCGATGAGTTCCATAATCTCATTTCATCATTTACCAGCCCATTCTCCATCATTGGAATAACTGAAACATGGCTCTCGGAAGACGATCGAAGTCTTTTCTGCTTTCCTACCTACACACCTTACTACTGTCACAGACTATCTAATAACTATGGCGGTGCAGCTATATACGTACTAAAAAAACATTTCTTGCAAACGGAGATTTGATCTAGGATTAAAAACAGGTCATTGTGAATCTGTTTGGCTTGAATTTGAAAACACTTTTCTTAATCGTGATAACAAGAATTTTATATTTGGTTGTATTTACCGCTCTCCGTCTTCACCCGTTTCCGAATTTTGCACAGTTACAGCATTCTCTTAATACCATTTCACTTGAAAATAAAAATGTCATTATCATGGGTGATATTACATTAATTTACTGGATGATCTCTCCCCTAATACAATCAACTATCTCAGCTCGTTGAACAGCTATGGGTTTGAATGTTTAATTAATATTCCAACTAGACCAAATTATAATAGTAATGATTCACTTATTAATCATGCGTTGTCCAATCTTCTGACCCCACCAGATGCTGCAGTCTTGAAAATTGATATCACTGACCACTATCCTATTTTCTTGTGTTTCAATCCTGTTGTGAAACCACATTTAACTTCATTTATTAAATGCATTTTAAACACAGAAAAATTTGTAGATGCAGTTGCTAGTATAGACTGGTCTAATGTTATCTAATAACGTTATCTAATGAATAACGCGCAGGAAGCTTCACTCTATTTTCATCTTTACTTCTAACACAAGTTCAATCTTGTACCGATAAAGAAAAGCGTAAAAAAGTAATAGCTTCGGAAAAAAATCCATGGTTGACAGACAGATTACTCACAGAAATGCGGAAACGTGATAACCTCTACAGAAAAACCAAAAGGCCACCGCATCACATAAACTTGCTCACTCGCTAAAAACAATTTTGATACATACTTAACTCGCAGTTAAAAGGAGCCAAAAGGAAGTACGATGTACAAAAACTAACGGATGCAGGTAATAGCACTCGAAAGAAATGGGAAATTATTAATTTTTAAGCAGAAGCACACATCGCAATTGCATAACTGAAGTGATTCACAACAATGTTACTTATAGTGACCCAACTGATATTGCTAATCATTTTGCGAACTTTTTCTTTCAAGTCGAATCATCCCCGCCTCCATTAGATGAAGTGGACTTAGATCGCCTACTTCACTTGTTTTTCTCGTTTCCTTCGATGCCAGACGAACATCTCAACGTACTACGCAACCTGAAAGTAACAAGTGCTGGCCTCGATGGTTTGCATTCCACACATATAATAATGGTAGCCCATCTCATATCAAATGTACTCGCTTTTATTGTTAATTTGATGTTTATATCAGGCGTGTTTCCGCAAGAGCTCAAACAGGGTAAAATAATTCCAGTACATAAAAAAGGAGATACTTCACTGCTTAACAACTACCGTCCCATTTGCATATTACCATTTTTGAGAAAAGTCATTGAAAAATTGGTATCATTACGCCTAACTAATTATCTAAATAAATTTAACATTCTATCTCCCTGTCAGTGCGGCTTCCGTACCGGGTACTCTAGTCACCTTGCGCTTATTTCACTCACTGACCAACTTAAACAGTGTATAGACAGCGGTTGTTTTTTTTCTGGCGGCGGTTTTATCGACCTAACAAAAGCATTTGACAGAATCAATAATAACATTATTTTTAAAAAACTAGAAGATATTGGGATAACTGGACCACCATTACTGCTACTGCAGAGCTGTAACCGTAAACAAAAGGTATTAGCTTCTTATGTATATTCTATATCAAAAACAGCTAACATTGGTGTTCCTCAAGGTTCAATTCTGGGGCCAGTCCTGTTCCTCCTATATATCAATGATTTACCTACTTGCCTTTCTTCTTCTACATGCATACTATATGCAGATGACACCCCAATTTTTAACTCCGCCAATAGCCTTACATCTTTAACTGAGAGATTAAACTTTGATATGGCCAGGTTGGTGTTTTGGTTTACTAAAAATATTTTACAGATAAACGCATCTAAAACAAAATTTGCGCATGGTCTTCACTTCACCCCATAAATCTTTAACTTCTACTCCCGCCATCCATATTGCTGAGAATAACATCCCCGTAAGTGATTCCTCTCAGTTTCTCGGTGTCGAACTTGACTGTAACCTAAAGTACCATCAACACATTGCACTCATCAGAAAAAAAATGACCTACGGCATAAGAATAATAATTAAAGCTCGCCCTTATTTCGATCAGGCATAAGTAAGGTCATTATATTTTTCCTTCGTTCATTCGTACATTTCTTACTGCATTGTTTCATGGGGTAGCACATACAGCACTCATCTCACGTCAATTCAGACAATCCAGAAGCAAGCAATAAGAATTGTCACATCTAGCCCATTTCGGAGTAACGCTAAGTCATTGCTTCATGATAATAACATATTAACGGTTAAAGAACTTACCAAATTTAATCTCGGTATTTATATAAGGCAATAAACAACCAACTTCCACACCTATCACCTTCAATATCTTTGCTGACAAATACTAATGTCACGAGGTTTGCCCACAACAATAATTTCATCTTACCCAAAGTTCGTACTAACTACGGCAAGCAGACCATTTATGTTTCTGGGATCGCACTTTGGAATACCTTACCCCTAGATATTACAACATCACGTACACTGATTGAAATGAAAAACAAATATACAATGTTCAATGACTAGCCAGTTTTTGTTCTTCCATTTATTTTGTGTTTTGCTGTTATGCACTTATTTATTGTTTTATGTTTTCATAAAGTGTATTACCTTGATAACTTTTCCATGGTATTTCATACGTGTATCCCTATTTTATTTGCTTGTACCCACTGTTAGTGATGTTCTCTGTTTATCTCCTGCGTTTATTAAAGCATTTTTTTCACTTTTACATTGCACAGGAGGTCCCCTTACAGTCTTCGAATATGGGACCTCCTTCTGCATATTTTGCCCGTGTTATGTATTTTTTGTAATAATAAACTGACTGATTGATTGATTGATTGATTGATTGATTGATTGATAGCTTGATTGATTGTAGGGTTTAACGCGGCGACGCAACGCAGGCGATGAGGCGCGCCGTAGTGGAGGGCTCCGGATTAATTTTGACCACCTGGGGATCTTTATCGTGCGCCGAAATCTCGTACACACGGGCGTTTTGCTTTTCGCCTCCATCAGAAAAGCGGCCGCGGCCGGGAATTGAACCCGCGACCTCGTGCTCAGCAGCGCAACGCCTTAGCCACTGAGCCACCGCGGCGGGTCGATTGATTGATAGCGGGACGGGCTAATAATGCATGCTAGTAATAATGGTTTATCTATATGAAGTGAAATTTAATGTCAAGAGGGAGGTGGCTAAACATACCAACGTTACTCAAATTGAGATCATAGTGATCGTGCACCTTGGGGATTGAAACAGGAGGGCTGGAGGGGTGCTACGACTGTCACCTCTCTTTGCGCAACTTTTTTCGCGGCTCTACACTTATGCGTAAAGCCGAGTCTGCGATTGCAAAAAAAGTTTGGCATTCACAAGATAATAAAAGTGCCTCACGATAGCTCAGTTTTTCAATTCGATATTTTCAACGCCACTCCACGCTATCAATGGATAAAGCCTAAGAATTTAAAAATGGTTTGTAAAAAGGTAGTACGTTCGTACCTTGTAGTACTCTAGTAGAAAAAACTTTATTGGAAGGCTGTTTCAGTGTTGTGTGTGTTCCAAACCGATTAAAAAGCGCGCTCCCCCATCCGCCCCTCTTCCCCCGAGTTGCCAAAAATTTGATTTTTTAAGCTCCAAAGACGACATACTTAATGTCGTCCTTCTTCTCCAAATCAAGGTTCGTCTGCTCCAAAATCGAGATTTCGCTGCTCCAAAAACTGCTCCCAAATCTGATTCACCTGTCTCACCCCTGTACCGCATTAGGCATAAGGGAAAGGCCACATCTGATCACCATGTAAGGTCTAGTTAAAACTATTCGTATCATTAAAAACGTGCTTGAGAGCGGACAGCTTCTACTTGTTATTGGAGCTCAAGCGTGTCGCAAGGGTAGACGGATGTTTTTTTACATTGGCGAAAGAGTAGCAAAAAAAATTGGCATGCGTATCTGCTCCTTTCGTTGCAAATGCCGTCAAAAGACGATAGTCTTTATCGGCGTTTGCGAAGTAAATGCCCCCTTCGTTTTACCGCTCACCTCTCATGGTGTTCCTCTTGCGTCGCGCTCCTCCCAAGGTAAAGACGCCAAATGTTTGCTTAAATCATTTTAAATTTTCCGCGTTGCACTGCTTCATACCGGGTGTCCCGATGCGAACGCTGCCGTACGGCGAAGACGCGCGTTAATCGAGGCGCCCTACTTCAACGTTTATAGAACCGCGTTTCCCTACTCCACGAGCGTTGCAAGCAGAACGTGGAACCTATCTAGTGGAACCTTTCGTAACTGTTGCCGGTTGATTTCTTACAATGGCACCAGAAGCTATAGTGGCACGGGCGACAGCAGGCGATGGCGGAGTGAATTCTTTTTCTGCAGTTGATGAAGTATGTAATTTCGCAGAAGTCAAGCCTGTTTGAATTTTTATAAAGGAACACTGCAAATATCACTTCTGTATTGATTTGTTGCCTCATATTTGCGTAATGTTTTGTTGTTCAAAAATGTTGACAAGTATGACCATTACACCGGACATAGACGGGTACATTTAGCTGTGACTATATAAGACTTTTGCGCAGGCATTGTTTTGCTTTGGCCGGGTGGCTGAATCGAGTCACAGACAGATAGACGGACAGACATACAGACAGACCGAAATTTCTGGGTTTAAGTAGCCCAAGAAGGACTATCGTCTTTAAAAAACGGTTTTGTTCGCCGCACCTGTTTGGCTGCCTCGAAGCATTCGGAAAATCGTTGCGTTGTCTCAGACCTATCCTCCGGAACACCCGCATCGAGGAATGTCTTGTAGGACGCCCTGCCAACTTCGACGCCAAACGTGCCATAACGCACGGCGGCAGGCGCAGATAGTTGGTACATTGGCGCGAACAAAGCCTGGGGCGAGAGGCGGTAGTCATTGTCGTCCGTGAGGTAGAAGTACTCCGAACTGAAGAAATACAGGGGATTCATTCCACCGTGGATGGCGCTGCCGGTGAGTTTGCGAGCCTCCGTGGCGTCCCGCCCGTTCTTCACATAGCTCGATTCCATGTCCGGATACTTTGAGTACCTGCAAAGTTATACCTTGGATCAGTCGTTATTCCCAAACATTTTGGCCTGTGGCTCATTCAGGAGTGTAGTTGGGACACTACTGTGTATATATATATATATATATATAAGAAAACTTTGAACAAGGTAAAAGCACGATTGTTGCCAACGTTTCAGGCCCTACCGAAAGCAAGTCTCTTTGCTGAAGCGTTGGCAACAATCGTGCTTTTACCTTGTTCAAAGTTTTCGTTTCTTGTCTTCTCTACCATCTTCAAAGTTCCACTGCTCCCTATATATATATATATATGTATATATATATATATATATGTATATATATATATATATATATATATATATATATATATATATATATAACAATCACCACTATCACACCAAGGCACTCCCAAACCTTCCCTTGTCCAGACACCTAGCGATGCAAAATCACTCTTTCGATGACATTAAAGTCACGCTTCTACAGAGCAGTTTTTCTAGCTGTAGGGAGCGAGAACAATGTGAGTCTTACTTAATCTACAAATTTAATACCCTGGAGGCAGGTCTTAATGAGAGTCCTGGGACTATGACTGTAATTCGTACGCTGCATGACCATTGAAGCATAGTGACCCCGGGACATACGACACCTTGTAGTTTTGTTGTCCTTTTGCTATCGGCCCTTCCCGCGCAGGGCATTGCACGGTCTGATGTTTACAGGCAGCCTGTTGCTCCAGGTGTGAGGTTGTATATTGTAAGACCAACAACCTACCATTATGTTTGTGCTCCCTCCCGGAGTTTTTCCCTCCTGGAGACACCGGATGTTTTTGGGCCTTTCGCCACCCGTGAACTCGTCGCATTTTCTGTTATCCCCACAACCCGCGTTCATGCAGTGTGTTCCTCCTTGCCTCTTTCTTGCCTCCTCCTTGCCACCTTGTTCCTCCCTCTTCCTTTCGCTTTTTTTTGATGGCTTTTTCTCGCCTGCCTTTGGCAGAATAAGCTCTGTATGCTGTGTGTGGCCGTTTGTGTGTTTGTTTCCCATGTGGCTTGTGTTTCGGGGCGCCGCCCCCACTCTGAGTCCGTACGATTTTACCCAAAGCTTTCATTCCTGAGGAAGACCTGTCTCAGGTCGAAACGTTGGAAATAAAGTCTCCGAAGAGCGTACTTCTACTTTGTGCGTATTCCTGCAGCAACTAAGGACTCTACTTCACGACTATATATATATATATCTATATATAGTAAAAGAGAAGACTAAAGGGTAACGAACGAACATGTATTAACGGTTCGGCTTAGGGCAAGCCGAAACGTTAACACATGGTCGTTCGTTACCCTTGAGTCTTCTCTTTTACTGTACACTTTTGCGGGCGCCATCGTACTTTATTCATATACTATATTGTATATATATATATATATATATATATATATATACCGCTGTGTAGCTGCGCTGGTAGCGTTACGTCGACGGTGGCAAGTCTTCCGCGTTACAATATATATATATATATATATATAGCAAAAAAAGAAAGACACACGTCGAAAAAAGAAAAGGTTTAACGTTTCGGCCGAGGGACCGGCCTTCGTCAGGTTATTCTGACGAAGGCCGGTCCCTCGGCCGAAACGTTAAACCTTTTTTTTTTCGACGTGTGTCTTTCTTTTCTTTTTTTGCTACGACTTGCCGGTGTCCAAGAAATATTTTCCTGCAATATATATATATATATATATATAAATACATACATATATATATATATATATATATATATATATATATATATATATATATATATATATATATATATATATGTATATATATATATATATATATATATATATATTTATATTGTAACGAGGAAGACTTGCCACCATCGACGTAACGCTACCAGCGCAGCTACACAGTGGTGAAGTTGGAAGAACAGCCAGCGGAGCGTATTACCTCATGCGACCTGCATCATCATCATGGCAAGACCCAAGATCATCACCACCAGTCTGTTGTCACGAGAGCTGAGCGCGCACGGCAGAACCCCTTCGGACTCAGCTGAGCCTCTCTGCATTCCAACGCCTTGCTGCCGTCCTGCCAATAAACCTCGCCATAATTTTGGTGGAGTGTGCGGATTCCATCCTCGTCCCGCTCCTCAGCTGCACCCCGTGTAAACGCAAGCCTGGAACTCCGGAGTCGCACCTTGCCTTCTACCGCTGATTAAGCCATGCCTAGCGACGCCTGAAACACGACATCGCCTTCACCATCGGCTGTCATCTGCTCCGGGGTGATCCGCGAGCGTGACCCGGCGATGTTCACTGCCGCAGAAGACCAGGACGTTGAAGATTGGCTTGCGGCTTACGAGAGGGTAAGCGCGCACAATAAGTGGGACGATGCTATGAAGCTAAATAAGGTGAGTTTCTCTTTGAGGGGACTTGCTGAAAAATGGTATCACAACCACCCAGAGGATCGCGCAACCTGGACCGCATTCAAAACGAACTTTTCGGCGCTATTTCACCAGCCAGCGGTTCGCAAGCTTCGCGCGGAGCAGTGTTTGAGAGAGCGAGCTCAAGAGGCTGGCGAGAACTTAACCAGCTACATCGAGGATGTGGTCGACCTTTGCAGGCGCGTGGATTTTTCCATGCCTGAGCAAGACACCATCAAACATATACTGAAGGGAATAGATGAGGATGCGTTCCAGATGCTGCTGGCGAAAAACCCTCAAAGCGTCAGAGACGTGATCAGCTTGTTACAAAGCTATGACAAGCTGCGGAGGCAACGTCGCCTCACTCGTCGCCGCCCTGTGGAGCGTGAGGAGCCGCTCTGTGGCCTGGCAGTCGACGACAACCCCTCGCTACTGAACCGCATCAAGGAGCTTGTTCGAGAAGAGGTGGCGCGGCAGATCTCTCTCCTGCCTTGTACATCCCTGCTATCGTCATCGGTACCAGATCCTTGCTTGTCGTCGCCGCTCCGTCGAATAGTTAGGGAAGAAGTCGCCGAAGTCTTGCCGACCACGCCGGCTGCTCCCCAGCCGTTGCCTGTAGCGGCGCCACTATACGCTGAAGTTGCGACACGGCAGGCTACTCCTACCGCTTACGTGCCTTTACGCCGCCCGCAGCCGCCGCCCTATCTTCCTCCGGCCTCCTCGGCACCGCTCCACAGCAACCCATGGCACACGCCCGACAACCGGCCCATCTGCTTCGCCTGTCGTATTCCCGGTCACGTTGCGCGTTTCTGCCGCCGCCGAGTTTCCCCCTTCACTGACGCCTACCGAGCTCCTGCCTACCCTGTCTACACGCCGAATCTGTCGAACGACCACGCACCAATGGAGCCGTCGCGTTACTCTTTTCCATCGGAGGCACCGATAGTTAACCGCCGTTCACCGTCCCCGCATCGTCGTTCAGTGTCCCCCATGCGACGTCGCCCCGCCACTCCCCAGGAAAACTGCGACGTCGCCGCAGTTCTCGAGGCAAGAACTGCGACGACCACGACACACGCAAGCCCTCATGTTTATCCTACGAATGTGATTGACGTTTTTGTTGAAGGAGTCGCCACCCTTGCGCTTGTTGACACTGGTGCCGCAGTTTGAGTCATGGACGCAAAACTATGCAGCAAGATTCGAAAAGTGACGACCCGTGTTTCCGGTTTTCGCCTTCGCACAGCTAACGCCGAACAAGTTGAACCTCTCGCAGCATGCACAGCCCGGGTCGTTGTACAGGACGCCCTTTAGATCATTGAATTCCTGGTGCTTACTTCATGCTCTCATGATATCATTTTAGGATGGCGCCCGCGCTGAGGTTGCGTTGCTTCCCGTGTGTGATGCCCAGTTCAACGATTTGCCTTTACCCTCGCACAAGCTCGCTGCTACGGAAGATACCGACATTCCTCCAAAACCAAGAATCTTCAGATGACTGGAAAATCGGCAAGGTCGTTTCCATCTACAAGTCCGGTGATAAAAACTGTCCACTAAACTATCCACCCATTTCTCTAACAAGCGTCCCCGGCAACATCATGGAAGATGTCATGCACTCTTAGATTGTAAACTTTCAGTGTTAGTACCAGTGTCCTGTGCTTCCCTCCTCGATTCGATCGTAATTTTCAACCCATCACAACTGTTTTCCCGGCGCAAGAACATCCCTCTCCCTTTCTCCGTCCTCTCCTTTGAAAACGGCCTTTCTGCTATGTACATCACTAATCCATCCACGTCGGCGTTCACTGTGCTTCGCGGGGAGTGCATTGGTTGTGTCGAGCCCCTCGACACCAACCTCCTAGCCGAAGTACCCGACGACCCATCATCGCTACCAGTTAGTGCCCTCACTCCTTCCGCATCGGCGCCCAGTTCCCACTTTCTATTTTCTTCTGTCGAGCCACAACATTGAAACGGGGTCCCACTCGCCGTTACGGCAACGACCATACCGCGTGTCGGCCGCTGAACGTCGGGTTATAGAAGGAGAAGTCGACGACATGCTTTATCGAGGTGTTATACGCCCTTCAAACAGCCCATGGGCGTCACCCGTTGTCCTCGTTAAGAAGAAAGATGGCTCCATCCGATTCTGTGTCGATTACCGTCGTTTGAACAAGATCACTCGCAAAGACGTATACCCTCTTCCCCGCATCGATGACGCTCTCGACTCCTTGCAAGGTGCAGAGTTTTTCTCTTCTTTGGATTTGCGATCTGGGTATTGGCAGGTCCCTATGGCAGACGCTGATCGTCCCAAGACGGCCTTCGTCACCCCTGACGGGTTGTACGAATTTAACGTGATGCCGTTTGGACTGTGCAACGCTCCCGCTACCTTTGAGCGAATGATGGACACTATACTGCGAGGACTCAAATGGAAAATATGTCTATGCTACTTAGATGACATCCTTGTGTTTTTCCCCGAATTTCACACACACCTCGAGCGCCTGGAACAAGTATTGAAATGCCTGACCGATGCCGGCCTTCAACTCAATCTTAAGAAGTGCCATTTTGCTGCCCGGAAGCTCACTATTTTGGGTCATATAGTCTCAAAGGATGGCGTTCTCCTTGATCCAGCTAAACTTCAAGCTGTTGCTGCGTTTCCCAAACCGACCAGCATGAAAGAACTACGAAGTTTTATTGGACTATGTTCCTATTTTCGTCGATTTGTCCCTAACTTTGCCGCCGTGATATCACCATTAACCAAGCTTCTAAGCGGAGTCAAAGACATTTTTGCTTGGTCACCGACATGCGATGAGGCGTTTTCCACGTTACGCTCCCTCTTGACCTCTCCACCCATTCTCCGGCACTTTACCCACATGCGCCGACGGAAATTCATACTGATACCAGTGATGTCGGCTTGGGCGCTGTGCTTGCGCAGCGAAAAGCAGGATTTGACGAGTATGTCGTCGCTTACGCAAGCCGTACTCTTACTAAGCCGGAATCCAACTACTCCGTCAAGGAGAAAGAATGTCTAGCCGTCGTATGGGCCGTCGACAAATTTCGCCCCTACCTATACGGTCGCCAATCCGATGTCGTGACGGACCATCACGCTCTTTGTTGGCTGCCTTCGTTGAAAGACCCATCCGGACGACTTGGGCGTTGGGCTCTTCGGCTCCAGGTATACGATATCCGTGTGATATACCGCTCTGGCCGCAAGCATGCCGATGCCGATGCGCTATCTCGCTCGCCTGTCACCTTCGCTTCTGCATCTCTCGACGCTGCAGACAGTGTTGGCGAACCGCTTCCTTTTGCTGACATGCCAGCCGAACAGCGCAAAGACCCGTGGATTTCTTCAATTTTGGCTGTCCTTTCACACCCGGTGACGATATCAGCACCCCGAGCCCTCCGCCGTCAAGCGCGCCACTTCGCCATTCGTGATGAGCTTCTCTACCGCCGTAGCTACCTCTCCGAAGGCCGAAAATGGCTGCTTTTCATCCCTTGCCACTTGCGCTCTACAATCTGCAACTGCTTTCACGCAGATGCGCAGTGTGCCCACTCCGGAGTGCTCAAGACATACCAGCGCGTCCGGCTGCCCTACTACTGGCGCGGAATGTACACGTTTGTCCGCAAGTTCGTTCGCTCTTGTGCCGACTGACAGCGCCGAAAGCTGACCGGACCCACAGGCAGGTGCTCTGCAGCCGTCGCCATGCCCAGCCCGACCTTTTGATCGTGTTGGTATTGACTTGTACGGGCCTTTACCGTTAACGGCTACTGGCAACCGCTGGATTATAGTCGTCGTCGACCACCTCACCCGATACGCTGAAACAGCCGCATTACCAGCCGGCACTGTGCGCGACGTCGCAAAGTTCCTTTTACATCGTTTCGTGCTCCGGCACTGTGCGCCTCGTGAACTGCTCAGCTACAGGGGCCGTGTATTGAAGCCCTACTCGCAGCATGCCGCGTTACCCACAGGACCGCTACAGCCTACCACCCACAGACTAATGGCCTTACGGAGCGTTTCAACCGTACCCTGGGCGATATGCTAGCAATGTATGTCTCTTCGGACCACACGAATTGGGACCAGGTCCTCCCATTTATAACGTACGCCTACAACACCGCTCAGCAGGCCACTACAGGCTTTTCCCCATTCTCTCTTCTTTACGGACGCACCCGCCGCGGTGGCTCAGTGGCTAAGGCGTTGCGCTGCTGAGCACTAGGTCGCGGGTTCGATTCCCGGCCGCGGCGGCCGCTTTTCTGATGGAGGCGAAAAGCAAAAACGCCCGTGTGTACGAGATTTCGGCGCACTGTAAAGATCCCCAGGTGGTCAAAATTAATCCGGAGCCCTCCACTACGGCGCGCCTCATCGCCTGCGTTGCGTCGGTGCGTTAAACCCTACAATCAATCGATCAATCTTTACGGACGCGAACCGTCGTGTCTCTTGGATACCATCCTTCCGTATCGACCAGACGCCTCAGAATACGCGCTGATTTCTGAGACTACTTCGCACGTCGAGGAGTGCCGACAGCTTGCCCGCGCATTCACTATGGAAGAGCAGTCACAACAAAAACACCGTCGTGATGACTCCAAGCCATCAGCTGAATTTTCTCCCGGCTCTCTTGTCTTGCTCTATATACCGTCTACTACTGCCGGCCTATCCAGCAAGCTTCTTTCGAAGTACCACGGCCCATACCGTGTAGTGGAGCGTACCTCTCCCGTCAACTATGTCGTGGAGCCACTGACGCCTTCGACGGATCTTCGCCGTAGCGGACGCGAAATTGTCCACATTCAGCGCCTCAAGCCATACTACGATCGTCTTATTTTGTCGTGTCCCTAAGTCGCAAGGTTTGCTCTTTTCGCCGCGGGGGGTGATTGTAACGAGGAAGATTTGCAACCATCGACGTAACGCTACCAGCGCAGCTACACAGCGGTGAACTTGGAAGAATAGCCAGTGGAGCGTATTACCTCATGCGGTCTGCATCATCATCATGGCAAGACTCAAGATCATCATCACCAGTCTGTTGTCACGAGAGCTGAGCGCGCACGGCAGAACGCCTTCGGACTCAGCTGAGCCTCTCTGCGTTCCAACGCGTTGCTGCCGTCCTGCCAATAAACCTCGCCATAATGTATATATATATATATATATATATATATATATATGATTGCGAGGAGGGCTGTCTTTGGTTGCCGTAGCAAATAGTAAAAAATGGGTATAGCTTCTAACAAAACTGTTTATTGGTCGACATTTCGATCGGATGCCGATCTTTCTCAAGACAACATTTTGACGAGCTTATAAATACGTGCACAGAAATACAAAATGTCTTGAGAAAGATCGGCACCCGATCGAAACGTCGACCAATAAACAGTTTTGTTAGAAGCTATACCCATTTTTTACTATATATATATATATATGGTTTGGAAATGAGGGGCTCGTTGGGAAATACAGAAAGAAATTCCAGCAGTGTACAACGCCAAAGAAGGCATAGGGGAATGGTTAGACTATTTTTTTACCGTTAGTGACGTTACATTATTATTATTTATTTATTAATTACTTAAGAAAGAACGAAAAACACGCGCTCAGCGTGGGGACCGAACCCACGCCCTTCGATTAGATCTCGAATGCCTTACCAATTCGGCTATCTGGGCGACTGTGTTCTCCTTGACTTTCTGGGGTATTTACTTTTACTACAACTGTATCTGACGCTTGAGGGTGGTAGCCAGCGCCACTCAGACTACACGGGGAGAAGGGGACCTTCTTTTCAACCCCCGGGGAGTGACGCGAACGTCTACAGCCTCATAAGCGGGTAACTGGCGGGAAACCCTCTTATGCTACCTTGGCATCAAGGCTGCCAGAACCGAGGCCCTCGCTAAGCTTTCACACAATAATAGGGTGCAAAATACAAAATAGGAGTTGACGAGCCCACCGAACTAGGAAGAAACTGTAGAATTGCTTGGGTTTGGGCGAGTTGGTTTTCCATATCGACTTGAAATTTCAGCTTGAAAAAAAAAAACACAGGACTTAGGAAGGAAACACGAACACAATGCTTACTATCAACTTGGTTTACTTACAGAAACGGGGAACATATCTACATGAAACATTGCACAACATTGGTACAGCGCTACACTCTTTCTCCCGAGATTAGTTAACAGGATATTCGCTAAGCAGGTCCAGTTCTTTCTGTGTGCTGATTGATGCACGTGTGCTCAGTCACCTGTGCTGACTGACTGTGCTCAGTAAGCTGTGCTGACGCACGTGTCACCTTTCTTGCTGATGGCCACTGCTTCGACGTCCTGTGGTTTTTGTTCAAGCTGAAACTTCAAGTCGATATGGAAAACCATCTCGCCCAAACCCAAGCAAATATAATTCTTGAATACACGGTGTGCCTCATAGCACAGAAGTAGCTTCGGGGAATCGAACGAGTCAATATTATTTGACAAGGGTGTTTCCACAGACCCAGCACTTGACTTTAAATGGTTTCGCACCGATTTCCCAAACGAATGAATTATGCCTCTTTTTGCTGCAATCAGCCATCGAATAAGGGAAACACGAAACGGTGGATTTTTCTCTGGACATATCTTCCTTTGTGCATCCTATTACTTATCCAAACGACACCACTGCGAATATATCACCACTGCGAATACAGCGACCGCCGTGGTGCCTGGTATATTAGTCCGTTTTTCAGTACGCGTACAGCGGAGAACTTCTCTTTTTTTTTCAACCGATCCAAATAATGATAACAGACATAGCAGAGAGAGGTCAGTGATAAACAAACGGCGCTCAAGAAAGGCAGGCCGCGGGTTACCCTATTTGATTTGCGCTGCGCTGATACTTCATGCTTTTTCTGCACTTTTGCCTTTTCGGGGATGCCTTGTTTTGGCATTAACTCACTGTTCTGCTGCTACTGCTACTGATAAAAGTGGGGGGATACTGCTGTAGACAAATTAGCAAGGGCTTCCTCAAAAGAGTTCCATCTAGTGCATCACGAGCCTCTCCTACTCCCTCTCTCCCTATGGCCTGCACTCCACCTCCCTCACCCTGAATTGTATGCTAGTAAGCTTCCTGCTGAGCTCTCTAATATCCCCAGTGAAGTTCCTTTCCTTTTCCGTTCCTTTCCCTCAAACCACAACCATCCTCCTCATCATCACTAGCCTATCTACGCCCACTGCAGGGCAAATGCCTCTCATTAATCTACAATTACTCCGGTCCTGTGCTAACTGCGACCAATTTATCCCCGCAAACTTCTTGATCTCATCTGCCATATAACTTTCTGCCGCCCCCTGCAACGCTTGCCTTCTCTAGGGATCCACTCTGTTACCCTTAATGACCAACGGTTATCTTGCCTTCGCATTATATGCCCCGCCCACGTCCATTTATTCTTCTTAATTTCTACTAAAATGTCCTTAACACGCATTTCTTCCCTTACCCGCTACGCTCTCTTCTTGTCCCTTAATGTTACACCTATCATCTTCCACTCCATTGCCCGCTGAGTCGTTCTCAATTTAAGTTGAACCCTCTTAGTGAGCCTCCAAGTTTCTGTCCCGTAGGTGAGTACCGGTAAGATGCAGCTGTCATACATTTTCTTCTTCAGGGACAATGGTAGGCTGCCATTCATTATCTGATAATGTCTGCCGTATGCACTCCACCCCATTCTTATCCTTCTAATTATCTCTGCCTCATGGTTGGGATCCGGGGTCACAACTTGGCCTAAGTAGATATATTCGCTAACCACTTCCACTGCCTCGCCACGTATCTCCAACCGCTGTGCTGTCCCGAGCTTATTGATCACTACTTTGGTTTTCTGCATATTCATTTTTAGGCCCACGATTTTACTATGTTTGTCCAGTGCGCTCAGCATGCTTTGCAATTCGTCCCCCGAGTTACTTAGCAAGGCAATGTCATCAGCGAATCTGAAATTACTAAAGTATTCTCCATTAACCCTTACTCCCACCTGTTCCCAATCCAACGTTCTGAATACTTCTTGTAAACATGCTGTAAATAAGATTGGAGAGAATGTGTCTCCTTGTCTGACGCCCTTCCTTATAGGTATTTTATGGCTCTTCTTATGGAGGATGATGGTAGCTGTGGACCCATTGTAGGTGTCCTCTAGTATTCTTACACAATGCTCATGTATACACCCTGGTTCCGTTATGCCTGAATGACTGCTGAGGTTTCGAGAGAGTCAAATGCTTTCTCATAAACTATGAAGGCTATATATAGGGGTTCAGTATACTCAGCGCACTTCTCTATCACCTGATTAATCGTGTGAATATGGCCCATTGTTGGATAGCCTTTACGGAACCCTGCTTGTTCTTTAGGCTCACTGAAATCTAAGATTGCAGAAATTTTCTTGGCGATTACCTTGGTAATTACCTTGTAGACGACTGACAGTAAGCTGATCGGCCTGTAATTTTTCAAGTCCTTCATGTCACATTTCTTATGGATTAGAATGATTTTCGCGTTCTTCCAAGATTCCGGTACACTTGTGGTCATTAGGCATTGCGTATACAGGTTTGCCAGTTTTTCAAGTACAATTTCTCCGCCATCCTTCAAGAGGTCTGCTGTTATCTGATCCTCACCAGGTGCTTTGCCCCCTTTCATTCCTTTCAAAGCCTTCCTTACTTCTTCGGTTGTTGGTGGTGGAATGTCTATCTCCTCTGAACTACTTTCTCGTTCGGCATTATCCTGGATGTTCCGGCTATTGTGCAGATCTCTATAGAACTTCTCGGCTACTGTGAGTATTTTACCCCTATTTATGATGACATTGCCTTGCTTATCCTTAAGTGCATACATCTGATTTTTCCCCACGCCAAGACGTCTCTTCACTGCTTTGAGGCTACCTCCGTTCTTTACAGCGTATTCGATCCTCTCCATATTATACTTTCGTATGTCAGCTGTCTTACGCTTATTGATTAACTTCGAAAGCTACGCTAGTTCCATTCTGCCAGCTGGGGTGTAGATTGTCATTGTTTGCCGTTTCCTCATTAGATCTTTCGTCTCCTGGGAAAGTTTACCAGTATCCTGACTAGCCATCATGCCCCCGACTTCTACTGCACACTCCATGATAATGCTTGTAAGGTCGTCGCTGGTTTCCTTTGTCGTAAGCTCTGCTTCCTCGGTAAGAGCTTAATATCAGTTCTGCAGCGCGATCCTGAAATCTTCCACTTTACCTCTTACTGTTAGCTCATTAATCAGCTTCTTTCGTACTAGCTTGTTTCGGTACCTCCTCAAATCTAGCCTAATTAGAGATCTTACCATACCGTGGTCACTACACCTTACCCTTCCGAGCACTTCCACATCTTTCACAACGCCAGGTTTATCGCATAATATGAAGTGTATTTCATTTTTATTCTCCCCATTCGGGCTCCTCGAGGTCCACTTTTGGCTCTCCCGTTTGCAGAAGAAGGTAACTACCACAACGACAGTCAAATCACATTCCAGATTGTAATCGCATAATCTGTTTCAAGATTACGCACCTCAGTGATGATCTGGCGCAATCGGATGTATTCAACGTGACGCACACGTCCTTAATAGTTATCTCAAGATACATCCCAGTGATCAGATCAGAGAAATGATGTAGGGGCTCAGTGTTAACTAAACATCACATTTATGAAACATTTTACTCAAACCATAGAGTAGGTTACTGCTAACTATTTATCCTAGGTGGTCAAACGATCGAATTCATTGGTAGCGTTTGCCTGGCTGCTGTAGGATTTTTTTTTTGGGGGGGGGGGGTGCTACATATTATGAAATAAAGGACACAGCTGAGATTTAGACACATCACCTGCTAATGTATCGACAGGACTCGACGGTTCCCAGGTCAGGGCTAAGCGTTCAGGGTGATTGATTATTCCGAGAGGGGATTGATATTTCGGCAACACGAAAAATATAAATTGGCAGAAAGTGTACCCCACCGGTAGTTAGGACCCTTACTGGTATTAAGTGGTGCCTAGGACAGCATAAGGGCTGGGCGGTAACGTAGCTGGTAAATCGCGACCCCTTCATGCGTTTTTTTTAACGTCTGGTTTAATTGCTGCTCACTGTTGGTCTTAAAATTCGCCGACGTTTTTTTTTGGAAAAAGCCGTATGTCAATGCAATATCATTGTATTCAGTGCCTGCGGTGGGCATTATTAGCGTGCGGGTATTTTTTGCGTGCCAGTCGGCGATGGCGTGCGGCTGAAGCAGGGCGGCTGTACTCTATTTTACAATTTTGCATGATCACTGGCGGTGACAGCGATTGTGTAGTGCGCCTTGTTGCCGCTAATAATTACTGGCAGCTGATTACCAAGGAAACAGGGCAGCCTAGCAGATGGCGGCTGTATTGGCGGAATCGTTCTGTGCATGTGACCTACCCTCGCTTGTTTCTCCGCTTTCTACCGTGATAATGTGCTGACCACGATCAGCTTGGTGGTGACCCACCCGCCGGACGACGCTCCCGCGACATTGTTTTGTGAAGAAAAATGAGACGGCTGCACACGTATACTTACTGCTGGTAAAGGTTTTTTCCTCGGTTTAGCCGCTACCGCGCTCGTGTTGTTCTCGCAAGCGTCGTCCTGAACGGGACCAGGATGGAACAGCGTGCTCGTACCATTTATCTTGTGTGGAATCTCGAGATCGCGTCCGGTTTCCTAGATACCGTAGATCATGACTAGTTCAAGGGCAGGGCCTACACGGCGATGCTACTGCCTTCCGCATCCACTTCATTCCAACCGAGCAGTATTTGTAATCGCAGCCACTCGAGTCGGGCAGTAACAGCTATTCTGCCCTGGAACGAGCCCTCGACGCTTTCGACGCCGACAGTATAACAACCGCCAAGCCTCAAGTTAAGGCAAGTTCAAAAATCACGAGTATACGTCACACAATCAGCCCCATAGTGGTTGAAGGATTGCAGCGCCAGTGTCCCCTCTAGCGTATATTTGTATGAAACGCTATGCCCATGCTAGCGCCCGTTAGCCTAGCCACAACCTGCGCATATCGAAATACGACAGTAATCGTCAGATAAGCTGTTTGTCGCTAGGCTGAGGAAAATGCACCAAATGCCTGGCGGTGCACCCTCGAATTTTTTTCTTCTTCATCGCGTTAGGTTAGGCGGCGGCAACGCGTCTCGCTGCTGTTTGGACGCCCACCCGTTTGGCTTAGGGGGGCGGCGCGCGGAGCGGCTGCCGGGAAGCAGATGACGCCCCTCCGTTGCTATAGCAACGGGGCGCGAGCGCTGAGAGCAGTGGAGGGTGACATCAAGTGCGAAAAGCCGCTCCCTATATTAACGGGCCCCTGACGCGTAGCGACATCTGTGGGCTTGTTTGAGCATGTATCGACGCGATTCTTATCATCTCCTCGCAATGTGTTTACGTTTCTAGCTATCAGTCCCATGAACCAGGAACAAACTCTCAAGAGTCGATGGTTTCTTTCTTTTTAATTATTTGTTTTACTTTATATTCATTTTTGTGTACGCCCTGGTATCTGTTCAGAGTAGATTTGTGTATTATAAACATAATTGTCGTGGATTGTTACCCTTCGGCCAGTTCCGCCTCTTGTTTTGCAGCTTTTCTACTTTTCTCTGGCCTGGTCTATTTTGTGTTGATCTCGGCTACTCCTCATAAATAGTTCTGTACATTGGTGTAATTTTATTCGTGGTTAGGTCAGTTTTGGTTCCCAACACTTTTTTTAATTGGGTGGTTTCGCGATCTCCATGTCAGTCTCAACTGTATTGTAGTTGGCTGAGCAAAGGTCAGCTGCGGTAACCGTGTGGGCAAGATTCTTTTTCTTTCCTTGGAATTGGAGTTGTTTTCCCTGTTTTAGGTGCATTTTTGGCGCTATTTCATTTCGGGCGTTTTTTACCTGGTTTCGGTAGATTTCAGCATTAGAACGCGCCCGAAGCTGGCGCCGACCACACCTCGGCAATACTTGGCGCCCCTCACTCCTACTCACACAGAAAAATACATTTTTCCCCACGCAACTCACACTCATGCTCACTATGGCTCCTTTACCACTCGCACTCACTCGCGCTCACGCTCACCACTCGCCATCACCACTCGCACTCCCTCGCGCTCGAGCTCACCACTCGTTGTCTCCCCTCGCACTCGAGTATGTGCAGCAGACAGTCGATGAGTCATACAACCGAACAGTATTACGGCGCAGAGAGGGCCACCCCAACACGCCAAAAGAAAATTATTTCGCCACCAGAGAATGATTTCTAGGGTGCCCAATAGCAGGAGATCAGTGACGACATATTTGCGAAGCGGAAAGCAATCTTGCCATAAACAACCATGACAGCGAGAGGTTCCTGAGATGGATAGTGAACACGGCTAATCGCACTCGAACTCGGGAGTGGTGAGCGGGGCTCACTGCGCGTGAGGATCTCCTTCACTTGCACTCACACTCGCCAGCCGAAAACGACGGCGAGGCTCACTCACCCCTCACTCATGAGTTGTGAAAGGGGTGCGTAAGTGCACTCGGGAGTGAGCCTGCCGAACTATGGGCGCCGTACCCTATGCGGGATATGGTTTGTGGATGCGAGCTGGCCGCTTAGACCAGACACAGAAGGCTTCGCGATCACCCCTCAGTCATCCTGCCAACAAACTGCGCCATAGCTATTCTGCCTCGCAGCCGGAGGAAATGTCACGAAAAGAAAAAAAACTCGGCAGTAACCAAGTTCTTAGAAGCCGGCAAGCCACATGTGTCATAACCCCGGTGCAGTCATGGCTGCGCTATAAATCATTGCCTCATCTGTCCCGATTCGTGTCCTCTGCTCTGCCGCCGCGCAACAGTGAACACTAAAACATTCCCTGTAGCTAGTCGTTACAGTGCACTGCACGGAACACATTCGTTGACCCCTTGTTGTGCATTTCTGCGCCTTGCGAGTCCCGAGTCTCAAGTTCGGAACACCAGTAGGTACTCCCAAACTAAATTGTAGCTTGAGAAGCAGCAAAAATAACGAAATGCACGGGCTAAGCTTGAGAACTTTAGTTTGGTGCTCAGTTTTAAGCATACAGTCTGTATTTAAAGAGAACCGCTGTATACGTCACGCCTTTTCCGCATACCTAGCCCGTTCCCGTGCAGTTAGTAACCCAACGTTTACAAGCGTGCCTTGTTAAAGTAGACATACCCCGACGGCCGTTCACCCTTACAGGACACGGAATGCATGATACATGAGGCCTTTTAACGTACAGAAGCGTGTTTAGGGATTGGCAAACGTTTTCAGGTACCAGACTGGTTTTCGTCAGTGACTGACAGACCTTTCGTCCAGGTCTTCGGCCGCAGCCTTCTCGAAGAGGCCGAACACCGCGTCGAGATTCGCCCACTGGTAAGTGGCAACGGTCAGCTCCTGGAACACAATCCGACGAATGTCCGTGGCGATCCGCCGGGCGTCGGCTCGCACCGGCTCCGTGTAGACCTCCCTGACCAAGGGCGTGAACGCCGCGACGCCCATTAGGTCCACGTAGTACCTGAAGCAGCTCGCCTTGTGGGACTCGACTACTGCGTCGGGCTCGTCGGGTACGTTGAAATTGTTGACCAAGGCGCGGTTGGCGAATTTCGATGTGTATTGCACTATCATCCAGCCCAGGACAGTCTCGAGGGGATTATCGTCCTCATTTTGTAGGTCGAGGAGCTTGTCCAAATACCGCGCGTTCGTAGTCATTATGCGAATCTGCGGAACAGACGCACGTCGGATTGTCTGCAAATACTGCAAACACTTATATTTGCGTGGAAACAAATTGGCTTTGTTATCCCTTTTCCCTTCTCCAATTCCCCCAAATGATCTACGCTAACTTGCTCTTTATTCATTCAATCAAGTCATTTGACCTCAAAAGCTACTTGCCCCTTCGTATTTTATTACCTAGCTTGAAGCATCCAGGCGCACCACATTTTTAAAACGCGGTGTGCTCCGTAGCACTGACTTTGTTTTCCTTATAGGATAGCTGCGGATGCATAGAACACTCAAAAAGGTAAGAAATTCACGAGTGTAAGACTTTACCATCATGATAGCTGCATTCAAGGGCTAGATTCTACAAGGAAACATGTATGGTTTACCAAAGGGTACTGAGAGGCCGTTTGTGTGCCGAGAAAGTCGTTTCAGTGGGTTGGATTCCTATGTTCTACATTAACAGCGGTACACCAACTAAGGAAAAAAAAACGGCACACTTTGTAAAAATTCGATGCCATCAACTGAAATCACTGTAACACAATCGCTCGACAACCCACGGATGTAATGCAAACCATTACTTTCTCGCCATGGCACGAACCTCGGAATGGCTGCCTCGAACCGATTGGATGTGTCTCTCCCATTCTTTGAGGTAATCACTCGCAAACAGGAACGATGAATTGGGGATGTACGGAACAAGGGTGGGCGGATCGTTTATCACTTGCGAGAGCTCTAGCATGACTATTATCTCGTGAGAGGCAAGCTCTTCAAAGGTGATGCCAGCCTTGCCCCCGCCCCCGAAGTGCTCGAACAGTGTTTGAAAGTACTCTTTGTAGTCGCCCAGCTTGTAACGACGCTCTCGTATGTCGTTTAACCACTTGATGTCTTCAAATGCTGGCGACAGCAGTGCCTGCAACGAACAAGAAGCGGGGAAGGACGCAGCATTAAGAGGGAGCACCTTTCGGTAGCCGTGTTATAGCGCCCGAACGCCTTTAAAAGACGACAGCCTGTCTTGGGCTACCTAAACGCGGAAGTTCTGCTCTGGCTGCCTGTTCCTCAAGTTAAAAATTCTTGCACAAGACGTTTATATAGGCAAAACATTATGACACTATCAACTCTGGTGGCAACGTTCATACTTTTCCACGTTGTTGAGCAAAAAGAGAAGATAGGCTTAGGCTTATTCGACGCAACACTGACAGGCTTTTTTGATAGGCATATTTGACGATAGGCTTATCCGAAGGCGCTGCTCCAGTGGGCATAGGAGGAGCACCTTTGGAGCGGCTCCTAATCGGCAACTTTTCGCCATGCAGATCCTGTCTGCTCTGGTCGTTTCGTGGTTATCGGCTATGGTCAGCGCATTTCCCGGCGTCCGTTACACGCTGCCGATAGCGGCCCCTTCGATTGACAGGCTGGATGCTACGCCAACTGCGTGAACCTGTTGCGTGATCGAAGCATCGACCGAACTCGTCTTCTACCGAACAGGCCAATGGACGATGGCATCATCGGCTCGCGAGGATTTAAGTAGCTGGCGCGCCAACACACTCTTCAATAGGCATGGACGCAGCGCCTTCGGAGCAGCTCTTAATCGGCAACTTTTCGCCATGCAGGTGTGTAACCACTTTTCACTGTATGCGAGAAAAACCGATGACCATTGTACCCTGCTGTTCCCGTGCCTACGGGTGTTGCGTGAAACTTTGTCAGAGTGCTTTTCTATGGCGTAATTAATACTGTGCTGTGGTGACATTGAGTCCAATCCCGGGCCCACTACTCGCTCAGAAGCACTTCATGACACTAGGGAGTTTGAAGGAGCCATGAAGAGAAAACAAAAGTTTGGTTCATTCAAAAGATTGTCTCGTTAGAATCATACTGACACCACTTTTAACGTGAACTTCGCTCAAATAAGCTACATAATTAGGAAAAACGGGAATGGTCATGCGACCCACCAGCTCATTTCCCGCAACAGAACCTGTGATGTCACATGGGCTAAGCTCTGCGATTGGCGGAGGCTGGCAGAAGCAGACGCAAATTAGGTAGAGCTTACAAACTAGACGAACGAGCGATTTGCGCTTAAATTTAGGGCACATTCTTTACAAAGCAATAGGAATGATGAGACAAACAGTGGAAGTTACGAAAGCACATGTAAACATAGAAGTACTGATGCGTTCTGCTGTTCGTACTGCGCACAGCATGCTTTGGTTTAGCTGCACAGCACTATGGGGCTTGGGGTTGTCTCAGACGACACTGGCCGATTGACACAAGCAACGGTGTCTTACGTGACCCCATTTGTCGAGCGAGCACTGTTTCAGGGAACGAATATTTTCTCCCAGAACAAAAACAAGCCAGGTTTAAATGCGGGCAAAAACAAACCAAACGCTTGCCACGGTATGGTGGCGCCATCTAGGTTACGGAACGTAAAGAAACGTGGGAACAAACCAACACCGCTGTACAGGGTGGAGACAACCTTTGAACGGTCCCGTGCCGCCGCAATTGGGCCAACGGGCTCAACGCGTTATTCTTTTCGTTTCCCACGAGACCTAGCAACGCGAAACAGACAATATGATTCAAACTTCTTCAGTAAACCGCGTTGCGGCGATAATTTTAGCGCGGTTTTGACACAATGACTTGCTTCGGCGGCGAGCGAGCAACCGAACATGGCGGCGCCAGCGTTACGTGTCTCTACCCTGTACGGCGGATGCGTGAATGAAGGTATTCTAGGCTGCAGAGCGGTCGGTTCCCGTGATGCCACTTGGGACCACGAAAACGCACGATTGAGCGGGAAAATCAACATTTTAACCTAAATTGTTTAATTTCTCAGTGAATAAAGCACCGTTTGTATCCGGACAAGCGCTGGGGGCACTATAAAACACGAAATCTTTCGAATAAAACCAACCTGCATTTTCTCTTCATGGCTCCTTTTAGTACAGCGTTTGTTACCTTTGCGTACGGTAAATGCTAAATTTTTGCGTCACGCTAAGGAAACACCGCGAGAGGAGTCTTAGTAGAGCGTCTCATCAGTTTTGCGTAGCGACACGCTAATGCTTAAGGCGCCATATGTCGAATGTTTCGCGAAATGAATCGCTGGCTGATCTGCCATCGGAGTGTCGGAGTGCTTGGACATTTTACGACTATCCAAACAATTGTAAACAAACGCTTTTCCGTTAGTATTGAATGCTACACGGCCATAACACGACATGAATATTCTCTTACCTGAGTACGTTCTATAAAGAAAGCGTTGAAGCTCCGTGGCACTTTCGTGCAATCGCAGAGAACGCCCTCAGCCGAGAATGCCCGGGTTTTACGGATACATTTTATTCAACTTCAAAACAATCTAGAGAGGCGTTTCGAACGAACACAACGTCACAACATGCGTTGTAAGCCTGAACCGCGATTCATAGACGATCGGTTTCCTCCTCCTCCTGCCCGTCGTAAATTCGGCACTCACCTCGCGCGCGGTTTGCGGGGACGAACAGCAAGTTACTTAACTCTGGCGCGCGAGCCGAGAAGGCTTTTAGCCACGCACACTGCACATACCCCATGCGAGGTTGAGCCATACGTCGCTCAAGAAAGATAATCCAGAGCATGGGAAGCACTATCCACCCGCAGAAGTACAAAGCGAACATCGGGAAGCGAACGCGTTTGCAACACACACACATACAGCTTTTGTCGCTCGCTTTGATGTTACGACGATACGGAGCTGCGCGAGGGCGACGTGCTAACCACTCGACGTATTTAAAAACACAGGAGCAAAGAACTAGGTCCATCGGAAGCAAATTACTGCCCACAGAACAGCGCAACCGTAGACGGTTGTCGCGCTACTTGCCGCCATGTTTGAAACGCAAGCGGCCTCACGTACGCACGCTGTTTCGATGAAATAGCGTCCGCTAAACGCAGAAGCGGCTTAACGTACGGCGCATGCGCTGTGCTAACGATGCAAAAATAGCGTTCGCTAACTGTCTGCGTACGTCTGCGTACGCTATTCTAAAACACTCTATTGAAACCTTACCTGACAACGCCGCTGAACAGATGGGTGCTATTTTCCGGTTATAAAGGATGTTCATGCCCGCTCAATTAAAAGTTCTTAATTTCAAGCCGAGGTTGTGGCAGGCATCAAAAGCATTCTAACCGGACAAAAGGCTATTGAAACGAAGGTCTCGAACATTCAACAGAGGCTTGACGCTTTGGAAGAAAAATCTCGTGATGTGGATGGTCTTGGTGCGCAAATTACGGCAGAGCAGTCCGCTGCTGATTCTTCAGCCGCACAAAATGCCCTTTCGCAGTCGCGCATCGATAACTTCAGGACCGTTCACGCAGCGACAACTTTTTGTTTTATGGTTTGCCTGACTCAAGGGAAACCTGGCGTCAAACAGAAACAAAATTGACGGCAATTCTAACCGAAGTAATGCCCTCATTTCCAGCCGGTTAAATCGGACGGCCACGTCGTATGGGCAGTCTTTCGCCAAACAAATTTTCTCCGGTTATCGTGAAGTTTGTGAACTGTGCTTGCGGCACGGAAGCTTTTCAAACCGAAAAATATTGCAGTGTCGGACGATTTTTGTCCAGCTACGCACATCACCCGGAAAAAGCTTATTGAATTCGCTAAAAATCAACCCGGTTCCACTCACCTCACCTCACGCTCACCTTCTAACTCGCGTTGGGATGCTATACAAGATTGCTTCCAATGATTGATTGATTGATTGTGCTGTTTCACGCGCCGACGCAGCGTAGGCGATGAGGCGCGCCGTAGTGGAGGGCTCCGGATTAATTTTGACCACCTGGGGATCTTTAACGTGCGCCGAAATCTCGAACACACGGGCGTTTTTGCTTTTCGCCTCCATCAGAAAAGCGGCTTCCAATGATTACATTTCGGCTATAAAAAACGCGAGACAAAATTTTCTATCTAATTTGCTTCCGTCAATGCTTTCTTCATACTTAAAAAATTTGCCGAAGCATAAATCGTCCGTTCGAAGATACAATCACCTTAAACAACACATTTGACGAACCACTTGCAAGCAATCATTGTGCTATGCTTCTCAACCAAACATTCGCAAAAAACTTTTCCCACCGTCTATCATTGTGAATCCTCCAACCCAAACACAATTGCGCAGCTATGCCTACAGTACAAATTTATGTATCCGGTATCTATAAACTTATCACTTGCTTAAATAACTCCTCATCTCCTGGCTTTGATGGCATTACCACAATTTTGTTTGAAAAACACCGCTGCCTATTGTTCTATTAATAACAAAAATATTTCAGCAATCATTACACACGGGTACGCTTCCTAAGAAATGGAAAATAGAGAAGGTGATTCCAGTTTACAACTCCGGCAATAAAAATATTCCTTGTAATTGTCGCCCCATTTCTCTAACCAGTAGTACAACATACTAGAACGTGTCATCTACAGTAATTGGGTTAATTATTTTGAACCCAACTCGTTTTTCGCAGCAGCCCAAGACGGTTTTCGTAAGGCATACTCCTGTGAAACCCAACTAATTTTTTAGTCGCTGATTACACCAAATTTTAAATCGGTAATCGCAAGCTGACTGCATACTTTTTACATTTTTATAAGGCACTCGACAAGGTATTACACGGGCTACTGCTTCATAAACTAAATCAATTAAACATTGACAGAAGTTTCTTGAAATGCATTCAATATTTTGGACTAACCGCTCGCAGTACGTTGTCGCTTATCAATGCTGCTCTCCATTCAACCCTGTTTATTCAGGTGTACCGCAGGGATCGGTCCTTGGACCCCGCTTGCTCCTTATTTATCTTAATGACTTGCCTTCTCTGTTAAAATGTAATGTCCTTTTATTTGCTGGTGACTGTGTTATTTTCCGTGAAATAACTTCTGATAAGGACATTACTATTTTGCAGTCTGATTTGAATTCTGTCGTTAATTGGTCGGAAACTTGGCCAATGGAACTCAACACTGACAAATGCAAAACAATGCGTGTTTTAACAATGTCCAAATAGAATCAGTTGCATCCTAGAAATACCCTGGCATTCACATCACCACGAACGTAACCTGAAACCTTCATATCGAGCATATTGTTCACCAGGCTAATCGCATGTTGGTTTACTTGCGCCAAAACTTTTTAAAGCTCCTTCGTCACTCAAATTATTGGTTTAAGAAACCTTAATTCGTTCCAAACTGGAATACGCATGCTCAGTATAGGACCCATGTCACGGAAAGCTTATAACTACCCTAGAACTTGTTCAAAATATTTGTTAGATTTGTGCTAGCTAACTACAATCGAACCGCGAGCATTACTAGAGTGAAATCTGATCTAACCCTCTTATCTCTGTCGACTAGGCGTCAAATTTCACGACTAACTATTTTACACAAGCTGTGTCACCACCCCGTGCTGCGTGACGAATTTATACCTAGGCCACATTATCAATCCCGTCACATCGACCATGAGCGCAAAGTTGGGATTGATATGTGCAAAACAATGCATTGTTTTCATTCCTTCTTGCCCAGGACAAGTCGCGACTGGAATCGCCTTTTTTTGACACTGCATCCATTATTGAAGTCCACCAGATGCGGAATGTTCTAGCTAACATTGTATAATCAGGAGTTCTTCCAATGTTTGTTTTTCATGAGTCGCAATTTTTTATTACATTGTGTTAATGATTCTAATGTTTGTTGTATCCCTGCTACATTGTGCTACGTGTGTTTCTTGTTTCTTTTGTATTTGCTCTCACGCCACTCCCTCTGTAATGCCTTTGGTCCTGAGGCTATCATAAATAAATAAAATAAAATAAGAAATAAGTAGTTTTCCGACGTTCTTTTAAATAGATATACATGACTGCTTGGCTTTTGCGATAACAAATAAACGCATACTCTAGAGGCAAGTCTCCTTTAAGGCTTATTGTGAGAGGAGCGAAACCGGAAGTGAAGAGCTTGACAGACGGGCCGGAGAGAGAGGCCGGATTTCAATGTCACGGTCAGCAGAAGACGTTCATGTTTCGAGGGCCTTCGCAGTGAGGCGAGGGGATACGCCAAATTTTTTTTTGTTCACCCCTGTGTTGTGAGCGCTTCGAACACCGAGATCGACAACCTCCCCGCGTCTTAGGATTCAAAATGCCACCATTTGATATTTGCTCACATAAACGGGCACAAACAAAAGTTACCAGATTTCATGCTTATGTGAGAATCAACGTAACACGAAGCTTTCATCGTGGCATACCGGGGTTTGAAGGAACTGGCTGTGCGGCATTTTTTAACCTCATTTTACTTGCCATAGTTTGATTTTTCGACCAGTAGGGGTGAGTGCACCCAGAAATACGTGACGTGGGGAGCAACATTCAGTCTTTCGTCCCCCTGGCGTAGAGCCCGCTATTGTAGAGTTCGGGGAACGTGGCGCACTTCAGGTGTCCCTGCCCTCCAACGTCTGTCGCTTCCCCTCCCGTCCCCGGGCGAGAATGCCAACGTTATCTCGTGTAACCTTGCCTGGCACCAGCCTCCGTGAGCCACGTTCCCCTCCCAGCCGGCGCTATACCCTTAGACCAGTTAGCGTTTTCTGGTTAGCGTTATAAAAACCAGCCAGCGCGACACGATGCCAGGAAGAAGCAGCAGCCGCATGGAAATCTGGGAGTACATTTTCACCAGTGGCTCAGCTTTGTGCTATTTTTGTTAACGTACTAACTTTTCACAAACAATTTTTAAGGATGCTGATCTCAGCCCATTCATTGCAATTGGTCGTGAACCTGCCATATGCCAGCTGGAACATGTTTTGCTTACCGTTTATTTAATAACCTTTTTTATGGTAAAACAATTGATTTAATGGTTCATAGGGAGAGAAAAATAGGCACATCAAAGCTCTAAAAACCATTTTACTGAAAAGCTACTGCTATGACAAAAGTAAAATGGCTTGTTTTTTTTGGCATGCATGGCTCCTTATTCATCGCCCCATAGAGAAGTATTTCTTTGTGCTGGAGATCACATCGACATGTACAATTTAGTCGCGTTTCAAAATAGCACTGGTTCGTCATTACAATTTAACAGCGATGCTCTTTAAGCTGGTGTTGGGCCAGCGAACGTGCGCAGGAAAACCTCGCCGAGCGATGACGCCATCGCGGCCGCCAGCACGACTTCGTCTTCGAGAACACTCTCACCAGGGTTCGTGGCTTGATCTCTTGCATGCCCTTCTCCTCGCCAGTCCGTGCGTCTTTGCGCCTCAAGTGGGCAGCTCAAAAAAGTTCGCGCTACAGACGCCAAATTCGCGAACCCGGTCACCGTCGCCTGTAGCGCTGGCTAACGCGGTCCACGTTGGGATGTAATGAAAACTTGCTGACGATATGATCCGGGCCTGCCAGTCGTTGAGAACTTTCAACGGCAAGTTATGAAATCCCCGTGATGTTTAACAGCAAGGTGGAGCCGCCGGCATCGCTGTTTATCCAGCCTTCGCGCCACTAGTGCGAAATCGTTAAACTCTCCCCCATTCATCCTCATCCTCATCATCACCATCACGACCACCATCATCCTCTCTACGCCCACTGCAAGACGAAGGCCTCTCACATATATCTCCAATTATCTATGTCCTGTGCTAACTGCGACCAATTTATCCCCGCAAACTTCTTGAGCTCATCTGCCCATCTACCTTTCTGCCGCCCACTTCAGCGCTTGCCTTCTCTAGGGATCCACTCTGTTACCCTTAATGATTAGCGGTTGTCTTGCCTTCTCATTACATGCCCTGCCCACGCCCATTTATTCTTCTTAATTTCTACTTATTCGTCAATAACACGCCTTCGTTCACTCACCAACTCCACCCTCCACTTATCCATTATGTTACACCTTCCCTCCTCCGTTCCATTGCTCGCTGAGTCGTGCTTAATTGAAGTTGAACCTTTTTAGTGATCTTCGAAGCGATCCCCGTAGGTGAGTACCGGTAATCTGCAACTGTCATACAATTTGTTGTTCAGGGACAATAGTAAACTGCCATTCATTATCCGAGAATGCCTGCCGAATGCACTCCACCCCATTCTTATCCTTCTAATTATCGCTGCCTCGTGGTTGGGATATGGGGTCACTACTTGCCCTAAGTAGATATCTTCGCTTACAAATTCCCTCCGCGGGAATGCCCATCCATCGGAATTCTGCGTCGACGCCCCAACCGCGGGGATAAAAGAAAAGTACGCGAATAATACCTTCACACTCTCGCAAATGACAATGCAGGCGACGAAGCTGACATCTACACTGACGCTGCTCTGAATGGAACGACGGCGGCCATTGCCTGAACATTTGTGGACCTGTCGGAAATGAATGGATCCAGGCACATTTCTAACACATACGGCCTCGTAGAAGAGGTAGACCTTCTAGGAATTCTGGGAGCCGCGCGGCAAATTTATAACCATTCCGGCCATCTATCCACGAAGAAATTTCGCATTATCACGGATTCCTATGTTGCTGTCCCAGAGTTAAACCGTCCGTTTTCACCGAACAATACGGCAACCAAAAGCCTTACCTTGATATGAGACATACAAATTGAATGCTTCAAAGTTAGAATTGTTTGAACTCAAGGACACACTACAGGCGCCGAATGTAACCGTGTGGAACACGACGCTGCCAGGAAGAGGCTAGAATCACCTCCCGTGGTGCCCGCCACGCCCGTACCCCCTGTCCAAGCAGACTGACAACTCCAGCTTCGCCACCTCATTATGGAAAGCTACAAGCGCTTACAGACAGAAACTCCTGTTGGCATCCTTGCTCCTCTCAAGCGCTTTTCGCGTCCTGGGGAAGTATTCTTCAATAAAGTGTATGCGGGGAGATGCCACCAGGGGGCCAAGCATGGCGGCCGCATCTCTCATCTGCTCCCGAAAAGTTTCCTTATAATTCGGCTACATAGAGCTTCTTACCCCCCCCCCCGGGGGCTGCGGTATCGGAAGCCATGAACCCGGGCGACTCGCGCCCGAGCTCTCCCGAGCACGTGAGCACCACGCAGAGCGGCGACGGACGCCCCGGCGCACCGGCGAGCGTGGAGCCTGACGACGAGCTACAGCGGGCCGGCGCGGTGCCCACGCTGGCCGAGATCGAGGGCTTGCCAGACGACTCCGAGGTGAGCCCGAGCTCCACAACTGAACCGGCCGTCACAGAGTTCCCCTCGGGGGATATTGGGACCTCCCCGAGCCCCCCAACGGCCGTGGAACGCGCGCTGGGGTACGACGAGCGGCAGCACGTCAACACCGCAGTGAGGGCGACGCTGCAAATGCTTCGCCGGCAGCTCGAGAACTTGCGGAACCTGGACGGGCGTCAGACGGCGCAGGCCGAGCGCGGCAAACGGGCCATCGCGCTTTCCGCATTTGTCATCGACGAACTGGACGCCGTCCACATCGAGCAGGAGCGAGGCAGGCGGCGGGACGGCAAGGCGACCAGCTGCGCCATGTTTGACGGAGCGGGGGAGGATGTCGGTGTAGCGGCAGATATTCGGTCCCTCCTCGCGGCTGCAGCGGCGGAGGAGCGCAGCCCGGCCCCGGCGCCGACAGTCGCCGCGCGGCCTGAGGACGTTCCGTCAAACCAGCGAGCCGCCGGTAGCTACGCGGACGCCCTGCGGGAAAAGCCACGCCGGCGGCCGTGGGGGACGGGACGGACACCATCACAAGGGAGAAGCGGCAAGGTGGCCAGCGCCCTTCGAGACCCTTCCGTATCCCCTTCCCTTATCCCCTTTCCCATCAATAAAGTTTACTGACTGACTGACTGCCCTTCCGCTACCGTCCGAGGTGAAAAAATCACCGTCGGAGCGAGTGAGGATGTGATAGGCGGCGCTGTGACGCGAGCGCAGCGCAGCCTCCTTCTCTGGCGGCCAGCGGCGGCAGCCGCAACCACACCGCCCAGAACGGCTGGCAGGAGGTAGTGTCGCTTTCTAAACGTAAGAGAGCGGCACGAAGGCTTCGCAACGAGGGAAAAAAGCTTGCCCCACGCCCCACAACCCTCGCGACTGTCTTTTATCGCCCGAAGGATCCAAGGGCAACGTTCGCGAAGCTGGCGTGCGACGCAATCGCTGGGCAGCTCACGGCGCGGTCTGGCGTGGTGGACGTGCGTATGAACGCGGACCGTAACGTCGTGGCGACGGACGCGGGCACCGAAGAGGCCTTGGAGGTGCTACTGGCCATCACCATCATCTGTGCCATCGACGTGAGCCCACGAGAACCGTCGTCGAGCAGCAAGGGCGTCATCGTGGTCGACGACATGACGATCACGGCCGAGGCAGTCACCTCCAGCCTGCCTCGGCCTCCAGTCGCCTCCAGTCGGCTCCAGCTGTTAGCAGGGAGACTGCAGTATACCTGCGCTTTTCGGCGTCAATCCGCCCTGCGGAGGCAGCGCTGCACAAGCTCCGACGGCCGGTGAGGGTGTGCCGACCGCGACCAGTGCAGTGCGGCAGGTGTGTGACAGGCTGGACCACGCCACAGCGAGCTGAAATTGCGAGAGGAGGTGCTGGCGAAGCGGGGGTACTCATCTCAAGGCAGCGTGCAAGGCCGCGAAGCCTTATTGCACCAACTGCGGGGCCCCCACGTCGTGCTCGACCACTCCTTCCCGCGCTGGCAGGAGGAGCGTCGTGTGTGTGCGCAACTGGTACGAGCCCCGGCGCCTGCCTCTCGTATGGGCGTTGCAGCCCTGCGAGCGGCCACGCAGCCCCAGGCGCCCCCTGTCGCACCCGTAACGATGCGCCAGCAGCCAGGCAGCAGGAGTGCTGCCTCCGGGACGCAGCAGCAGCAGCAGACAGCCCAGCGACAGCCCAGCAGCCGGGCAGCCCCTGCGCGGTTGAAACGAGGCCGGAAGAGCTTGTTCAAGTAGCTGGCTTCACAGGGACAGCCACAACCCAAGCCCCGCCATGGCTAAGAGCCGCCGCACACAGTCCCTGGTGCCTACAGTGCTGCAGTGGAACGCCAACTCGCTGCGACCGTGTCGTCCGGAGCTCAGTGCGTCTCTGCTGCAGGACGAGCCCCATGTCGTGGCTCTACAGGAGGGCTATGTGCGAGTGGGAAGGGGCGGCTCGGGGGGGACTCGCCTGCCGGGTTACACCGGCTATCACAGCCCTACGGCGTGTGACAGTGCCGACTGCTCGGAGGTGGTGAGTGGCGACCAGTCTCACCCCCCCAGGAACCTCGCGTGCCTCACTGTTTGTGAGGAGCGATGTGCAGCACGGAGAGCTGGATAGCAGTGCGGTGATGACCGTGGTGCAGGAGTGCGCGGCAGTGACGTTGCGGATCAGTGCGGTTGGTGCAGAATTTGCAGTGTGCAGTGCGTACGTGCACCCTGGACGGCCTTGGGAAGCGTGCCTCCTGGATCGGCTGGTGTCCCAGTGTGCAGTCTGGTTTGCAGGGCCTGGTTTGCAGGGCCTGGTTTGCTGCGCCAGGCAAGCCATGCAGAGCTGCACAGTAGCCGAGGGGGCCACCACGCCGGACCTGAAGCTGCTGCAGCTGCGGGTGGTGCGCAACCTTGCGGAGAGGAAGGCCCAGCACTCGGGGGAGTGGGCGGACTGGATGGCGTACCGGCGAGTGGATGGGGCTTGCCGCCGTCACGCCAACCGCCTGAGCCGGCAGCGCTGGGCCGACCTATGCGTTAGCTCGGAGGCCGACCCACGCTGCCGCCAGCTCTGGGGCATCTTCAACGCCATCCTGAAGCCCCAGAGAAACCGCAACCCCCTGGCTGCCATGGCCATCCGCAATCAGGCCAGCTTTGCGGAGTTGGCCAACCTCTTCGCTGCACTCTTCCTGCCGCCGCCGCCGCCACACCAGGCGGAACCGGGGCCCGCTGCTGCTGTTACTGCGACGGGGGAGGTGCTTAACCCCCTCAACAACGCCCCTATCACGGATACTGAGCTCCGCTCTCCGCAGCTGCAAGCGTAAATCGGCGCCAGGGGCGGACGGCCTCACCTATCAGATAACGCGCAATCTGGATGAGGTGGGGTTCGGCCGGCTCCTGGCCGCCTACAACGTCACTTGGACACGGGTCGGCTGCCACCCGAGTGGTTGCTAGCCATCTTGCGGCCCATCCCAAAGCCAGGCAAGGGCCTTGTGGCAGTCACAGCGTACTGGCCTGTGGCCCTTACATCCAGCGGCTGCAAGCTGCTCGAACTGGTGGCACTGCGCAGGATGGAGGCCATTGCAACGGAAGAAGAGGCCATCCCCGAGCAGCTAACGGGCTTCCGGAGGCACCTGGTAGCCACCGACTCCATCGCTGACGTCGTGGCGGCCTTTGAACATGCCATAGCCTCCAAGCAGGTAGCGGCCCTGGTGCTGCTGGACGTGAATGGCACCTTCGACAACCTGCAGCGTCGTGCCATATCCCTGGCCATGGAGGAGGCTGGAATTGGGGAAAGCTGCGGGGCTTTGTGGAGGCGTTCCTGACGGGTCGCACGGCGCAGGTGCAGGTGGGGGACGCCCTGTCGGCCCCCCAGCCGGTGGCCGTGGGCACCCCACAGGGCTCCGTCATCAGCCCCTTCGTCTTCAACCTGGTGATGGCCGCCCTGCCAGGCTGCCTGCCCAGAGGGGGCCACCGAGTGTACATTTCGGTGTACGCCGACGATATCGCCCTGTGGGTGCTGGGGCCCAAAGGTCAGGGCCGAGCCATGTGCTGCAGCGGCAGGCGGCCATGGATGCAGTCCGGGCCAAGGTGGCCGGCGTTGGCCTACAGCTGTCGGCGACAAAGACAGACGCCATGCTGGTGCATCCAGACGCCGCCGCCGGTGCACGGACCCGGCGCCTGACCATCGATGGTGAGGAGCTCCAGTGGAACACCAGGGTGGTGTACCTGGGACTCACCCAGGACCACCGGCTGCACTTCCGGAAAGCAGCCAAGGAGCTCCGAGCCAGGGCACAGCTGGCCACCACGGCACTGCACAAGGTGGTGGTCCGGCACAGGAGTGGCTCACTGCGGACGGCTCTCCGGCTGTACAACGCCTCCGCTGTGGGTCTCCTGATGTATGCGCTTCCGCTGGTGAGCCTGCGGAAACCGACCTGGCGACAGCTGGAAAGGGATCACCGCAAGGGGGTCCGCGCTTGCCTCGGCCTGGGCCAGAGCTCACCGTGCGAGAAGACGCTGGCCGAGGCGGGGGAGTGGACCCTCGAGATGACGGCTTACCGGCGGGCTCTTGGCCAAACAGGCGGGCTCTTGGCCGGCTGCGGCGCGCCGAGGGGGGGGGCCGCTGCTGCAGCGACTGAGGGGCCACCACCGCTCGCGCATGGGGCGCATGCTCGCGCTCTACGAAGAGGTGGTGGCCCCCGTGGATGCGCAACCTGTTGGCGCGGCTCCTGCTCTGACAGCTAACGTGAGGCTGGACATTCCACGTCTGCGCAGCAAGCGGCGGACACCCCCTGCGGACAACTGCAGCTGGCGCGGGGCGTCATGAGGGGCGACCTCGAAAGCCACGCCCTTGTTTACACGGATGGCTTGGTGCGGCAGCAGCAGGGTTCGGCCGCAGCGGCTGCCGTGCTGGGAGAGGCCACCCGGCAGGCGCGGCTGCCCTATGCCTCATCTTCCGCCACAGCTGAGCTGGTGGGTGTCGGACTGGGCTTCGACCTGAGCCCTTGCCCGGGCGCTGTGCCCTGCTGTGCGACTCCCGAGTGGACCTGGCACGTCTACGGGACGGCGACTCACACTCCATGTTTGTTATGCATAAATCAATTTTTATGAATAAAATGACAGCTGACAAATGATAATGACAAATGATAAAATGAATAAAATGTCCATTATGAATAAATGGACAGCTCCAGCAGGATCCGAATTGCACCGATGCCCCCACTGTATTCGTGAAGGCACACCAAATCTTTACCACTTAATTTGGCTTTGTCCATTATTCGACCGTAATCGTCACCAGCTTTTAACTCTAGGTCCCGCCCCTGCGACTGAACAGGAACATGTTAGTCGGGTGCGTGACGATGCCACCACATTAGAATCAATCACCGAGTACGCCCTTGAAAACGGACTCTAAGAATTGGTGTAACTGCCTGGTCGACTTCCCCGTTCTGGCTACAATGTGAACTGTCTGCAGCGTGCACTGCTTTCAGTGTAAACCGTGTGGTCTACAGTGTGAACTGTACATTTAAGTGTGAATTGCGCATTTTGTGCCACTGACTGACTTTAATGTGTTCATTTTGTGTTTAGGACCCCAAGACTGCAACCGTGTTCGTTGTTCGAGTTGTGACCTTCCCCTTTTCCCCTCATCCTCGCTCCCTCCAGTGCTCCATGGCCCCTCGTCTAATAAAATGTTTAACTCACTCACTTCTACTGTCTCGCCACCGATCTGAAAACGCTGTGCCCTCCCAAGGTATTGATCATTACTTTAGTTTTCTGCATAATAATTTTCAGGCCCACGGTTCTACTCTGTCCAGTGCGGAAAGCATGCTTTGCAATTCGCCCCCGAGTTACTTAACAAGGCAACGTCATCAGCAAATCTGAGGTTACGGAGGTATTCTTCATTGACCCTTACTCCCATCTGTTCCCAATCCAACGTTCTGAATACTTCTTGCAAACATGCTGTGAATAAGATTGGAGAGATTGTCTCCCAGTCTGACGCTCTTCCTTATTGTTATTTTACTGCTCTCCTTAGGCAGGACAATGGTAGCTGACCCATTGTAGATATCCTGTAGTTTTCTCACGTAATGCTCGTCAACACCCTGATTCCGCAATGCCTGAATGACTGCTGGGGCTTCGACTGAGTCAAATCCTTTCCCAATCGATGAAGGCTATATATAGGGGTTGAATGTACACCGTGCATTTCTCTATAACCTGATGGATCGTGTCCACCTTAAAGTGCGTCAAACTACGCTTCCGCCTGCTGGTGATCGTTCCTTTACATTTTACCCATACGTTCCTTAATTCTAGCGCGAAAGAGGTCCCATATTTTGAAGCTTTTTAGGGTTCATTTAAATTAAAAATTTACAACATTTACACTACAAACATTAAAATCGGCATTGAACTTTCTATAGCGCCAACTTTGTGCGACTATTTCTTAGCATCCAATGATCGCCTTTTGCCTTACCAATTCTGGATTTCACAAGTACTCAAAAGCTTCCCGTTGCATAATATTTTTACACCAAAGAGGCACGACTCGAACTGTTGATGTTGAAGGTATTCGATGATTTTTTTTTATATTTCAAGCCATTGGTTGTAGCCCTTGAATTACTTAAAACAGCTACTAAGCTTCTAGTTATTAAGCTTCCCTTTCTCGTGACAATCGCATCAGCTGCGTGTATGCGCCCCACGCCACCAAGCAGCTTCTTTCTTTCATTCGTTAATTCTAAGCTTGCGAAGAGGTCCATCTTAACAACATGTTTTAGAAGTGTCCTAAAAAGTCATTTCCATGCTACGCAAGATAGCATTAGTAAACAAACAGATCGAGATGAAGGCGGAAAGCAAAAAATTACCCCACCTTCCCGCGAGGGGAACCCTGCGGAGATGCGACGCATCTTGGGGGTTCACTTGGTGTTTGGGTTGATTCTGTAATTGCGTGAAACGTGTGAGGAACGCGTATGATGTATTCTTTATTTAACACGCGGCGTAACGTTAACGATGAAGGCCTTGTGGTCGCTGAAGTGTACGGGTAGTGGATGGTGAAGTAACGGGACCACCGTGCAATTTGCCAAGGAGATCAAGTCTATGCACGTGCCCGAAATCGGAACGCCGGTGCTGGAACGACCGCGGCTATGACGCAACGTGGCGCGGCTATGACGCAATATAATCCAACACAATCCATTTTAATCCAACCCAATCCAAATTCAATCCAAGCCAAGCCAAGCCAACCCAATCGAATCAAATCCAATGCCCCTCGCGAGAGAGTGTTCGATATCGGAGAGGAGAGGGGGTGAGCAGCGGAGAGCGCAGCTCTAGCGACGATGAGAATGGGGGAGGGGTGTGGACGGACAACAACAACGCTGTATGCAGGGACAAGGCGAGTGAATGAGATGCAGTCGCATCTAAAAGCCGTGTGTTCCGAGATTTCGGAGTTGTTTGATTGATTGATTGTAGGGTTTAACGCACCGGCGCAACGTAGGCGATGATGCGAGCCGTTGTGGTGGGCTCCGGATTAATTTTGACCACCTGGGGATCTCTAACGTGCGCGGAAATCTCGTATACACGGGTGTTTTTGCTTTTAGCATCCGTCAGAAAAGCGGCCGCCGCGGCCGGGAATGGAACCCGCGTCCACGTGCTTAGCAGCACAAGGCCTTAGTCACTGAACCTCCGCTGCGGGTCGATATTTCAAGGCAGGTGGCCAAAATTATTCCGGAGTCCTCCGCTACGGCATGCCCAATCGACTGTGTTGCCCCATGGCGCACCCCATCGCCTGTACAGAGCTCCTTGTAAAAATAATGAAATACAAAAAAATAAAACAAAAAAATAAAGCAACATAGACAAAAATAAAAAAAACCCGATTGATAGGCTTCAGACAGGAGTGCACCACAGGCAACTGTTAACATCTTCAGTGGAATCTCTACTATATAGAGGTTAAAAAATACGCAAGAGAACGAAACAGCTTTAGAATGCAACAAAAGCGAAAAGATAACTGTGATACGTTACCCGTATCATGTAGTGCACAGTTTAAAAGAGGTACGAAAAAACCTAGTGGGCGAGTGGTGTTTTCTTGCGCCAAAAACGTTCCGTGTTGTGTTTTTGAGAGATAATAAAACAACGAACGCCACAGTCTTACTCCACAGAAAACGCTAAACATTTTGTCAAATTTGTTGAAGGCCGCTCTGCTCTGTAATAAAAAATATGTAGGCCCAAGAGGAAGACACATCAAAGCAAGATTGAAAGGGCATAACGAAAATGTGCACATCGAGGCCTGAAATGTCAGGTTTGCCGCTGCACTGTAATATTTACCAAATCAAATGCTCTTGCACAAAAAAAGTTGGCCACGTATCTGTTTCCTTCGCTTCAAATGTCGTTGAAAGACGATAGTCTTGGGCCAGTACCACCAACTAATTACCTCTGTTCTACGGCCACCTCTCACGCTCTTTCCCCCACGCGTGTCCCCCCTCCTCCTATGAATATGGTACAGGTTTGCTCCAATCAATTCAATGTTTCCACGTTCCACTGCTGAAGCGCCATCTACCCCAATAATTTGTTATTGTTGGACTTGTAATTGTGTCTCAAGGTCTAGGGTCGGGGGCGAGCGCATTTTATTTTTAACAGTGTCGCTTGTGTACCGTGAACAAAAAACCTCAAGGTGGAAAGAAAAGAAAAAGCTTTCCGTGCCCAGAGTCGAAGCTGCGTACCCTGAGTTATGAAACCGGCATCTATCCGATTGCGCTATCATCGCATTCTTTTTCTTTATTTCAAAATACGCACCGCTGTTACAAACATAATACCCAATGACAAAAAAGGCCATTGCACTAAGACATAAAATTACTGTTCCACTCTGGGGTAGAGTGCGGGTTGGTGAAGTATTTCCATTTTTGTTCCTTTTTTCACTTCTAGCAACCTGTCGGGAACACAAGGGCGTACCTTTTTCGCTTCAAGAAAAGAGAATATGGCCTCCCGGAAATGCTCATTCACAGGGCGCGCATCAATGTCCTCGTGGCGAACTGCCATTCGGCCTCTCCATACACTGTGCAGACCAGGTAAAATTATTAGGTCTGGGGGAACGCCATGGTCATCATGTTCAAACAACAAATACGGAATAAAATGGGCATCGATTGGCAGATCTTTTTCAGCGTACGTTGCAGCATATGCCCGAAGAAAACCCCGTCCAAACAGTCAATGAAAACATGGTCAATGGTTTTCGGTTTGTTGCACAACCAACACTGCTCACCCCACGGCATGAAAATGCCGTTTTTTGCGTCCATGTTTTCACAAGGAGTATACCGGTGTGTAGCTGAAAGAAGAATGTGCATCCCGGTAGAATGTACATCCCGTTAGAATGTACAAGAAGAATGTACGTCCCGGTGCAACTGACATTATATAATGCGTTTTAACACATCTCGACCCGTGTCAGACCATTTAGCAATTCTGCAGATAGCCATCGGAAAAAACAGTGTCGCAGCGATAGTTATACCGTCTCCTCCTAGTGACTGCGTCCAAATACCATAACAAAAACTGTGAGGATAAAAAAAGCAACGACTCAACAACTTCTTTTAGATAGCCAATGATACTTCCTGGCAAAAACAGTGCCGTAACAGACAGCTCAGGCAAAATTGTGAATAATCTAACTTGACAAACGGTGCGCCAAAAGCGGTCTTTTACATTTCGCCAAAACAAAGCGGTTTGCCAAGTGTGGCAAAAAGAAATACGTTAAACCTAGCCCCCACCACACGTACACGTCGAAAGATTTGGACGACTCATCCTCTCCCAGGATGAACCGCAAAACAAAAGCTGCGAAGAAACGATGTACCTTTTGGACGTCTCCCCGTGAACTGTGAAGTGTCTGTAACACATACCACAGTCTGATCAGCACATATAGGTTGCAAACCATTGTGGGAGCGAAAATGGATAAATTCGTGCCCTTGCACTTCTCTGCCTTTTCATGAAGCTGTACTCCTTGTCTCCGCCAGTAAGGGTCACCGTCGGAATAACACTCTAGGGGAACTTCACCACCGTCGTCACCCACTTGTCATTTTGAAATACCAACGGTGTTGAACTCCACTCACCGTGCCAGATGCCCATTCCAAAAAGACAGTGTCGTTTCCGTTGGTTTATTCGTAGCGTTGGCTTTGAGCAGCCGGTTCTCCGACGAAGGGAGAGGGATGTCAGCTCTGCAGTTTGTCCAACCTTGCCCCACTAGTGCAAGCCGCGCCAATTTCTTTTTGTAGCGTGAGCTACACTGGCCGAGGCTGAGCAGTTTCGCGTGGCTCCTGAAGAGCCGCGCTGCGCAAGCGCGGCACGTGGCGTCCCGGTCCACTTGATGATTATGCAAGGCGTGGCCAGGTGTGAAACCGATGGCTCGTGCGTCGCAGCAACATCGGCGTGCGCCTGCGGAACATCACCCCACGCGTCCAGCGTCTTCGCCGTCCTCCGTTCCGCACTTGGTCATGCGATGGGTGGCCAGGTGTGGAAACAATAGCTCTTGCTTCGAAGCAATATAGCGGGGCGTTTGCTCTACTTGCTTTAAACGTTCCATGAGAATAAGAAACAAACTAAATAAAAACGGGAACAAACCTTTACCAGCTAAGCTATAGCAGGGTAATGCCAATTAAAAATAAATGAACAGGAAGCCGAAGCTGTGGTACAGGCATGGAGAAGGAGAGCGAAACAGCGCAAAGCTGGCGCACCTGGGCCGCCGCCGCCGCTACTGGACAGGACTGGACTGGACTGGACTGGATTGGATTGGATTGGATTGGAAATCATTGTAGCAGCAGTAGGCGTGGTAATCAGCTAATCCTACGCAACCAGGAAACCCAGGAATAACCAGCTCAACCTTAGCTCACGCTACGTATATCCTGGCGTAGCCGAGCTAAGCCACTGCCAATTTTTGACAGAAGAAATTTTTGCCAATTTTTGACAACGCGCGTATTATTTTTTTTCCTATAGCGGCTTTCATTCTCTGGAGTCGACTCTCGCCAATTTAACCTTGGTGCAAGGCAAACTGGGATCCGTTGAGTCCGATGTTATCAAACTGCAAAAACGCTTTGTTTCCATGCTCGAAAAATCTATGATCTAGAAAATGGCAGTTGCCCTAATATTATTATTATTAAAGGTCATCAAGAATCCGTTGGCGAAACTCCTGCATCATTAGGAGAGGGCGTATAGCTAAAACGTTTTTCACGACTTGCCAAATATGCATAATTGAGGAAAGGCAGGGCGTGACACCGCCTAAGCTATGCGTTTTTGGGAAAAGACTGCTATGAATTAAATCAGTTATAAGTGAGAGCGTGTGGTTCTTTTCTTTGTTTTGTGCATCGGCCGTTCTGCGCCGTTACCCTCTGTTTCGGCGAGCACACAATGTGGCCAAGCCTCAATTTGTTCAAGTTCATCTTCCACAACTCAAATGATCGCCTTCCGTTGTTCTCCAGTGTTTCAACGCGACTGCACTAAACTGCACATCGAGCGAAAAAGCTGGTGTCGGCATCAGGGCCTGTTACAGCGAAACTGCTCCTAGACAACGTGCCTTCGAAGAGTTCTTTAGAGCACGCTTAACGGAATTCACCTGTCAACATTACTATGGGACTTACTACTCCGCTACCTTGGGACTTAAACACCACCGTGCACCAGCTAATCACGAATTGATTCGTCTGACGCCGCTGTAAAAGGTGGACCTTCGAAAACGCGGAGTAAAAGCAACACGTCTCGTTTTTTGAAATCTGCAGTACTGCTTTTGCATTCGTGACACCCCAGCAGCGCTTGGGTTTCCTTCGACGTTTTTCACTTTAGGGGCTCGCCGTGTCGTCGCAGCTCGCTGTCACAATGTCACGCGCCTGCCGTAACCAGGCGGCGCAGCGAGATAATGGACCTAAGTAAGGCTTCACGGCGTACCGTAACAGCATAACACAGTGGCTTTGCAAACCAAGGGGTTTATACATCCATAACCGTTCGAAACTCCTGAATCGCCGGCGCTTGTCATACATCTAGGCATTGCTTAGCGCGAAGAAAACTAGGTGCAGCTACATCTGAGGCAAACTTTGTGTACATAACCAGCAGCCCCCGCTTTCATTTAGTTAGGAAGACCCGTTGGGTTAATATTTACGATAGTAAGCGAAAAACGTTCAAAACTGCCCAGTAAGGTACCAGCACATGCGAGATCACGATGGGGCTACTTCAGGCAGGGGGCGCGGGAGCACTACGAAAGCAGGAAATTCGAATTGCATAACACAAAACTCCGTTTATTTAATCGGAAAGGAGTGGGACAGGGAGGAGAAGAGCATGATCGGTGGTAGCAGTGAGCGGATAACCGCGCGACAGCCCGTTATGCCGAATCACAGCCCTGCGCTTCCGACAGCTTTCACGTTCAGTGGAACGGCTTTAATTTTTGCACCTATAGAATTTTTGCGAACGATATGACCCATCCGCCCCCTCTCGGGGCGTTGCTGATCAAGTATTTGTGAACATTGCTCACGAAATATTGTTGCTATGGGGAGACGTGGAGGAAAATCTAGGCCCTACCACACGCAACCAATTCCGCCAAACCGACCAAACTGTCCACGGCATCTTACCTCTGACGACTGGCACAGCATATCTGGCGCCTATGCGGCTCACATCAAACCTTCTTGGTGGTCGGCTATGGCTCGGTGATGTAAACACTACCCTTGCCAGCCTGATAGCGCCTAGCGTAAGCCATAAAGTTTGCTACAGTATACAGTAGAGAGGAATGCTGCTCTAGCTTCTATGCAGCTCACACCAAAAGTTCTCGGTGGTCGGCCATGGCTCGGTGATGTAAAAGCTACCGTTGCCAGCGTGATAACGCCTAGTGTCAGAATAGAGTTTTCTACAGTATACACTAGAGAGGAATGCGACTCTAGATTCTATGCGGCTCACATCAAACGTTCTCGGTGGTCGGCCATGGCTCGGTGATGTAAAGCTACCGTTGCCAGACTGATAACGCCTAGCGTCAGCAATAGATTTTCCTACAGTATACACTAGAGAGGAATGCGGCTCTAGCGCCTATGCGGCTCACATCAAACGTTCTCGGTGGTCGGCCATGGCTCGGTGATGTAAAAGCTACCGTTGCCAGCCTGATAACACCTAGCGTGAGCAATAGAGTTTCCTACAGTATACACTAGAGAGGAATGCGGCTCTAGCTTCTATACGGCTCACATCAAACGTTCTCGGTGGTCGGCCTTGGCTCGGTCATGTAAAAGCTACCGTTGCCAGCCTGATAACGCCTAGCGTCAGCAATAGAGTTTCCTACAGTATACACTAGAGAGGAATGCGGCTCTAGCTTCTATTCGGCTCACATCAAACGTTCTCGGTGGTCGGCCATGGCTCGGTGATGTAAAAGCTACCGTTGCCAGCCTGATAACGCCTAGCGTCAGCAATAGAGTTTCCTACAGTATACACTAGAGAGGAATGCGGCTCTAGCTTCTATGCGGCTCACATAAAACGTTCTCGGTGGTCGGCCATGGGCTCGGTGATGTAAAAGCTACCGTTCCCAGCCTGATAACTCCTAGTGTCAGTAATAGAGTTTCCTACAGTATACACTAGAGAGGAATGCACCTCTAGCTTCTATGCGGCTCACATAAACGTTTCCGGTGGTCGGCCGTGGCGCGGTGATGTAAAAGCTACCGTTACCAGACTGATAACGCCTAGCGTCCGCAATATGTTTCCCTACAGTATACTCTAGAGAGGAATGTTGCTCTAGCTTCTATGCGGCTCACATCAAACGTTCTCGGTGGTCGGCCATGGCTCGGTGATTTAAAAGCTACCGTTGCCAGACTGATAACGCCTAGCGTCAGCAATATGTTTTTCTACAGTATACACTAGAGAGGAATGCTGCTCTAGCTTCTATGCGGCTCACATCAAACGTTCTCGGTGGTCGGCCATGGCTCGGTGATGTAAAAGCTACCGTTGCCAGACTGATAACGCCTAGCGTCAGCAATATGTTTTCCTACAGTATACACTAGAGAGGAATGCTGCTCTAGCTTCTATGCGGCTCACATCAAACGTTCTCGGTGGTCGGTCATGGCTCGGTGATGTAAACGCTACCCTTGCCAGCCTGATAGCGCGTACCGTCAGACATAAAGTTTCCTACAGTATACAGTAGAGAGGAATGCGGCTCTAGCTTCTATGCGGCTCACATCAAACGTTCTCGGTGGTCGGCCATGGCTCGGTGATGTAAAAGCTACCGTTGCCAGCCTGATAACGCCTAGTGTCAGTAATAGAGTTACCTATAGTATACACTAGAGAGGAATGCGGCTCTAGCGCCTATGCGGCTCACATCAAACGTTCTCGGTGGTCGGTCATGGCTCGGCGATGTAAAAGCTACCGTTCCCAGCCTGATAACGCCTAGTGTCAGTAATAGAGTTTCCTACAGTATACACTAGAGAGGAATGCAGCTCTATCTTCTATGCGGCTCACATCAAACGTTTCCGGTGGTCGGCCATGGCTCGGTGATGTAAAAGCTACCGTTGCCAGACTGATAACGCCTAGCGTCAGCAATATGTTTTCCTACAGTATACACTAGAGAGGAATGTTGCTCTAGCTTCTATGCGGCTCACATCAAACGTTCTCGGTGGTCGGCCATGGCTCGGTGATGTAAAAGCTACCGTTGCCAGACTGATAACGCCTAGCGTCAGCAATATGTTTTCCTACAGTATACACTAGAGAGGAATGTTGCTCTAGCTTCTATGCGGCTCACATCAAAACGTTCTCGGTGGTCGGCCATGGCTCGGTGATGTAAAAGCTACCGTTGCCAGACTGAGAACGCCTAGCGTCAGCAATATGTTTTCCTACAGTATACACTAGAGAGGAATGCTGCTCTAGCTTCTATGCGGCTCACATCAAACGTTCTCGGTGGTCGGTCATGGCTCGGTGATGTAAACGCTACCCTTGCCAGCCTGATAGCGCGTACCGTCAGACATAAAGTTTCCTACAGTATACAGTAGAGAGGAATGCGGCTCTAGCTTTTATGCGGCTCACATCAAACGTTCTCGGTGGTCGGCCATGGCTCGGTGATGTAAAAGCTACCGTTGCCAGCCTGATAACGCCTAGTGTCAGTAATAGAGTTACCTACAGTATACACTAGAGAGGAATGCGGCTCTAGCTTCTATACGGCTCACATCAAACGTTCTCGGTGGTCTCGCCATGGCTCGGTGATGTAAAAGCTGCCGTTGCCAGCCTGATAACGCCTAGCGTCAGCAATAGAGTTTCCTACAGTATACACTAAAGAGGAATGCTGCTCTAGCTTCTATACGGCTCACATCAAACGTTCGCGGTGGTCGGCCATGGCTCGGTGATGTAAACGCTACCCTTGCCAGCCTGATAGCGCGTACCGTCAGCCATAAAGTTTCCTACAGTATACAGTAGAGAGGAATGCGGCTCTAGCTTCTATGCGGCTCACATCAAATGTTCTCGGTGGTCGGCCATGGCTCGGTGATGTAAAAGCTACCGTTGCCAGACTGATAACGCCTAGCATCAGCAATATATTTTCCCACATTATACACAAGAGAGGAATGCGGCTCTAGCGTCTATGCGGCTCACATCAAACGTGCTCGGTGGTCGGCCATGGCTCGGTGATGTAAAAGCTACCGTTGCCAGACTGATAACGCCTAGCGTCAGCAATAGATTTTCCTACAGTATACACTAGAGACGAATGCTGCTGTAGCTTCTATGCGGCTCACATAAAACGTTCTCGGTGGTCGGCCATGGGCTCGGTGATGTAAAAGCTACCGTTCCCAGCCTGATAACGCCTAGTGTCAGTAATAGAGTTTCCTACAGTATACACTAGAGAGGAATGCGGCTCTAGCTTCTATACGGCTCACATCAAACGTTCTCGGTGGTCGACCATGGCTCGGTGATGTAAAAGCTACCGTTGTCAGCCTGGTAACACCTAGCGTAAGCAATAGAGTTTCCTACGGTATACACTAGAGAGGAATGCGGCTCTAACTTCTATACGGCTCACATCAAACGTTCTCGGTGGCCGGCCATGGCTCGGTGATGTAAAAGCTACCGTTGCCAGACTGATAACGCCTAGCGTGAGCAATAGATTTTCCTACATTATACACAAGAGAGGAATGCGGCTCTAGCGTCTATGCGGCTCACATCAAACGTTCTCGGAGGTCGGTCATGGCTCGGCGATGTAAAAGCTACCGTTGCCAGCCTGATAACGCCTAGCGTCAGTAATAGAGTTTCCCACAGTATACACTAGAGAGGAATGCGGCTCTAGCTTTTATACGGCTCACATCAAACGTTCTCGGTGGTCAAGCATGGCTCGGTGATGTAAAAGCTACGGTTGCCAGCCTGATAACACCTAGAGTCAGCAATAGGGTTTCCTACAGTATACACTAGAGAGGAATGCTGCTCTAGCTTCTATGCGGCTCACATCAAACGTTCTCGGTGGTCGGCCATGGCTCGGTGATGTAAAAGCTACCGTTGCCAGACTGATAACGCCTAGCGTCAGCAATAGATTTTCCTACAGTATACACTAGAGATGAATTCTGCTCTAGCTTCTATGCGGCTCACATAAAACGTTCTCGGTGGTCGGCCATGGCTCGGTGACGTAAAAGCTACCGTTCCCAGCCTGATAACGCCTAGTGTCAGTAATAGAGTTTCCTACAGTATACACTAGAGAGGAATGCAGCTCTAGCGCCTATGCAGCTCACACAAACGTTTCCGGTGGTCGGCCATGGCTCGGTGATGTAAAAGCTACGGTTGCCAGCCTGATAACACCTAGAGTAAGCGATAGGGTTTCCTACAGTATACACTAGAGAGGAATGCGGCTGTAGCTGCTATACGGCTCACATCAAACGTTCTCGGTGGTCGGCCATGGCTCGGTGATGTAAAAGCTACCGTTGCCACACTGATAACGCCTAGCATCAGCAATAGATTTTCCTACAGTATACACTAGAGAGGAATGCTGCTCTAGCTTCTATGCGGCTCACATCAAACGTTTCCGGTGGTCGGCTATGGCTCGGTGATGTAAACGCTACCGTTGCCAGACTGATAACGCCTAGCGTCAGCAATATGTTTTCCTACAGTATACACTAGAGAGGAATGTTGCTCTAGCTTCTGTGCGGCTCACATCAAACGTTCTCGGTGGTCGGCCATGGCTCGGTGATGTAAAAGCTACCGTTGCCAGACTGATAACGCCTAGCGTCAGCAATATGTTTTCCTACAGTATACACTAGAGAGGAATGTTGCTCTAGCTTCTATGCGGCTCACATCAAACGTTCTCGGTGGTCGGCCATGGCTCGGTGATGTAAAAGCTACCGTTGCCAGACTGATAACGCCTAGCGTCAGCAATATGTTTTCCTAAGGTATACACTAGAGAGGAATGCTGCTCTAGCTTCTATGCGGCTCACATCAAACGTTCTCGGTGGTCGGTCATGGCTCGGTGATGTAAACGCTACCCTTGCCAGCCTGATAGCGCGTACCGTCAGACATAAAGTTTCCTACAGTATACAGTAGAGAGGAATGCGGCTCTAGCTTCTATGCGGCTCACATCAAACGTTCTCGGTGGTCGGCCATGGCTCGGTGATGTAAAAGCTACCGTTGCCAGCCTGATAACGCCTAGTGTCAGTAATAGAGTTACGTACAGTATACACTAGAGAGGAATGCGGCTCTAGCTTCTATACGGCTCACATCAAACGTTCTCGGTGGTCTCGCCATGGCTCGGTGATGTAAAAGCTGCCGTTGCCAGCCTGATAACGCCTAGCGTCAGCAATAGAGTTTCCTACAGTATACACTAAAGAGGAATGCTGCTCTAGCTTCTATACGGCTCACATCAAACGTTCGCGGTGGTCGGCCATGGCTCGGTGATGTAAACGCTACCCTTGCCAGCCTGATAGCGCGTACCGTCAGCCATAAAGTTTCCTACAGTATACAGTAGAGAGGAATGCGGCTCTAGATTCTATGCGGCTCACATCAAATGTTCTCGGTGGTCGGCCATGGCTCGGTGATGTAAAAGCTACCGTTGCCAGACTGATAACGCCTAGCGTCAGCAATAGATTTTCCTACAGTATACACTAGAGAGGAATGCTGCTCTAGCTTCTATGCGGCTCACATAAAACGTTCTCGGTGGTCGGCCATGGGCTCGGTGATGTAAAAGCTACCGTTCCCAGCCTGATAACGCCTAGTGTCAGTAATAGAGTTTCCTACAGTATACACTAGAGAGGAATGCGGCTCTCTAGTGTATACGGCTCACATCAAACGTTCTCGGTGGCCGACCATGGCTCGGTGATGTAAAAGCTACCGTTGCCAGACTGATAACACCTAGCGTCAGCAATAGAGTTTCCTACGGTATACACTAGAGAGGAATGCGGCTCTAGCTTCTATACGGCTCACATCAAACGTTCTCGGTGGCCGGCCATGGCTCGGTGATGTAAAAGCTACCGTTGCCAGACTGATAACGCCTAGCGTCAGCAATAGATTTTCCTACATTATACACAAGAGAGGAATGCGGCTCTAGCGTCTATGCGGCTCACATCAAACGTTCTCGGAGGTCATGGCTCGGCGATGTAAAAGCTACCGTTTCCAGCCTGATAACGCCTAGCGTCAGTAATAGAGTTTCCTACAGTATACACTAGAGAGGAATGCGGCTCTAGCTTTTGTACGGCTCACATCAAACGTTCTCGGTGGTCAGGCATGGCTCGGTGATGTAAAAGCTACGGTTGCCAGCCTGATAACACCTAGAGTCAGCAATAGGGTTTCCTACAGTATACACTAGAGAGGAATGCTGCTCTAGCTTCTATGCGGCTCACATCAAACGTTCTCGGTGGTCGGCCATGGCTCGGTGATGTAAAAGCTACCGTTGCCAAACTGATAACGCCTAGCGTCAGCAATAGATTTTCCTACAGTATACACTAGAGAGGAATGCTGCTCTAGCTTCTATGCGGCTCACATAAAACGTTCTCGGTGGTCGGCCATGGCTCGGTGACGTAAAAGCTACCGTTCCCAGCCTGAGAATGCCTAGTGTCAGTAATAGAGTTTCCTACAGTATACACTAGAGAGGAATGCAGCTCTAGCGCCTATGCGGCTCACACAAACGTTTCCGGTGGTCGGCCATGGCTCGGTGATGTAAAAGCTACGGTTGCCAGCCTGATAACACCTAGAGTCAGCGATAGGGTTTCCTACAGTATACACTAGAGAGGAATGCGGCTGTTGCTGCTATACGGCTCACATCAAACGTTCTCGGTGGTCGGCCATGGCTCGGTGATGTAAAAGCTACCGTTGCCAGACTGATAACGCCTAGCGTCAGCAATAGATTTTCCTACAGTATACACTAGAGAGGAATGCTGCTCTAGCTTCTATGCGGCTCACATCAAACGTGCTCGGTGGTCGGCCATGGCTCGGTGATGTAAAAGCTACCGTTGCCAGACTGATAACGCCTAGCGTCAGCAATAGATTTTCCTACAGTATACACTAGAAAGGAATGCTGCTCTAGCTTCTATGCGGCTCACATAAAACGTTCTCGGTGGTCAGTATGGGCTCGGTGATGTAAAAGCTACCGTTCCCAGCCTGATAACGCCTAGTGTCAGTAATAGAGTTTCCTACAGTATACACTAGAGAGGAATGCAGCTCCATCTTCTATGCGGCTCACATCAAACGTTTCCGGTGGTCGGCCATGGCTCGGTGATGTAAAAGCTACCGTTGCCAGACTGATAACGCCTAGCGTCAGCAATATGTTTTCCTACAGTATACACTAGAGAGGAATGTTGCTCTAGCTTCTATGCGGCTCACATCAAACGTTCTCGGTGGTCGGCCATGGCTCGGTGATGTAAAAGCTACCGTTGCCAGACTGATAACGCCTAGCGTCAGCAATATGTTTTCCTACAGTGTACACTAGAGAGGAATGTTGCTCTAGCTTCTATGCGGCTCACATCAAACGTTCTCGGTGGTCGGCCATGGCTCGGTGATGTAAAAGCTACCGTTGCCAGACTGATAACGCCTAGCGTCAGCAATATGTTTTCCTACAGTATACACTAGAGAGGAATGCTGCTCTAGCTTCTATGCGGCTCACATCAAACGTTCTCGGTGGTCGGTCATGGCTCGGTGATGTAAAGGCTACCCTTGCCAGCCTGATAGCGCGTACCGTCAGACAAAGTTTCCTACAGTATACAGTAGAGAGGAATGCGGCTCTAGCTTCTATGCGGCTCACATCAAACGTTCTCGGTGGTCGGCCATGGCTCGGTGATGTAAAAGCTACCGTTGCCAGCCTGATAACGCCTAGCGTCAGTAATAGAGTTACCTACAGTATACACTAGAGAGGAATGCGGCTCTAGGGCCTATGCGGCTCACATCAAACGTTCTCGGTGGTCGGCCATGGCTCGGTGATGTAAACGCTACCCTTGCCAGCCTGATAGCGCGTACCGTCAGCCATAAAGTTTCCTACAGTATACAGTAGAGAGAAATGCGGCTCTAGCTTCTATGCGGCTCACATCAAATGTTCTCGGTGGTCGGCCATGGCTCGGTGATGTAAAAGCTACCGTTGCCAGGCTGATAACGCCTAGCGTCAGCAATATGTTTTCCTACAGTATACACTAGAGAGGAATGTTGCTCTAGCTTCTATGCGGCTCACATCAAACGTTCTCGGTGGTCGGCCATGGCTCGGTGATGTAAAAGCTACCGTTGCCAGACTGATAACGCCTAGCGTCAGCAATATGTTCTCCTACAGTATACACTAGAGAGAAATGCTGCTCTGGCTTCTATGCGGCTCACATCAAACGTTCTCGGTGGTCGGTCATGGCTCGGTGATGTAAACGCTACCCTTGCCAGCCTGATAGCGCGTACCGTCAGACATAAAGTTTCCTACAGTATACAGTAGAGAGGAATGCGGCTCTAGCTTCTATGCGGCTCACATCAAACGTTCTCGGAGGTCGGTCATGGCTCGGCGATGTAAAAGCTACCGTTGCCAGCCTGATAACGCCTAGCGTCAGTAATAGAGTTTCCCACAGTATACACTAGAGAGGAATGCGGCTCTAGCTTTTATACGGCTCACATCAAACGTTCTCGGTGGTCAGGCATGGCTCGGTGATGTAAAAGCTACGGTTGCCAGCCTGATAACACCTAGAGTCAGCAATAGGGTTTCCTACAGTATACACTAGAGAGGAATGCTGCTCTAGCTTCTATGCGGCTCACATCAAACGTTCTCGGTGGTCGGCCATGGCTCGGTGATGTAAAAGCTACCGTTGCCAGACTGATAACGCCTAGCGTCAGCAATAGATTTTCCTACAGTATACACTAGAGATGAATTCTGCTCTAGCTTCTATGCGGCTCACATAAAACGTTCTCGGTGGTCGGCCATGGCTCGGTGACGTAAAAGCTACCGTTCCCAGCCTGATAACGCCTAGTGTCAGTAATAGAGTTTCCTACAGTATACACTAGAGAGGAATGCAGCTCTAGCGCCTATGCAGCTCACACAAACGTTTCCGGTGGTCGGCCATGGCTCGGTGATGTAAAAGCTACGGTTGCCAGCCTGATAACACCTAGAGTAAGCGATAGGGTTTCCTACAGTATACACTAGAGAGGAATGCGGCTGTAGCTGCTATACGGCTCACATCAAACGTTCTCGGTGGTCGGCCATGGCTCGGTGATGTAAAAGCTACCGTTGCCACACTGATAACGCCTAGCATCAGCAATAGATTTTCCTACAGTATACACTAGAGAGGAATGCGGCTCTAGCTTCTATGCGGCTCACATCAAACGTTTCCGGTGGTCGGCCATGGCTCGGTGATGTAAACGCTACCGTTGCCAGACTGATAACGCCTAGCGTCAGCAATATGTTTTCCTACAGTATACACTAGAGAGGAATGTTGCTCTAGCTTCTGTGCGGCTCACATCAAACGTTCTCGGTGGTCGGCCATGGCTCGGTGATGTAAAAGCTACCGTTGCCAGACTGATAACGCCTAGCGTCAGCAATATGTTTTCCTACAGTATACACTAGAGAGGAATGTTGCTCTAGCTTCTATGCGGCTCACATCAAACGTTCTCGGTGGTCGGCCATGGCTCGGTGATGTAAAAGCTACCGTTGCCAGACTGATAACGCCTAGCGTCAGCAATATGTTTTCCTACAGTATACACTAGAGAGGAATGCTGCTCTAGCTTCTATGCGGCTCACATCAAACGTTCTCGGTGGTCGGTCATGGCTCGGTGATGTAAACGCTACCCTTGCCAGCCTGATAGCGCGTACCGTCAGACATAAAGTTTCCTACAGTATACAGTAGAGAGGAATGCGGCTCTAGCTTCTATGCGGCTCACATCAAACGTTCTCGGTGGTCGGCCATGGCTCGGTGATGTAAAAGCTACCGTTGCCAGCCTGATAACGCCTAGTGTCAGTAATAGAGTTACCTATAGTATACACTAGAGAGGAATGCGGCTCTAGCGCCTATGCGGCTCACATCAAACGTTCTCGGTGGTCGGTCATGGCTCGGCGATGTAAAAGCTACCGTTCCCAGCCTGATAACGCCTAGTGTCAGTAATAGAGTTTCCTACAGTATACACTAGAGAGGAATGCAGCTCTAGCTTCTATGCGGCTCACATCAAACGTTTCCGGTGGTCGGCCATGGCTCGGTGATGTAAAAGCTACCGTTGCCAGACTGATAACGCCTAGCGTCAGCAATATGTTTTCCTACAGTATACACTAGAGAGGAATGTTGCTCTAGCTTCTATGCGGCTCACATCAAACGTTCTCGGTGGTCGGCCATGGCTCGGTGATGTAAAAGCTACCGTTGCCAGACTGATAACGCCTAGCGTCAGCAATATGTTTTCCTACAGTATACACTAGAGAGGAATGTTGCTCTAGCTTCTATGCGGCTCACATCAAAACGTTCTCGGTGGTCGGCCATGGCTCGGTGATGTAAAAGCTACCGTTGCCAGACTGATAACGCCTAGCGTCAGCAATATGTTTTCCTACAGTATACACTAGAGAGGAATGCTGCTCTAGCTTCTATGCGGCTCACATCAAACGTTCTCGGTGGTCGGTCATGGCTCGGTGATGTAAACGCTACCCTTGCCAGCCTGATAGCGCGTACCGTCAGACATAAAGTTTCCTACAGTATACAGTAGAGAGGAATGCGGCTCTAGCTTCTATGCGGCTCACATCAAACGTTCTCGGTGGTCGGCCATGGCTCGGTGATGTAAAAGCTACCGTTGCCAGCCTGATAACGCCTAGTGTCAGTAATAGAGTTACGTACAGTATACACTAGAGAGGAATGCGGCTCTAGCTTCTATACGGCTCACATCAAACGTTCTCGGTGGTTTCGCCATGGCTCGGTGATGTAAAAGCTGCCGTTGCCAGCCTGATAACGCCTAGCGTCAGCAATAGAGTTTCCTACAGTATACACTAAAGAGGAATGCTGCTCTAGCTTCTATACGGCTCACATCAAACGTTCGCGGTGGTCGGCCATGGCTCGGTGATGTAAACGCTACCCTTGCCAGCCTGATAGCGCGTACCGTCAGCCATAAAGTTTCCTACAGTATACAGTAGAGAGGAATGCGGCTCTAGCTTCTATGCGGCTCACATCAAATGTTCTCGGTGGTCGGCCATGGCTCGGTGATGTAAAAGCTACCGTTGCCAGACTGATAACGCCTAGCGTCAGCAATAGATTTTCCTACAGTATACACTAGAGAGGAATGCTGCTCTATCTTCTATGCGGCTCACATAAAACGTTCTCGGTGGTCGGCCATGGGCTCGGTGATGTAAAAGCTACCGTTCCCAGCCTGATAACGCCTAGTGTCAGTAATAGAGTTTCCTACAGTATACACTAGAGAGGAATGCGGCTCTCTAGTGTATACGGCTCACATCAAACGTTCTCGGTGGTCGACCATGGCTCGGTGATGTAAAAGCTACCGTTGCCAGACTGATAACACCTAGCGTCAGCAATAGAGTTTCCTACGGTATACACTAGAGAGGAATGCGGCTCTAGCTTCTATACGGCTCACATCAAACGTTCTCGGTGGCCGGCCATGGCTCGGTGATGTAAAAGCTACCGTTGCCAGACTGATAACGCCTAGCGTCAGCAATAGATTTTCCTACATTATACACAAGAAAGGAATGCGGCTCTAGCGTCTATGCGGCTCACATCAAACGTTCTCGGAGGTCGGTCATGGCTCGGCGATGTAAAAGCTACCGTTTCCAGCCTGATAACGCCTAGCGTCAGTAATAGAGTTTCCTACAGTATACACTAGAGAGGAATGCGGCTCTAGCTTTTGTACGGCTCACATCAAACGTTCTCGGTGGTCAGGCATGGCTCGGTGATGTAAAAGCTACGGTTGCCAGCCTGATAACACCTAGAGTCAGCAATAGGGTTTCCTACAGTATACACTAGAGAGGAATGCTGCTCTAGCTTCTATGCGGCTCACATCAAACGTTCTCGGTGGTCGGCCATGGCTCGGTGATGTAAAAGCTACCGTTGCCAAACTGATAACGCCTAGCGTCAGCAATAGATTTTCCTACAGTATACACTAGAGAGGAATGCTGCTCTAGCTTCTATGCGGCTCACATAAAACGTTCTCGGTGGTCGGCCATGGCTCGGTGACGTAAAAGCTACCGTTCCCAGCCTGAGAATGCCTAGTGTCAGTAATAGAGTTTCCTACAGTATACACTAGAGAGGAATGCAGCTCTAGCGCCTATGCGGCTCACACAAACGTTTCCGGTGGTCGGCCATGGCTCGGTGATGTAAAAGCTACGGTTGCCAGCCTGATAACACCTAGAGTCAGCGATAGGGTTTCCTACAGTATACACTAGAGAGGAATGCGGCTGTTGCTGCTATACGGCTCACATCAAACGTTCTCGGTGGTCGGCCATGGCTCGGTGATGTAAAAGCTACCGTTGCCAGACTTATAACGCCTAGCGTCAGCAATAGATTTTCCTACAGTATACACTAGAGAGGAATGCTGCTCTAGCTTCTATGCGGCTCACATCAAACGTGCTCGGTGGTCGGCCATGGCTCGGTGATGTAAAAGCTACCGTTGCCAGACTGATAACGCCTAGCGTCAGCAATAGATTTTCCTACAGTATACACTAGAAAGGAATGCTGCTCTAGCTTCTATGCGGCTCACATAAAACGTTCTCGGTGGTCTGCCATGGGCTCGGTGATGTAAAAGCTACCGTTCCCAGCCTGATAACGCCTAGTGTCAGTAATAGAGTTTCCTACAGTATACACTAGAGAGGAATGCAGCTCTAGCTTCTATGCGGCTCACATCAAACGTTTCCGGTGGTCGGCCATGGCTCGGTGATGTAAAAGCTACCGTTGCCAGACTGATAACGCCTAGCGTCAGCAATATGTTTTCCTACAGTATACACTAGAGAGGAATGTTGCTCTAGCTTCTATGCGGCTCACATCAAACGTTCTCGGTGGTCGGCCATGGCTCGGTGATGTAAAAGCTACCGTTGCCAGACTGATAACGCCTAGCGTCAGCAATATGTTTTCCTACAGTATACACTAGAGAGGAATGCTGCTCTAGCTTCTATGCGGCTCACATCAAACGTTCTCGGTGGTCGGTCATGGCTCGGTGATGTAAAGGCTACCCTTGCCAGCCTGATAGCGCGTACCGTCAGACATAAAGTTTCCTACAGTATACAGTAGAGAGGAATGCGGCTCTAGCTTCTATGCGGCTCACATCAAACGTTCTCGGTGGTCGGCCATGGCTCGGTGATGTAAAAGCTACCGTTGCCAGCCTGATAACGCCTAGTGTCAGTAATAGAGTTACCTACAGTATACACTAGAGAGGAATGCGGCTCTAGCGCCTATGCGGCTCACATCAAACGTTCTCGGTGGTCGGCCATGGCTCGGTGATGTAAACGCTACCCTTGCCAGCCTGATAGCGCGTACCGTCAGCCATAAAGTTTCCTACAGTATACAGTAGAGAGGAATGCGGCTCTAGCTTCTATGCGGCTCACATCAAATGTTCTCGGTGGTCGGCCATGGCTCGGTGATGTAAAAGCTACCGTTGCCAGGCTGATAACGCCTAGCGTCAGCAATATGTTTTCCTACAGTATACACTAGAGAGGAATGTTGCTCTAGCTTCTATGCGGCTCACATCAAACGTTCTCGGTGGTCGGCCATGGCTCGGTGATGTAAAAGCTACCGTTGCCAGACTGATAACGCCTAGCGTCAGCAATATGTTCTCCTAGAGTATACACTAGAGAGGAATGCTGCTCTGGCTTCTATGCGGCTCACATCAAACGTTCTCGGTGGTCGGTCATGGCTCGGTGATGTAAACGCTACCCTTGCCAGCCTGATAGCGCGTACCTTCAGACATAAAGTTTCCTACAGTATACAGTAGAGAGGAATGCGGCTCTAGCTTCTATGCGGCTCACATCAAACGTTCTCGGTGGTCGGCCATGGCTCGGTGATGTAAAAGCTACCGTTGCCAGCCTGATAACGCCTAGTGTCAGTAATAGAGTTACCTACAGTATACACTAGAGAGGAATGCGGCTCTAGCGCCTATGCGGCTCACATCAAACGTTCTCGGTGGTCGGCCATGGCTCGGTGATGTAAAAGCTACCGTTGCCAGCCTGATAACACCTAGCTTGAGCAATAGAGTTTCCTACAGTATACACTAGAGAGGAATGTTGCTCTAGCTTCTATGCGGCTCACATCAAACGTTCTCGGTGGTCGGCCATGGCTCGGCGATGTAAAAGCTACCGTTTCCAGCCTGATAACGCCTAGCGTCAGTAATAGAGTTTCCTACAGTATAAACTAGAGAGGAATGCAGCTCTAGCTTCTATGCGGCTCACATCAAACGTTTCCGGTGGTCGGCCATGGCTCGGTGATGTAAACGCTACCGTTGCCAGACTGATAACGCCTAGCGTCAGCAATATGTTTTCCAACAGTACACACTAGAGAGGAATGTTGCTCTAGCTTCTGTGCGGCTCGCATCAAACGTTCTCGGTGGTCGGCCATGGCTCGGTGATGTAAAAGCTACCGTTGCCAGACTGATAACGCCTAGCGTCAGCAATATGTTTTCCTACAGTATACACTAGAGAGGAATGTTGCTCTAGCTTCTATGCGGCTCACATCAAACGCTCTCGGTGGTCGGCCATGGCTCGGTGATGTAAAAGATACCGTTGCCAGACTGATAACGCCTAGCGTCAGCAATATGTTTTCCTACAGTATACACTAGAGAGGAATGCTGCTCTAGCTTCTATGCGGCTCACATCAAACGTTCTCGGTGGTCGGTCATGGCTCGGTGATGTAAACGCTACCCTTGCCAGCCTGATAGCGCGTACCGTCAGACATAAAGTTTCCTACAGTATACAGTAGAGAGGAATGCGGCTCTAGCTTCTATGCGGCTCACATCAAACGTTCTCGGTGGTCGGCCATGGCTCGGTGATGTAAAAGCTACCGTTGCCAGCCTGATAACGCCTAGTGTCAGTAATAGTTACCTATAGTATACACTAGAGAGGAATGCGGCTCTAGCGCCTATGCGGCTCACATCAAACGTTCTCGGTGGTCTGTCATGGCTCGGCGATGTAAAAGCTACCGTTCCCAGCCTGATAACGCCTAGTGTCAGTAATAGAGTTTCCTACAGTATACACTAGAGAGGAATGCAGCTCTAGCTTCTATGCGGCTCACATCAAACGTTTCCGGTGGTCGGCCATGGCTCGGTGATGTAAAAGCTACCGTTGCCAGACTGATAACGCCTAGCGTCAGCAATATGTTTTCCTACAGTATACACTAGAGAGGAATGTTGCTCTAGCTTCTATGCGGCTCACATCAAACGTTCTCGGTGGTCGGCCATGGCTCGGTGATGTAAAAGCTACCGTTGCCAGACTGATAACGCCTAGCGTCAGCAATATGTTTTCCTACAGTATACACTAGAGAGGAATGTTGCTCTAGCTTCTATGCGGCTCACATCAAAACGTTCTCGGTGGTCGGCCATGGCTCGGTGATGTAAAAGCTACCGTTGCCAGACTGATAACGCCTAGCGTCAGGAATATGTTTTCCTACAGTATACACTAGAGAGGAATGCTGCTCTAGCTTCTATGCGGCTCACATCAAACGTTCTCGGTGGTCGGTCATGGCTCGGTGATGTAAACGCTACCCTTGCCAGCCTGATAGCGCGTACCGTCAGACATAAAGTTTCCTACAGTATACAGTAGAGAGGAATGCGGCTCTAGCTTCTATGCGGCTCACATCAAACGTTCTCGGTGGTCGGCCATGGCTCGGTGATGTAAAAGCTACCGTTGCCAGCCTGATAACGCCTAGTGTCAGTAATAGAGTTACCTACAGTATACACTAGAGAGGAATGCGGCTCTAGCTTCTATACGGCTCACATCAAACGTTCTCGGTGGTCTCGCCATGGCTCGGTGATGTAAAAGCTGCCGTTGCCAGCCTGATAACGCCTAGCGTCAGCAATAGAGTTTCCTACAGTATACACTAAAGAGGAATGCTGTTATAGCTTCTATACGGCTCACATCAAACGTTCGCGGTGGTCGGCCATGGCTCGGTGATGTAAACGCTACCCTTGCCAGCCTGATAGCGCGTACCGTCAGCCATAAAGTTTCCTACAGTATACACTAGAGAGGAATGCGGCTCTAGCTTCTATGCGGCTCACATCAAATGTTCTCGGTGGTCGGCCATGGCTCGGTGATGTAAAAGCTACCGTTGCCAGACTGATAACGCCTAGCATCAGCAATAGATTTTCCTACAGTATACACTAGAGACGAATGCTGCTCTAGCTTCTATGCGGCTCACATAAAACGTTCTCGGTGGTCGGCCATGGGCTCGGTGATGTAAAAGCTACCGTTCCCAGCCTGATAACGCCTAGTGTCAGTAATAGAGTTTCCTACAGTATACACTAGAGAGGAATGCGGCTCTAGCTTCTATACGGCTCACATCAAACGTTCTCGGTGGTCGACCATGGCTCGGTGATGTAAAAGCTACCGTTGTCAGCCTGGTAACACCTAGCGTCAGCAATAGAGTTTCCTACGGATACACTAGAGAGGAATGCGGCTCTAACTTCTATACGGCTCACATCAAACGTTCTCGGTGGCCGGCCATGGCTCGGTGATGTAAAAGCTACCGTTGCCAGACTGATAACGCCTAGCGTGAGCAATAGATTTTCCTACATTATACACAAGAGAGGAATGCGGCTCTAGCGTCTATGCGGCTCACATCAAACGTTCTCGGTGGTCGGTCATGGCTCGGCGATGTAAAAGCTACCGTTGCCAGCCTGATAACGCCTAGCGTCAGTAATAGAGTTTCCCACAGTATACACTAGAGAGGAATGCGGCTCTAGCTTTTATACGGCTCACATCAAACGTTCTCGGTGGTCAGGCATGGCTCGGTGATGTAAAAGCTACGGTTGCCAGCCTGATAACACCTAGAGTCAGTAATAGGGTTTCCTACAGTATACACTAGAGAGGAATGCTGCTCTAGCTTCTATGCGGCTCACATCAAACGTTCTCGGTGGTCGGCCATGGCTCGGTAATGTAAAAGCTACCGTTGCCAGACTGATAACGCCTAGCGTCAGCAATAGATTTTCCTACAGTATACACTAGAGATGAATTCTGCTCTAGCTTCTATGCGGCTCACATAAAACGTTCTCGGTGGTCGGCCATGGCTCGGTGACGTAAAAGCTACCGTTCCCAGCCTGATAACGCCTAGTGTCAGTAATAGAGTTTCCTACAGTATACACTAGAGAGGAATGCAGCTCTAGCGCCTATGCAGCTCACACAAACGTTTCCGGTGGTCGGCCATGGCTCGGTGATGTAAAAGCTACGGTTGCCAGCCTGATAACACCTAGAGTCAGCGATAGGGTTTCCTACAGTATACACTAGAGAGGAATGCGGCTGTAGCTGCTATACGGCTCACATCAAACGTTCTCGGTGGTCGGCCATGGCTCGGTGATGTAAAAGCTACCGTTGCCACACTGATAACGCCTAGCATCAGCAATAGATTTTCCTACAGTATACACTAGAGAGGAATGCTGCTCTAGCTTCTATGCGGCTCACATCAAACGTGCTCGGTGGTCGGCCATGGCTCGGTGATGTAAAAGCTACCGTTGCCAGACTGATAACGCCTAGCGTCAGCAATAGATTTTCCTACAGTATACACTAGAGAGGAATGCTGCTCTAGCTTCTATGCGGCTCACATAAAACGTTCTCGGTGGTCGGCCATGGGCTCGGTGATGTAAAAGCTACCGTTCCCAGCCTGATAACGCCTAGTGTCAGTAATAGAGTTTCCTACAGTATACACTAGAGAGGAATGCAGCTCTAGCTTCTATGCGGCTCACATCAAACGTTTCCGGTGGTCGGCCATGGCTCGGTGATGTAAAAGCTACCGTTGCCAGACTGATAACGCCTAGCGTCAGCAATATGTTTTCCTACAGTATACACTAGAGACGAATGTTGCTCTAGCTTCTATGCGGCTCACATCAAACGTTCTCGGTGGTCGGCCATGGCTCGGTGATGTAAAAGCTACCGTTGCCAGACTGATAACGCCTAGCGTCAGCAATATGTTTTCCTACAGTATACACTAGAGAGGAATGCTGCTCTAGCTTCTATGCGGCTCACATCAAACGTTCTCGGTGGTCGGTCATGGCTCGGTTATGTAAAAGCTACCGTTACCAGACTGATAACGCCTAGCGTCAGCAATAGATTTTCCTACAGTATACACTAGAGAAGACTGCTGCTCTAGCTTCTATGCGGCTCACATCAAACGTTCTCGGTGGTCGGCCATGGCTCGGTGATGTAAACGCTACCGTTGCCAGACTCATAACGCCTAGCGTCAGCAATAGATTTTCCTACAGTATACACTAGAGAGGAATGCTGCTCTAGCTTCTATGCGGCTCACATCAAACGTTCTCGGTGGTCGGCCATGGCTCGGTGATGTAAAAGCTACCGTTGCCAGACTGATAACGCCTAGCGTCAGCAATAGATTTTCCTACAGTATACACTAGAGAGGAATGCTGCTCTAGCTTCTATGCGGCTCATATCAAACGTTCTCGGTGGTCGGCCATGGCTCGGTGATGTAAACGCTACCATTGCCAGACTGATAACGCCTAGCGTCAGCAAAAGATTTTCCTACAGTATACACTAGAGAGGAATGCTGCTGTAGCTTCTATGCGGCTCACATCAAACGTTCTCGGTGGTCGGCCATGGCTCGGTGATGTAAAAGCTACCGTTGCCAGACTGATAACGCCTAGCGTCAGCAATAGATTTTCCTACAGTATATACTAGAGAGGAATGCTGCTCTAGCTTCTATGCGGCTCACATCAAACGTTTCCGGTGGTCGGCCATGGCTCGGTGATGTAAAAGCTACCGTTGCCAGACTGATAACGCCTAGCGTCAGCAATAGATTTTCCTACAGTATACACTAGAGAGGAATGCTGCTCTAGCTTCTATGCGGCTCACATCAAACGTTCTCGGTGGTCGGGCATGGCTCGGTGATGTAAAAGCTACCGTTGCCAGCCTGATAACACCTAGCGTCAGTAATAGTTTCCTACAGTATACACTAGAGAGGAATGCGGCTCTAGCTTTTATGCGGCTCACATCAAACGTTCTCGGTGGTCGGACATGGCTCGGTGATGTAAAAGCTACCGTTGCCAGCCTGATAACACCTAGCGTCAGCAATAGAGTATCCTACAGTATACACTAGAGAGGAATGCGGCTCTAGCTTCTATACGGCTCACATCAAACGTTCTCGGTGGTCGACCATATCTCGGTGATGTAAAAGCTACCGTTGCCAGCCTGATAACACCTAGCGTCAGCAATAGAGTTTCCTACAGTATACACTAGAGAGGAATGCGGCTCTAGCTTCTATGCGGCTCACATCAAACGTTCTCGGTGGTCGGCCATGGCTCGGTGATGTAAAAGCTACCGTTGCCAGCCTGATAACGCCTAGCGTCAGCAAGAGATTTTCCTACAGTATACACTAGAGAGGAATGCTGCTCTAGCTTCTATGCGGCTCACATCAAACGTTTCCAGTGGGTGGCCATGGCTCGGTGATGTAAAAGCTACCGTTGCCAGCCTGATAACGCCTAGCATCAGCAATAGAATATCCTACAGTATACACTATAGAGGAATGCGGCTCTAGATTCTATACGGCTCACATCAAACGTTCTCGGTGGTCGGCCATGGCTCGGTGATGTAAACGCTACCCTTGCAGCCTGATAGCGCGTACCGTAAGCCATAAAGTTTCCTACAGTATACAGTAGAGAGGAATGCGGCTCGAGCTTCTATACGGCTCACATCAAACGTTCTCGGTGGTCGGCCATGGCTCGGTGATGTAAACGCTACCCTTGCCAGCCTGATAACGCCTAGCGTCAGCAATTGAGTTTCCTACAGTATAGACTAGAGAGGAATGCGGCCCTGGCGTCTATGCGGCTCACATCAAACGTTCTCGGTGGTCAGCCATGGCTCGGTGATGTAAAAGCTACCGTTGCCAGCCTGATAGCGCGTACCGTAAGCGATAAAGTTTCCTACAGTATACAGTAGAGAGGAACACGACTCTAGCTTCTATGCGGCTCACATCAAACGTTCTCGGTGGTCGGCCATGGCTCGGTGATGTAAAAGCTACCGTTGCCAGCCTGACAACGCCAGGCGTCAACCATCGAGTTTCTTAGATTATACACTGGAGAGGAGTGTGGCCCTAGCGTGTAGGCGGCTCACATCGGGGCCATCTGTGTCGTCATGGGCGACCATTATTTTTATTTTCTTTACCACGATACACACAGTGCCAATTTGGCATTAAAGTTGGGCGGAGGGGGGGGGTCGCACATACAAAATTAAAATACTGAATATTCCGGGCCGATATGGACCTCAGAAAAAAGGACATGTTGAACAGAAGTGTACTGCACGCAATTTAATTTAAGTTAATGATCCCATCTGGACGGTATTGAATCGGGATTTTGTAAGTAATAGTTGCGGTTGATTCCGGTTTGTAAGTGAAATATGCCGTGAGAAAGCTTTACTCGAAGCATTTTTCTGCTACCATGCAAAGATTGCTAAGCAATAGAATTTAGTGCCTGGCACACACTGCAGTTCCTAGTGTAGTCATTGCAAAAAAAATTAACAGACACATTTTGAATGCTTTCTATCCGCTCTATGTCTGTTACCGTTCAATACCGAAATTATACCGCACGCTCGCCTTATTTTCGTCGTTGGCTTGGATTGAAACGTTACTCTGAACCTAAATTCAAATCCAGTGCCACAAATTCGCCAAGAAAGGTGCTTTGTTACATATGTAGAAAAAAACACGCTGCTTTAGAGCTAAGGAAGAAGGAAGTCAAGCGTATTCCTTTAAATGAGAGTCTGTCGGAACGATTGTCGTGGCATATCAACGAATAGTGAAAAAAGCAGACCACCCAAAAAACGCTTCAGAATCCAAGCCCAAGCCATAAGTACTGATACCCCCCACGCCGACATGAATAGCCCCAGCATCGGATCCGTGAAGTTTTCCGCTTTCACGGGATACCAATTTTATGTCCTTGTGCCTCTCCAAACGCCACGAGCGAGCTATTTTCCTGGACGCACCGACCTCCCGCCGCTAAGCCTCGCCAGGAGTTCGACACACCAGGCAAGCCGGCGGGCCACGCGCCACGCGCTGCCGGGCCTCGCGCCACGTGCTGCCGGGCGCAGCTGCTGGGCCGCTCGACACCGCAGATCAAGTGCACGGCCACGCCACTCCCGAATCGCTCGAGATGGCTGAAAATGTGCTCGCCGACTCATCGGGGCCTCACCGCCCGGAGAATACCACCGCCAAAATGGACATTACGCCTGAAACCATGGATTTTACTGTACCCACGATCGCTGATCCCACCGCCACGTCGCACGCAGCTATGCCGCCGCCGGCCCCGGGCATCGCCAGTCATCTCGGCCGGACTGCCGTCGCTGTGGACGGCGTCGACCTTTTACCAAACGATACCGAGGGATGGAAAACCACCGGCAAACAAGTAAGCCAACGCCTTTCGGCCCCAACTTTACCCGAGAATTCTACCGCCCCACCCACGAAGTCTCCCACCAAAGATGCTGCCGTTGCCCACGGCGCTGCTCGCATGCCAAGGATTTTGCCGAAGGAGGATACTAAAATCTTTATGCGACCACGTGGCGGCCTGAACCTCGGCCGAATAGAAGCTAATATAGTCATGTCCGCGGTACTCACAGCGGCAGGCACGTCCAAAGAATGTGCGCGAGAAGATACCATCTGTACGAACATTGCACAGAATATTATCGTGGTCAGTACCCCCAACGAAGCACGTGCCGTGAAGTACACCCAAGTCCGCCATCTTTTTATTGGAGGCACCCATTACGAGACGCATGCCTATCGATCGGCTCCACACGGCACAGTAAAAGGTGTAATACGTGGCATCGCCGTAGAAGACACAGATTCCGACATTCAAGAAAATGTGGTCAACCACGCCAACCCCCTGTCCCTCGAGGCCCACAGAATCGGCAACACCACCACAGTGGTTGTGCTTTTCGCCGGTCCTAAGGTGCCCAATTACGTCAAGTATGGGTCAATGCTACTGCGGTGTGGGCTATACAGACAGCACTACGACGTTTGCCGCCACTGTGGCCAGATAGGACACCGAGCCGACGTGTGCCCGAACCCCAACGCCCGAGTGTGTTTTGCCTGTGGCACGCTCAACCACACCCAAGATCACGCGAACGCCTGCAAGCCTCACTGGAAACTCTGCAACGGCCCGCACCCGACCGGAGAAGCCGGCTGCACAAACAAATACAAGGTTCCCAAAGTTGTCACTCGGAGGCGCTGGGAGCGACGAGCGGAGGCGCAACGCCAGCAGCTGCCTGACCGCGAGGATTTAACACAGCTGCAGCCGTCGCCGGCGCACCAATCACACGCGCAGACGCAGCAGCGTCCCCCTGGCGGCCGCCAGAGCCGCTCTCGCCAACGCAGCAACGGACGAGAGCGCTCGGCCAGTCGGGGACGCAGCGCGTGCCGCTCCGCGTCGCGAACGGGACAACGCATCGGCCAAGGCAACACCATCAGCTGGGCAGGCGCCACTCGCCCGCAAATCACGGCCACCCAGCAGCAGAAGATAGCTACCGGAGCTAACCCAGAGATGCTACAACTACGAACAGAGAACGCACACCTCAAGCGTAGCGTCGAAGAGCAAGACGCCAAGCTCGCAGCACAGGCTGCAACGATCGAAGCCATCAATGCCAAGCTCGCTCAGCTCTTGGAGCTGCAGCGCAACCCGCCACGTGGTTACTATGACAGCTCCGCGGACGCCCACGCCACCACCTCACCGCCCGAACCCGAAGACACCCCGGAACCCACCCACGAGGACAGCGAAACCGACAGGCCCCAGTCCGACCGCAACAACACCGCGAACAAGGCCACTGAACCACAACCCAAGCGCCGCGCGCTAGAGAACACCAAAAAAAGAAGACTTCTCGCGCGTCTCGACCGCCAACAAGATCGACAGGACAGACTCGAAGATGCCGTAAAGTCCCATGTCGACCGCCTCACTGCGCTGGAGAACACGTGTCAACAAATGATGCACAGCATGCAGAACATCCAATCTATGCTGCTTCAAATTCGCGCCCAACTGCAACCCGAAAATGCACCGCCACGTCTGCCACCGCCGATGATACAACTGGGCCAACAGCCACCATATGCACCCGCTCCTGCCCAATCATGGCCCGCAGCCCCAGCTCATCACGCCCACGTCTAAGAACGCCCGGCGACCGTGGTCCACCGCGCCATCTCACGGTGTGGCAGTGGAACGCCAACGGAGTCCATAGCAAGAGAACTACACTACAGCAGTACTTAAACCAATACCCCCAAAGAAGCCCAGACGTCATTCTCATCCAGGAAACACACAGTGAAACCCCCTTCACACTCCCCGGCTACCGCACACATACCAGCCCGCCCAGCGCCCGAGCCGCCGGCAAGGGTGCTGCCCAAGGCGTGTGTACCTTAGTGCGCAAAGGCCTGACTTACATCGAGCATGAACTCAGCCTGAACAGTGCTATAGAACATAGGGCCGTAGAAATCGTCACCGGTCGCAAGAAAGTTAAGGCCAGTCTCTACATAATCAACATCTATAGCAGCCCGAAGCAATATCAACAGCGATTCCGCACTCTCCTACACCGGACCGACCATCTGGCTCAAGAGGAAGCAATTCTGCTGTGCGGCGATTTCAACACCCCCCACACCGCCTGGGGCTATCCCAAGACCACAGCAAAGAGTCACAGCCTCTTTGACGAAACGACGGAGGTGGGATACCAACTCCTCAACGACCCGGCCATCCACACCCGGCATGGGACGTCCGTCCTACGCGACACCAACCCAGACCTTACGTTCTACAAAGCCCCCAAGGACTGCACGAGAGCCACATGGCGGAACACTGGGGAAACGCTCGGAAGCGATCACTGCATCCTCGAAGTCCTTGTCCCGCTTAAGGATCGCATACCAACCCCGAGAGCGCAACAACTCACGGACTGGCAGCAATATCGCCGCCACCTCGATGCCAGCCTTCCGCCTACCATAGAGGACATTGACGACTGGACACGCGCTCTGCATTCTGCCACCCACGAGGTCACTGCACTGATCCCCATCGACGCAGACGCCCCGCTCGCCGACAGCCGCCTCGCTCACCTCACAGAAGCCAGAGCATCTATACGAGCCCGATGGAAACGCCAAAGGCACAACCGAAGCCTCCGCACACGCGTGGCGCAGCTCAACCGCGAGATAGAGGCTCACAGTGCAACCCTCTGCCGCCAACATTGGCACGCCATTTGCCAAGAGGCCGATGGCCAGATGCACAAAAGCCGCACATGGCAACTACTCCGACATCTCCTCGATGAGAGCAAGACCAAGAGCATGTCCTGACCCGCACCCTCCACAAAGCGCTGCGTGAGCTCGGCGACTCAGTGATCCGTCAACGCCTCGACGACAAATATCTCCCAGCCACCCCCCAGACCCCCTTCCGGACTACGTGGGGGCACCTAACCCGGGCCTCGACGTCGGACATCGAGGAATGGGAGGTGCGGGCGGCACTCCAGAAGCTCAACTGAGGGGAAGAACATTGGCGAACCTGATTGAACACTTCGACCTCGCCCTCCTCAACGAACCATTCACTCCTACCCGTACAGGCACAAGCACCTCAAGGGACACCACACCAGATTTATCATTCCTAGCTGGGACCCTCGATGCTACATGGCACAATTCGGGAGTGAACCTGGGCTCGGACCACGACGTACTATGTATCACTATCAAAGGACCGGCCTTTAAGGCGAGCATGGGGACAGCACGGATCACGAACTGGGACAAGCTAAGAAAAGAGCAGGAAGATCATTCAGAGGAGGAGGTGGAGGACCGGCCGTACTAGAACTGGGAAAAGGAGCAGCTGGCGCTGGTGGACAAGCACACGCAGAAGATTGCCACGACGCACCAGAATCCATGCATCGACGCACGACTGGCGCACCTGTGGGAAGCCAGACGCAGCCTCACGAAGCGTTGGAAGCGGCAGCAACATAATAGGAAATTGCGGAAGAAGATTAATGAAATTAGCAGGAAAACAGCTGAGTATGCCGCCGAGCTGTGTAAAGAGAGTTGGCTCAGCCTCTGTGACGATCTGCGCGGGACACTCTCTACCCGTAAGAATTGGCAATTGCTCCGCCATCTCATAGACCCACTGGCCAGCAAAAGCGCTACCAACCGAAGCCTGGCGCGCACATTAAGCAACTACGCAGGAGGTGCGAAGAAACTAATGGAAGACCTCAAAGACAGGTACCTGAATACGGAGAAGAGTGTGGAGCAACCTGGCCCGTACAGAGGCACCTCTAATGAAGTCTTGGACAGGCCTTTCATCGACTTAGAATTACGAACGGCCATTTCTGAAAGCAATAGACGCAGTTCCCCAGGGCCGGACACTATTACTTACAGACTCCTCAACAACCTTAACGACAAATCCAGACAAGAGCTCCTTGGACACATGAACAGTGCCTGGGAAAGCGGCGTTTTGCCAGGCAGCTGGAAGGAGGCGGAAGTCCAGTTCATCCCCAAGGCTGGGAAGTCACCACACATAGATAACTTACGGCCGATCTCCCTTGCGTCCTGCGTGGGCAAGGTTATGGAAAGAATGGTGTTGAATAGGCTGCAAAAACATCTGGACAGCACTGATCAGATGCCGGACTCTATGTTCGGATTTCGGAGGCACCTAAGCACGCAGGACGTACTGCTGCAACTGAAGGAAGAGGTCATGAAACAAGCCACCAAGCAATCGCCTAGAGCAATCTTGGCGTTGGACCTCAAAGGAGCGTTTGACAACGTCTCCCACGCTAGCATCCTAGCCAACCTTCAGGACACAGGCTGCGGAGAGCGGGCATACAACTATGTGCGGGATTTCCTGACAGGCCGCAGCGCTCGAATCAAGGTGGAGGAAGAGGTATCTGCACCCATAGTGTTGGGAAGTAAGGGGACCCCACAGGGATCCGTCCTGTCGCCTCTTCTCTTTAATATGGCACTATTAGGCCTGCCCAAGGCGCTCGGGGTAGTCGATGGTTTGGGGCACGCACTCTACGCCGACGACATTTCGCTCTGGACGACGAAGGCGGGCTCCTCAGGGTGGATTCAAGATACGCTGCAAGCAGGCGCAGATGTGGTTAGTAAATACGCGAAGGAGTGTGGACTGCGATGTTCGCCTCAAAAATCTGAACTGGTGGTTGTCCGCCCTCGGGCGCCCAAGACACAGAAGGAAGACGTGAAGGTGGTCATAGAGGGAGAAGACATCGTTCCAGGGCCCAGTGTTAAGATTCTGGGGCTCACCATCCAGGCAGACAACAAGGCCACTACGTCTGTGCGCAAGCTTATGCACTCCTCAGGACAGATCCTGCACATGCTTCGGCGGGTGGCAACAAGGTGGAGAGGACTGAAGGAGAACGACACCCTGAGGCTGGTACAAGCCTTTGTGGTGTCAAGAATAACGTACGCCACACCTTACCTCCTGATGAACAAAGGAGAAAAGAGCCAGGTGGACACAGTAATACGCAAGGCGGTGAAACAAGCCATCGGAGTTCCCATAAGTGCGTCGACGGACAAGCTCCTCCAGATGGCTCTACACAATACAGTGGACGAGCTGGTTGAGGGCCACCTATCCAGCCAAAAACAGAGGCTGAGTCACACTAAGGCGGGCCGCCGTATCCTGGATAGAATCGGCTGGAGCGTGGCAGAGCTGACCGATCGAGAACAGCTTGCGGACAAATGGCTAGACGCAATCAAGACCAAGCCTCTCCCAAAGAACATGAATCCGGCTCACCATGGCGGCAGGCGTGAGGCTAGGGCTCGTGCCCTCAACAGGCTACTGGAGAGCGAAGACGGTGTCGTCTTCACGGACGCCTCGAAAAACAAGGGGACGACTAGAGCAGTGGCGGTGGTGACAACTAGGGGCGAGCTGCTTACAAGCGCATCGTTTCAAGTCAGAGATGTGGAAGAAACGGAAGAGTTGGCAATTGCCCTAGCCCTGACCCTTCCGGGAATTGCCAAGGTTGTCACCGACTCCCAGCAGGCGTACAGGAACTTCCAGTCAGGCTGGGTGTCCCGGCGGGTACTTCGCATTCTGAGGGACAAAACACCTCCAGAGAGCCATGTTGAATTAGTATGGGTTCCAGCCCACTCCTTGGTGGAGGGCAATGAGTTTGCCCACCGACAGGCCCGCGCGTTAACGTACCGGGCAACGGCTGAGGAGGAGGCCAGAGGTGAACCTATGGTGACCTACAGAGAGATAGTGCGGCACTATCGACAGGATAGGCAGAAACTTCCTGCCCCGCACCCAGAACTCACGCGGGAGCAGCAAGTACTGTATCGACAGATTCAGTCAGGATCTTTCCCTCACCCTCGCTTACTGAACAGCATGTTCCCAAATCAGTACGACAAGACTTGCCCGTTATGCAAGCAGCTCGGTACTCTTCGCCACATGATAGGAGAGTGCGACGTCAGCCCAAAACACCCACCCCTCATCAGCAACTCCTCCACTAAGAACCCCACCCTTACCCCTAGCGAGCGATGGGAGATCTTGCTGTCCAGCCCCGCCTTGGAGGATCAGCTACGGCTGGTTACCAGGGGCCAGGTGGCGAAGACAGCATATGGAATCCTGTGAAGAGGGATCCACTCTCATCCAGCGCGTTTTGCGCTGACGTGCTGTGCAATTAAAGTAGTTCCTCCTCCTCGGCAGCTGAAGCTGACAAGGTCACCAACAAAGCCCTGCGAAACATGACCGACGGCGCAATCTCGGCGCTCACAGCCTACTACAACAAGTGCTGGCAAGCGGGAAAGCTACCCCCACAATGGAAGAAAGCGCGCACAACGCTTATCCCCAAACCCGGCAAGCCTCCACACATCGATCACCTCCGACCGATTTCCCTTACATCCTGCCACGGTAAGCTGCTGGAGCACGTTCTCCTCAATTGCTGGCAGACGTACCTCGAAGAAGCCGACCTGTACCCCGACACTCTGCTGGGCTTTCGGACTGAGCTTAGCACACAAGACGCAATGCACCTCATTCAACACGAGATCCTGAACCCCCCCGCCGGATCCCTCGACAACTACGCTCTACTGGGCCTGGATCTTCAGAGCGCCTTTGATAAGGTGCACCACTCAGCAATCCTCGCGCAGGTCTCGCACCTCAACTTGGGACACCGCACTTTTGCGTATGTCAAAGACTTCCTCGCTAACCGCACGACACAAATCGTGGCCGGCGACATCGAGCTCCCAGAGAAGACCCTGGGTAGCACCGGCACACCCCAAGGATCAGTGATATCCTCCCTATTTAACCTAGTCATGATAGGAGTTGCCCGCAGACTGGGCAGCCTCCCAGACGTCAAACACACCATTTACGCGGATGATATCACCATATGGAAGGCCGGTGGCAGCGACGGACAAATCGAAACCGCTCTGCAGCAAGCTATTGACACCGTCGAAGAGCAACTCCAAGGTACGGGACTCCGGTGCTCCCCGGCAAAGTCCGAACTGCTCATCCTCCCAGCCCCTGGCACGCGCAACAATCGTGAAGCACCCCCTAACATCAAGCTGAAGACGAAGGACGGCACCCCCATCCCGCAAGTCAAGTCCATACGGGTACTCGGTATGTACATTGACGCACTCCGCCACAACGGACACACGTTACAGCGCCTAAACGCCAAAATCACCACGGCCATGCAACTCATCCGCAAGGTAGCCACACGATATGCCGGCATGAGAGAGACCAGCCTCCTCCGGCTAGTTCAGTTTTTCGCCGTTAGTCACGTCGCATACGTGGCGGCATACCACAATTGGAAGCCGGCGGAGCATCAGAAAATAGACGCCCTAATAAGGAAAGTATACAAGACAGCGCTCGGTCTCTACACGTATACCAACACGGAGAAACTCCTCGACCTAGGCGTTCACAACACGCTGGCCGAGATCGCCGAAGCCCAGCGAACCACACAGTTCGTAAGACTCACCCAGACAAAGACAGGCCGTGCAATCCTGGCCCGCATCGCTTACAACCCCCCGGCCACATCGGCCCTACACCCACCGGCCCACTGCCACTAGTCTTCAGCCGACGGCTCAGGATCCCCCCGCTGCCCAAACACATGCACCCCGACGCCAACCCCGAACGTCGCCTAGCCCGCGCGAAGGCCCTAACCAAGATGTACGCACAAGACACAAGCGCTTACTACGTCGACGCCGCACCATACCCCGGCAGACCCGATGCTTACGCGGTCGCCGTCGTATCAGCTGCCACGGGAGCCCTCAAGACAGCCGCAAGCATACGTACAACACACACGACTCTGGCCGAGGAGTTCGCTATCGCTCTGGCCCTCACCCAACTTCCGTGCACCACGATCATCAGCGACTCTCGCTTAGCGATCCTCCGTTTCGCCACCCACCAGTTAGCCCCCGCCACCCTACGGATCTGCACCCCCTCCTGGGCACCCGCAAAGCTCGCCCGACTCACATAGTTCCCGGCCCACACCGACCTACCGAACGGCGGAACTGTTAACAGGAATGCGGAGGCGGACGCTACGGCACGCGCGCTTACCAGTCGCGCAGCCGTACACGACCCCGCACATTCCGTCCAACAGCTCCCCCCCAAACCCACGCCGCTCCTCACATACGGTGAGATTCTAGCCTGGTACCGCGACAGCAGACGAAAGTACCCACCGCCGCACCCCGACCTCCCACGAGCGGAGTCGACGATACTCCGTCAACTCCAAACGGAAGCGATATGGACCCCCGTATTCGCCAAGCACATCCGCCCCACGGTTTACCCGACCGACCACTGTCAACACTGCAACGCCGCCAGGGCTACAACACCACATCTTTTATGGGATTGCAGGCCCCCAGAAGACACCCAAGACCCAATGCCATCAAGCATGGCACTCGCCATAAGAAGCGACGACATCGGCCATCAACGCGGCACGGTCCGGCAGGTGATGGACATCCTCGCGCGGCCACGGCCGAAAACGCCGTCTCCACTGAGACGCGCAGTGAGTAGGCGGCCGTAGCGGGGAGGTCCACCACACACCTCGCCGCCCCATCCCTTCTTTCCCCACCCCACTACTGCTGGACATTATAATAAATGTTTTATCTCTCTCTCTCTACCTCTGTCTCACGAAACAATGAAGAGAAGCGGGAGAGAGAAATGCCAGCTTTCTTTGCAGATTTCTCAGAAAATAACGCCGTATCATCTTTCAGTTAAAACAAATCTCATTCGGCCTTTAGGGTCCGTTTAAACGCGAGCATTTTCGTCCGCACGTGACCAGACGCCCCTGTCTCTACGTAGTGAACCAGCCAACTCTGACGAAATAGCGAGCGAATTCAGCTGTAAGACTCCTTACAGCGCTTGCCTCATTCATTCGAGCCGTAGCGCTGGAACGCAATTTTCATTATTACGGAGAGCCTGTATCAAGCAAACCACCCGTGCAGCCGAGAACTTATCGAGGGACGGCATTTCAATTTGGCCACAGGGGCGAAGAATGAACCATCATTGCGCAGCGTCCGGCAGTGAACGTGAGAGGCTGATACAACTATGGCGACATTTATGGGATCGCTGACTAACCTGCGTGACGCCGTTTCCCAATTCCGTGAATTCGAATTCGACGAAGGAAGGCCAGGACCAGTAGAGCTTGGCCTGAACTATGGCCCCGATCACAATCTCAGACTGACTGCTGGATAGGTGTGGCCACGGCAGTTCCATGTCCCGCATGTAGCCCCGGATGCGCGGCGTGTAGTCCGTGTCCTGCGTCACGATGTCTTCGCACGACTTGTACAGCCGGGCGGCTTTCTGCACGGCAGTCTGCCTCTCGGCGGGAATGATCTCCGTCCTGAAAGGCAGACGCGGGAGGAGTTACGGTTAAACCTGGATGTAGCGAACATCTTTGTAACGAATTCCTGGATTTAGCAAAGTTTTTCATTTCCCCAGTGCCAGCCCCATTGAAACCCATGTGTTAGCGAACTCTATGTAACGAAGGCGTTGCGACAGTTAACCTTGCTGTAACCAATTCACTACGCTGATAATCCATTTGTTTTTACATTTTTTCTGAAAAATCGGCTGCAGAAATGCACTAATCTAGCAAACTTCGCCCGGCGCCGCAAACTATATATCCCAAGCGTTTCTAGTGTCAGTGCGGTGTTGTTTAGGTGCTGGACCTGCCTGTCAGCGTGTAGTCGCGAGTCTCCACTGCTATGTGTTGTGTCTCTTCGTCGGCGATGTGTTCTGCTGCCGGGAAACCAAAACCTTCGTTTTTTTCAAAGCAAGCTGGTGATTTGATATGCCGTCTGCGCCGGCGACAAAGAAAAACGTCGGCGTCCCAGCTAGCACTCTATCGACAATTGTGAGTGCTGCAAAGCTCGAAAAAAGGGCACCCTTTCGGCATACGTTTGGCCCTCGACACGGGTTAACACACTGCAGTGTCAAAAGGCTAAAGAGATACTTAAGTTACGTTTCTGAACACGGGGGCGGGGCTAAGTGGCCTTGCCGCTTCAGTTTCAGTTCACTTTCAGTTTCAGTTTCAGGGGGTGCCGTCCTCATTCCAAAAAAGTAGTACAGTAATATTATTATACAGACGAGGGTCCCAAAGTTAAAAACTGTAACGGGACCCTCGACGCATTACAACAATCAACAAATTAGATAAAGTAAACAAGCAACGAGTGAATGGCAATCAATTATACAATATAATGGGGTGAGTAATCACTATAAGCTAAGTGACACATCAGGAGACGAAAAGCAACGCAAATAAGGAAAGAAGAAAAGAAGAAGAAAAACGGAAAAAAATTACATCAAGTTTAATGGCGGACATTGTCAATCAAAATACAATTATCTAAATTGCATAACCAAAAACCCAATGCCTCCAAAAAGCCCATAAACAGGCGGCTAAGAATTTGTCAGACGGAAAACAAGCGCTAAATAAAAACACAGGACGAGGACTGGACGGTACAAACCGAAAACTTTTAAATGACTCTTTGAATGATGACAATGTAGGCATCGTTTTAACAGAAAGAGGCATGTCATTCCATAAATTAATGCCGTGTAGTGACAAAGCTCGTGGGAAAGAAGCACGTAGTTTTTCACTCTGAAGGGAATCCTTGAAGGGTGAGTTCACCATCACTGAAGTCTAGCATTTTGATTTCGCGTCTGCTTCATTCACGCTAGCCTTAACTCGAAACCTGAAGGTAACGGAAACGTGCATGTAACAAAAAGAAAATGCGAATTTTTTGTCAGCTTTGTTATATCCAGGTTTAACGGTACTACTTTGAGTTCACCTCCGATTACGCCTAAACTCTAAGAAATCGGGAGAGTATTTGCAGAGTCCAACAACAGTCATTGTACTCTTGTAAGCTTTGGTGCACGCCCCTCGAAAGCTGCGGGCAGTTAAATGCAATGTTCGCTCCCCGTGAGTAGGAAGAGCAAAACTGACCGCGTACTCTTCTCGTGTGGGGCAGAGTGCAGCCCCAGTTCGCCGCGAGATCGACATGTAGGTGGCGACAGCGTCGCGCTGCTAGTGTGGATGCTCCGCTGAGCGGCCCGAAAAGGGCCGCTCGACATTGGCTTGTCATTGTCCAGGTACGCTGTGGGCGCGCTTTGTGCCTTTTTTCGCGCTGTATGTGCGCACGTAAGGTGCAAACAAGAGTGGTACGCTGTAGTTCGGTTCCCCAACGTCCAATGTATAGCACGAAAGCGGCAATAAGTTTTCATTACTACTGTTGTGAAAGAAGATGTTCTCCGATCCCCGCGCATGCTGCCATTATCATCATCATTATGTAAATAGAATTCATGGTTCCCTCTGCACGTCCCCGCCCTTTGTCTCCTGGTTTTCCACAACATTGGTGCAAGAAACCCGGGAACGAAACCCCCTCGACGACTCGGAAGTATCCGACCTTGGGTTCAACAACGATGGAAGCCAGAGACCGCACCGATGCCGACGGACGTGCCTACATACCGAAGGGCCCATGAGAACTGTTTACTACAGCGGAATCTCATCGCGTGTTGTGGAATTTGGGTGAGTCAATCGAGAGCCGCATTTCACTGTGGAAGAATATGATGGCGGACGCGGGAAAAGAGGACAGTTTATTGAAGCTTCCTGCTGTCAGAATCATTACCATAAAACGACAGGCACTTCGTGCACTAATACAGAATATTCGAGCAGAAGCCCTTGCCGCAGTGACCTGCCCGCAGCCCAGTGGCCTAGCGCTCAAAAGCCTTCTTTATCGCCTCCAAGAACACGAAGCCAAGCTGAAACAGCTTGACAAAGAGCTTGAGCCACACGCAGCCCCCGAATGTCTCGAAGAGGAATTTAACACATGCTTTGAATATGAGGAGATTATCATCGACACGAGAACAAGATTACGGTGCGCCTTACAAGACGGGATCACAACAGAATATCAGGGTACTGCTGATGTGTTATCCGGCATCTCCGACTCTTCGCTCGTAAAGAAGTCTTCAGGTAATCGTGCTCCGCATAATTCAATTCCGACACCGCCTATTACAATCGAGTACCCCGCTAATGAAGCCGTTCCGGGTGAAGCTTCAGCAGAAGATTTCCCAACTAAAAACCGTGAATTTATTCGTCCGAAGCACTCAGAGAAAACACCTAACGACAGAGACCAATGCCAGCGTGAGCCACCTTCAACAGTACTCGGCCAGGAGCAACTCTCACGGGGCCCGGATTATGATATGCTTCAGCGGATACATAGCGCACGCAAGGCAGCAGCAAGGGTAGGCCTGAAGAACCGAGCCAGAGCCCTTTCTCCTTGCCAAACGTCATTCGCATCAATCAGACCTTCTCCCAAGCGCTCGACCAGTTTGGCAGTTCAACTGAGGAAGCGCATCAATGACTGGACACTGTACGAACGTGGAAAGTTTAGGAGACCACCGAAGTCCTTGATTAGGCGCACCAAACAGACAAACCCTCGTATGCGACAGAAAACTCCTCTGTTAAGCAAGGACCCCACAGCAGAAGAATACAGTGAAACCAGCACGTGGGATCTACACAAGTATCATCATCGACGGCTTCTGATCCCAAAGAAAATCGGCGAAACTCATGAGGAACTTACTTTCGTCCAACAAACTGTGATTGTTGTCGACAAGTCCGGAACTGCACACAAGTATGTTTGTCGGAAGCGCAATCGACGCTACAAACACCGCTGGAAGATCAAGCTGCCCTGATGGAACTGGACGAACGCAGAAAGTGACCATGCCAGTGAAACGGACTACAGGGACGGGACAACTAGTTTATTCACTCTGTTGGGGCGGGGAGGATGTTGTGAAAGAAGATGTTCTCCGATCCCCGCGCATGCTGCCATTATCATCATCATTATGTAAATAGAATTCATGGTTCCCTCTGCACGTCCCCGCCCTTTGTCTCCTGGTTTTCCACAACAACTACGTCGGAAAGGCGGCGACCCATCGGGAATATGAACTTTTGAACAATGAATATGAACAATGAACTTTTACGCCGTGACTCGTAGCAAGCTCGATCTTCCCAGATTATGGCTTATTCCCAATAAAAGCATAAATAGAAACAATTTGGAAGCCTCGATCTTTGGAATTCAGTTTTCATTAGCAATTTCAATCGCTTTCACTGGTACCATGACGCATTCTTGCATTTGTGGGATGCCCTGAAATGGTAACACCCTTTAACTGCCCTGAAATTCTTTCTAAGAGCTTACGACATTTTTTGTGAGTTTGAAAGACAACATTGAATTTTAACCAGTGCAGAGATATAAATGACACAGTTCTAACGAGTCTTTTGCGCGCAGCGTTAGTTAAACGAAATTTTAGCGACTCTGAAGGCAGGTTTGATGAATAACGGGGTCGGATCACTTAGTTACGGCGTTGTCATTAAAAACTAGAACTCCCGACTTTGCTGTGCTAAACTCTAACCCCAGTTCAGTGGCTTCTTCCTCGCAGATATCTGTGAGCTGTTGCAGACCGTGTTTGCTATCTGCTAGTCACCTGCATGACTATGTCAGCTGCATGACTATGTCATCTGCATATATCAGTCCCGGGATATGTTCCACTTACTGTACTTTGCGGCTATAACATAGATTGAAACCTATTTTACTGCCTTCAAGCTTTCTTTCTAGTCTAGCCATGTACAGCATGAACAGCAATGGCGACAGAGGACAACCCTGTTTAAACCTCTATTTGTGACTACCGGTTCCGTGCATTTTGATCCTCCCAGGTAATTTGCCCCTCGCTCTCATTGTAAATTCCCTGCAACAGCTGTATAAAGTCCTGGCCTAATTCTCCCGCTCAAGTATGCTCCATAGAAGTTCCCCATCTACGTTGTCGTAGGCTCCTTTTATATCGAGAAATGCTATCCATAGTGGTCGCTCCTGAGCCATTGACACCTCTATGTATTAGGTTTGGACAAATAAATTGTCCTCTAAGCGTCTGTCTCGTCTGAAACCATTTTGTAGTTCTCCCAGTATGCTGTTCCCCTCTATTGACGCCTGCAGTTCCGCTTTTATGGCTTGCACTGCCAGCCTGTATGCAACTGAGGTAACTGTAATAGGCCTGTACGAATGGGCATCAGCCCTGTCTCCTTTACCTTTATATCATTTTCATCCGGCTCTTACGCCAATTGTCCGGTAGTTCCATAGTTTTTGTCACTTTTTCGATTCGTCGAATCAGTTGTGCCTTGCTTTTTGGACGCAGTAGGTTGACCAGCTGTATAGGAATTTCATCCGTCCCTGTTGCCGTATTAGCTGGAACATTTTCTTCGGCTTTTTTCCAGTTTAGATTTTCCAACTTTATCTCTCTATCTGTACGCACCTCAGTTGTCCCACTCCCTAAATGCTGTAGCCCTCTCTCCATTCTTCTGAACTTCTCTTGTATCATTGAGCGTATGTGAAATACCGTCTCTTCCCCTTTTAGTACCTGGCTTTCTGCGTTTATTACATGACGTTGTACCTCTTCTGTCTTTTTCCTTAGTTCCTTTACATGATTCCAGAACTTTCTTGGCGCGCCTTTATCCTTTGCCCGTTCATTCGAGACCCATCGCTCACTTTCTCGTTTAAGGTATTGCTGCACAAGTTTTTGTACTTCCAGCTTCTTAAGGCGGTACCAGTTCCACTTCAAAGTTATTTCCTTTGTTTGCTTTCCCACTCGCGCGGCCTCCCCGTGCTCTCTCGATGCTTGCTGCCTTTATGTTATAGCTTCCTTGATTTCCTTGTTCCACCAGTTTCTAGTGTTTCTTTTTCCTTTCCTGTAGTTGCGATCTTTCGGGTAATTTATCTTTCCTTGAAGGAAACCAATCAGTTCGCTGTATTCCCAATCTTTCGTAGGTTGTCTCTCGATTTCCGTCTCCAGGCTTTTGGCAATATAAGCCATTTACTGATCGTTTAATTTGAAGTCGTGTACCACCGTTTTCTGGTTTTGACTTTCCATTTTTCCAAAAGTCAAAGTTATCCGTTTATGGTCACTTCCTCAGCTGTGGGCACCTATTTCATCTATTTCCATTAGAGACAACCTTTCGTACACTCTTTCTGAAAGGAGGCTGTACTTTATACTGCACTGCTTTCCCCCTCGTTCCCAAGTAATTTGTGGTTCACATTTATTTTCTCTGTTTACTACAATGCGATTATGTTCTTCACACATATCTAGTACGAGTTTGGCGTTGCGGTCTGTGTATCCGTCCAGGTCCTCAATGTCGGCATTCATGTCTCCCACGAGAATCACTTCTCCCGATTGTCTTAACTGATCGAGGTCCCGCTTAATGCAGCCTACCTGTTTTTCATTCTTTTCTCTCTAACCTCCCTGTCATCACCTGACCACAGATAGGCGACTCCCAACAGCGTTTCTCTTCCCGCTCTCGTGCCCTTAACCCACATATGTTCTTCGCAGTTTTCGTTTACTCTGTGCCAATTGGCTCCCTGTTGAATAAGCATGCCGAACCCTCCGCCTTTTCTAGTACCTACGGTTCTGTTACAGCCTTGCCATATATATTCATGCATTGCTGGGGGCTCTTCTAAATCTCGAAGAAAAGTTTCTGTAAAAGCATAAATTTCAGTTTTTTTTTTCTTTTTCTAGCTCACCGCGAACCCCTAACCATTTTTCCCGTGATGTGCCACCGTGCATGTTTATGCAGTTAATCTTAGTCACCCCATGCTTTTTCTTTCGGTTAATTCTTTTCCGATGTTTGGGGTAAGAGTCGGTCACCGGGGGGGCGTCGCTTGCCTCCTCGCTCGCCATTGCTACCTCATGCCCTTTCTAAGCTTTTGTGCGCCCTGTGTGCTAACTTTGGTACTTTACTTTGCGCTGTGCATTCGACTTCGATCGCAATCGCTTGTGCCTGCCGCATTTTCACTATGCCTGTTATTTAGTCCAGCTTCTGGGATGCTCTTCGCCCCCCTGAAAAAGCTACCGCCCGCGCAGCTAGTTGCCCCCCCGCCGGCTCCGCTACGCCCTCAGTGAAATGTACTCCGTCTCTAACAAACGCCCGCACGGTGCACTTCGCAGTTTAGGTCAACCACTTCAACATTCCTTGCTTTAGCGAGCATCCAAATTACCCTGTTGGCTTCTACCACTGCCCTTGCTACGTGGCCTCCTCTGGCCTCAACTTCTGGCACCGTGCAGACCGCGATCTGTACATCGTCACGGTGATGATGATGATGATGATGCTTAGTGTCTTCTGCTTTGAAACGGGGTGGCGTTGCACAGCGGTCTTAGTCGCAACGCCACTGTACAAACACCTGTCGCAATGATGATGATGATGATTAGTGGCTTTCCCTTTGAATCGGGGCGTCGGTTGTCAGCAACCGACTTGCCTGTTTTATTACGTTTACTTGCCCTACTCCCAGCTAACCAATAGATTTGCTTCCTCCCTCCCATCTCTCCCTCTTTTCTGTTTTAAACTCATCGCCCCCAGCCCCCTTTTTTCTCCCCTCGCTGTTCTAAAATTCTCATCCGTATAATTACTCCGCCTGCGTACCCATCCCTTCCCTACTTTTCCTCCACCACCACTCCAGTCGCCTCTTCATCACCTCTATGGCCTTGAAGTTGAGGTTCCCCCTCGCCCCAAATCCCAAAGCCTCGCCAGCGTCGTTTCCCCGTCACCCCGCGGTGGCCGTGTCTCTGCGCAGCTCCTTACAATATCGTCCATAGTTTCCCGATCACTGCCGCAGCATGCAAACGTTTCATCCTGCTGCCTGTAGCTACCCGTGTATGCCCGGGTTCTTAGGCACCCTGCCCGTGCCTCGAAGAGCAACGCACTGCCTCTCGTATTGCCACAGAATCCCTCCTTCTTAATTTCCCGTTTCTCTGCCCTACAAGTCTCCAGGGTTTTTTTCGCTTCCATTCTCTGTGCCCACTTCGTCGTCTCTGCTGCCTTTACCTGCTTTTTAACTGTTGTGTAAACCCCGCTTTCCCCTACCGACTTTCCGTACCGTTTGGTCAGCTGTCTAGTCCTCCGTCTCCACCGTGTTATATTCCTGTATTCCACTGTGCTACGAAGCGAGAGGCTGCAAGCGAGGGGCCGCCTGTGCCCGCCACTGCTCCGCTTCTCGGGCGCGGGGCAAACGAGGGAGAGGGCTCTTGTAAACAATAAACGCTCCCCCGATTTCTAGCGTGGGAAGCCAGTCGTCTCTACACCAGCAGTGCGTCTGCTCCTTCTTCGCGGCGCTCAGCGATACCGCCCTGTCTGGGCGCCTTCGTAACGTCCTTACTTCTGGGGTTTCCCCTGAGACGATCATAACAATTTTGGCGACGAGGGTAAATTCAGTTTTCGTGCAAGTCATTGCACATAGTTTGTTCGTGTTCAACCGCGCCCACCTACGGTGCCTTGGAACCTTTTCACGGGGAAGGAGCGGCGTGGACGGAGTACCTGGAGTGCGCTAAAATTTTCTTCGACGCCAACAACGCTCCGGACGCGAAGAAAAGATCGATGTTCCTGACCTGCTGCGGACCCGCAACCTACTCGCTGCTGCGAAGCCTGCTCACTCCGAAGACTCCCGACGAAGTGCCGATAGACGAGATATTCACCGTGTTGTCGAGCCACTACGTGCCCAGGCCCTCCGTCGTGGTGTCACACTTCAAATTCAACAGTCGCACCCGCCAACCCGGAGAAGCTGTCAGCGACTACATCGCAGCCTTGAAAAAGCTTTCTTCAGAATGTGAGTACGGCACTTTTCTACCGGACACGCTTCGTGACCGACTGGTTTGCGGAATAGCTGACGCAACAATGCAACCCCGCCTGCTCGATGAAGTAAATTTAACGCTTGACTCCGCGGTGAAACTCCTCGTTACAATGGAGACCGCGAAGAATGACTCAAGCTTGTTGATGAGAAAACCGAGCATGGAGGAGACCCAAGAAATTCATGTCGTGAAGAGGGCGCCGGGGCAACGGCAGATAACTTGCTACCGCTGTGGAGATGCGCACTGCGCAACTGCTTGCAAGCATGCTAAAACACGATGTGGCGCATGCGGTAAGGTGGGGCATCTAGCCAAAGTATGCCGTTCAAAGAAAGCGTTTGACGCTGAGAACAAAAGTCAATTGAACAAAGGATTCAAGAAAAGAGGACATCCAGTGAATGCGGTAGGGAGCGCGGAAATTCCTTCGCTTTGTCGGACCCCGACATACGAAACATGGTCAATTGAAAGTTCGGGAACCGTTCCGCCATTTTTCGCAATTGTTGAAGTAGCCGGAAAATCGCTTCGAATGGAGCTCCACACGGGGGCCAGCGTCTCCATCATGGGAGAGAAAGCGTTTCATGGTCGCTTTCCTGAGCTAACAATAGAGCCTTCAGACGTTCTGAGAAGCTATTGCAGAAAAGTAACACCTGTCAAGGGTAAAGTTACCGTTCCGGTACAGTTTAGCAACCGGCAAGCGACCTTGCCGCTGTTTATCGCCCCAGAGCAGTGCCCTACACTCCTAGGAAGCAACTGGATTAGTGCTCTCGATCTAGACCTCACCGAAGTTCAGTCCATCAAATCACTTTCGAGCGTGGACGAGCTGCTTTCGCGCTACAAGAGCGTGTTCTTCGAAGGTCCTGGAACCCTCAAGGGAGTGAAAGCCAAGCTATTCGTAAAGGAACGTGCAGTTCCAAAGTTTTTCAAGCCCCGCACGATTCCGTTCGCACTTCAGGACAGGGTTGCAGAAAAGCTGGAAAAAATGCAACGCGAAGTACTCGTACCTGTCAGAACGTCTGAATGGGCAGCCCCGATCGTTCCAGTTGCGAAGGAAGACGGCAGCATTGGCGTGTGCGGAGATTTCAAGCTGACGATTAATCTTGTCGCGGTGCTAGAAAAGTACCCAGTGCCGAGAGTCGAGGACCTGTGGGCCAAGCTTTCCGGAGGTCAGAAGTTTACTGGGCTTAATTTGAAGGATGCGTACCAACAAGTGGAGCTGGGCGAAGAATCGCAGAAGCTTTTCACGATCAACACGCCGCAAGGTCTTTTTAAATACACCAGGCTTCCCTTCGGCGTTTCCTCAGCTCCAGCCATTTTCAGAGAGAAATGGAGAACTTGCTTCAGGCCTTGCCTCACGTCGCCGTGTATTTCGACGACATCATTGTGACCGGAAAGAACGACGCCGACCACTTCCCCAATGTGAACCGTGTCCTGCAACGCCTCGAAGATGCAGGCCTGAAGCTTAAGCTAAAGCTAGAAAAATGCACTTTCCTCGCCAACGAGGTGGAGTACCTCGGACACGTCATCGATGCAGAGGGCCTGCGCCCAACACCGAAGAAGGTTGAGGCCGTCTTGAAGGGCGCCAAGTCCCGGGGACGTCCGACAGCTGCAAAGCTACCTGGGGCTCATCAACTTTTACAGGCGTTTTCTACCAGACCTGTCATCAGTGCTCCGACCGTTGAACTTGCTGCTCGTGAAAGACGCGCGATGGAAGTGGACGGCGAAAGAGGAAGAAGCTTTCAATAAAAGCAAGGAGCTGCTGACTTTCGCACCCGTCCTACAGCACTTCGATCCGACAAAGCCCATCGTCCTGAGCTGCGATGCTTCCCCGTATGGCGTGGGAGCTGTTCTCGCACAGCGAGACGAAACTGGAGAGCACCCAGTGCCTTTTGCATCGCGTAGCCTTCTGCCAGCAGAGCAGAAGTACAGCCACCTTGACAAAGAAGCCTGGGCCATAATATTTGGAATCACCACGTTCCATCAATACCTGTGGGGTCATGATTTCGAGGTAGTGACGGATCACAAACCCTTGCTGGGACTGCTGAGACAGGACAAACCGATTCCAGAGCTGTCATCGCCCCGAATGATTAGATGGGCAATTACGCTTTCGGCGTACATATACCAGCTCATCTACCGACTGGGAGCGTGCATCAGCAACGCCGACGCCTTGATCCAGCTGCCGCTACCTGCACAAAATACGTACGTCCCTCAGCCCTCAGATATCTTCATGCTTGAAGTATCCTATCCACGACTCCTGCCTCCTTCGACTATTTCGAAGGCAACCCTTCGTGACCCCGTACTGTCTCGTCTGCTTCGAGCGTTAATGTCAGGTGACGAGATTCCGCAAGGAAAAGAATGGTCGCTGCTTCAAAAGTGCCAGACGGAGTTCAGCGTTCACGAGAACTGCGTTTTTCGGGGTGCCCGTGTTGTTATTCACGAGTCCCTGCAGGCAGACGTTCTAAGCTTGCTCCACGAAACACATCCTGGAGTGGAGAAAATGAAAACAGTCGCGCGAAGCCACGTGTGATGGAACGGACTTGACCACGACATTACCGACAAAGTGAAGCACTCCCAGGAGTGCCAAGAAAACCAGCGCATGGGAAGGAGAGTTCAATCGACTCCCTGGCCGTTCCCGAAAAAACCGTGGTCGCGACTACATGTGGACTTCGGCGGGTCATTCAAAGGTCATTACTTCTTTGTTTTGGTCGACGCGTTTTCAAAATGGGTGCGAGTGGTCCCAGTGACTTCACCATCTGCGGAGAGTACTATCAAGTGCCTGCGGAAAATTTTCTACACGCACGGATTGCCGGATACAATTGTATCGGACGACGGCACTGCGTTTATCAGCGACAAGTACGCTGATTTCCTTGCTCGCAACGGGATTCGCAGAATTCTCGTTCCCCTCTACCATCCTGCTTCGAATGGTGCCGCCGAACGTGTCGTCCAAACCATCAAGTCGAAGCTCAAGAAAGCTCAGCCGGGGGATTTTCAGACGAGCATCGACCGCATCCTCCTCTCCTACCGGACTACGAAGCACTCGTTGACAGGGTCGACACCCTCTGAGCTCCTCATGGGGCGAAAACTTCAAACAGCTCTCGACCGGCTGCATCCGATCCTGCGAGCAGACGTGGAGTTTAAATTATTCAAGCAGAAGCTTCGCTGCGACGAGAATGCCCGCAGGGCACCTATGCCTTCGCCAGAAGAGCCTGTATTCGCACGAAACTTTCGCCCAGGCCCTGCTTGGATTCCCGGAATTGCCCGGAATTCCACAAGCTCGTCTTCAATTGAGATAGAGCTGTAAGACGGGAGAGTCTGGAACAGACATGGAGACCACGTTCGACCGGGGATTGCTCCCTGCATTATCTCGCACGACGAAGAGCCGCCGCAAACCACACTTGCGCTGCCGAAAGCGGCCAGACCGACGCCGGAGGCAACACAACACCGCATCTACTGTTTATGCCGACGCCTCAGCCGCCGAGCATCGTTCGCCAGCCGAGCCCCGCTTCACAAGCAACGGGGCCAGACACGAAACTTGAACCGCAAGAGGGGTGGGAACGCCATCTTCGGCGCTCGCGCCGACGACGGAAAGCCGCCAGCTATTACGCACAGTGAAGGCGGGCTCCCCAAGTGGTGAACTCGCCAAATGGGGGAGGAGTGTTATATTCGTGTATTCCACTGTACTACGAAGCGAGACGCTGCAAGTGAGGGGGCGCCTGTGCCCGCCACCGCTCCGCTTCTCGGGCGCGGGGCAAACGAGGGAGAGGGCTCTTGTAAACAATAAACGCTCCCCCGATTTATAGCGTGGGAAGCCAGTCGTCTCTACACCAGCAGTGCGTCTGCTCCTTCTTCGCAGCGCTCAGCGCTGCCGCCCTGTCTGGGCGCCTTCGTAACGTCCTTACTTCTGGGGTTTCCCCTGAGACGATCATAACAACCGCGTGTCCACGCTCCTCATATACAGGTACTTAAACACCCTCGCGGCCCATTTTTCGTCCTCCATGTCACGAAGTCGCTCCTCAAACTTTATCTTGCAAACTCTATCTTTATCTCCTCGGGGCCGCTCGTTTTTCTGCTTTTTTAAATTACTGTCAGCGCTTTTCAGAACTTAAAACGCATATTTAAGAAGAAGAAATATCCCCGAGTGACGCAGAATCTTCAAAACCCCGAGTCACGCAGAATCATCAAACGACGTACTACCCAAGCGGAAAGCTCCTAGACTGGGTCTGTTTACTGAAACCCGACGTTGATTATGGGCATGGAGTGAGCCACACTAAGCATCCCAGAGGCGGCGCGGCGGTGGACGCCGTCTTCGTAGTTCAGCCCGACCATGGAGGAAAGAAAAGCTGAGACCGACGAAGCTACGGCGTCCTGCCACGGCGGATGTTCCGCCACGCGAACTCCGTCGTGGAAGTTCGCTCCATGTATTTGGCCTTAAGACGTCGGCGGCGATCGCGGAGATCTCTCGTGAACGGTGATAACCGACACAGGCGGTGTACCCGCTGTTACGAATCGGCCAGCGCCGCCGTACGTTCCCGCATCGCTCCTCGGCTGTGCAGTGAAGCCACTGCGTGCGCCTTTCAGCCGTCAGGCGCAACCATGTCGGTGAATCATACTATCACGTTTCAACAAGCCGGCTCAGACGCTTCTCAATCGAAGCATTTGAAACTTCAACGGTTGTCATCCCGGCGAGGCGTGTCGCAACCCGTTCAAGGACACAGAGGCCCCGCGATCTCAGCGAAGTCCTCTTCTCTCCCCTCTCTCGGACTCAACGTGCGCGTTGCGTGTGTCTGTGACGTTCGTGACGTGTTGCCGCTTGTTGGCGTTCTGACCGTTATCTCTTTTGGGTATAAATAGAGCTGCCCGAGTGCTTTAATTCATTCCTGTTAGAGCTGCGAATCCATGCTGTCACTCTGCTCGAGTCCTGTATTGTAACGTCGCCCGTCGGGGCATTGTTCTTTGGCTTCGGCTCACCTCTCGCTATGAAGTAAACAGTTACGTCAGCCTACGGCTTCTGGACTTCTTCACGGCTGCACCAGCGGCTGGCAGCTAGCATCATACACGCTACCACTCGTATGTCGGAGGCCACGGAGCTCGGATCGGGTGCCCCCACTGGGTCGCAACACCGCCAAGACGGGTGGGCGACTGAGTGATCGCGGAATTCTAGCGCGGAGTTCAGGGCTGCACTTTGTGAACAATGTGCTACGCACGAAGTTGGCTTTCAAACAGGCGCTTTGTGCAACGTTGGAAGGTGGACCTTCCCTCATCGTCTTACTTGCTTCGACTCAGTACGACGCGTGTTCGCCAACTGCTTGCATGCCTGTGCGTCAGCGCTACATCATGATCACGCAAGCAAGCCGTATATTCGTTCGTTCGTGCGTGCGTGCGTGCGTGGAACTAGTTTTTCTTTCGGACGAACATCAGAGCGGCGGCAGCGCGGAGGCCGATTTCGGAACTATGTGCACTGTGTGGCGATGCGCGCACTGTTGGGTGGACTATATTCGCGGCCGTCGCATGCTTCGCGCCTTCGCTGCTATGACGATTTATCTACCGGACGAAGAAACGCTGGCGGGAAGTAGAGGTAAGCTATTAGTTAACCTCGTATTCTTGTCTTGTGTATTTAACGAAGCAGAGTTGCTCTCTGGTGCGCGGTAGCGGTTAGCCCTAACGTTTTCGTGATTCATTTTGACCGTTGCTTAGATTTGAAGGGCGGCTGTTGTACCCGTGTGCAAATAGCATCGATTATTGCACCATTTCAATGCTTTTGATTCGTGAAGTCTTGGTATCCTAGCCGAACCAAAAAGACGAGGACTGTGCCGTTTGCCACCGTCCTCGTCTTTTTTGCGCTAAACCTTCCAATTAAGTATGTACCAAATCGCCCAAAAGCACGTTCTGTATATTCTTGGACTGCAAAAAAGCAAATGATGGTGTTCCATATCACCTTCTGCATAGTACATTTCATCCTATGAACTGAATGAATCTGTTTTCGCATTGTTATTGATATTGGCCCTGTAGCTTTGTTGAAAAGTACTGTGTAGTTTACCAGACTATAGCGAATGAACGTGATCCCGTATACCTGCAGCTTTATTCGAATTTAATAACATCCTGGTGTGCTGATTCAGAAAAGTTTTTGGATGTTAAACAGTGTGTTAACGGCACCTTTACAAGATTACCTTCATTCCAATTGAATACGTATACCGTGAATTATGCTGCTGTGACAACGCCCGAGAAATATAAATACCTAGGAGTTTATTTAGGGAGTGGTTAGAGGTTAAATAGGCAGGTTCACACCATAAAAGTTACGGCTGCATATGTTTTTGGCTTTCTGAGACGAAATTTCAGTGAACCTCCATCTAACTGAAAAGGACAACCGTATTTTACTCATGTGCGCTCAATCTTGGAGTACGCATGTGTTTTCGTGGATCCCTACAACAAAGAGCTGGTTGATACGCTCGAAAACATACAGAATATGTCAGTCCGATTCGTATTAGGTAATTGGCACGCTCAACTTAGCATGAGAGAAAGTAAAAGTAAACTGAAATGGCAGGACGTGAAAGACCACAGACGAAACCACAGGTTGAACTTTTTTCATATCTATCATTCGAAAACTGGAGTAGAAAGGGAAAAGTATGTCCAAGCGCCATTCTACATATCGCAAAATGGGACCGCTAGCTTAAAGCAAATTATTAACTTTCCTTTAAAGGTAACGCCTTGCGCGATTCATTTTATTTTACATCAATACTGCAGTGTAACTACCTTCCATGTATGATTGCATTAACTGTTTATATTGACGACTTTCAGCGCGCTTTGTAGAATTATTTTGTTATTTTGTCTCATATTTAATGCTTAGTGTTATGTATCTCCCTTCTGTAATGCATGCAACGGCAAGCAGGCATCAAATAAATAAATAAAACAATGAATAAAAAAATTAATAAAAATAAATTAATAAATAAATAAATAAAACTTCCAGAGGCGCAAGTTTGCCTCCGACGGGTTGAGAGCCCTACGAATTCAACCTTGACCAATAAAATATTTATTGCCCTATTCGTTGCAGTATGCAAGGTTTCCTGTATGCATGCTACCATTGCTATGTTATTGGTTTAAAACAAATTATGTAACTAATTTTACTCCTTTCCTTGCGTGAACACAGAGGAATACAACTGCAGCCACCTGAAGCAGGGCGTCATTCGAAACGCGTCTAGAATTTTTTGAACGTAGTATGACATTAGAAGAAAATTAAGTTCTTGTGGACGTAAAATTAAGTGGTGTGGACGTATACTCACTAAAACAATATTAAAATAGATTGAAAATGAAAGTACCTGTTCGCTCCTTCTTAGGATCAGCCCTGCGCAAGATCATCAGAAAAGTTGATCGAGTAGAAAATGTCTTTGCAAGAAAAATGAACAAAAACTGGACATACTTTTTTGTGAAGGAGTTATAGTAAATGCTCCTGAGTGTTTTGTTGAGAACCAAAACGCTTCGTAAAGGCATTCACGCCGGTTTTATATACATCAAAATTGGTCAAGCAACTGTTATAAAAATAGTTTATGTAGTCATAACATGAAAGTGTTCCGGAATATTGCCCTAAAAGAAATTGGCTAAAAGGGGCGCAATTTATCTCTCTGAAATTCAACCCACTAAAGTATGCGCCCTCCGCCTCGCCCCTCCCCCCCTTCTCTTTCCCTGTTTATTACAGGTAAGCCGCCCCACAGAGGCCGCCCCACAGAGGATATCAGGACCTGGACAATACATTCAAGCTCTACAAAGAACTGAATATTTTCTGTGTTCGGCAGTAAAAGAGGCACAGCAATTAGAGGAACAACAATTTGTGTGCACTGTTTAATAAATGAATTTTGCTGTCAACTGAGGCTGGTAATTAAGCAAGGCTGCGCTGAAAGCTTGATGGCTGGTGGTTGCGCGCGAGCTCACTTTGATGTGGCTGCATTGGACCCAAAATGCTGGGTTTGTGCTGCTTCTGCACTGCAAGAATGAGTCATCTGCTTGCGCGACATGCAGTGACCGGCCTCAGTAAACTTAACGTACTGTGGCTGAACTCCAATGCCCGTAGCACGGCCGTATTTCCGGTAGCTTTAGTCCAGCTGGAGTCCGACTACCGCATTCCGGCTGTCCTCCGGCGGTCGTACTTCCGCCGTACAGGGGTGGCTTTAGAATGGCGGGAGCCCTACGGCTGGAATCTGGCCGTATGACCGTAAGCCGGTCGACTGGCCGACGGACACTCGCCGTTGGACAGCCATGGGAGTACGGCCGTATACGGCCAAAAGGCCCACATTTGGACATGGGCCGAACATGGCTGCCGGGAAACGGCCGGACAGAAAATCACCGGCCAAAGTACACCGGCCTGTTTCAGGCCGAACAGTCCTGCGCTGCCTGGGGTAAGCACGCCAATGGCATAAGGAGCGTGGCTGCATCCAAGGTCACCGCACATACGCATCTAGACTGGTCACTTCGCCAAGCAGTATTGCATTCCAATACGGTTCAGTGCGTGCTCTCGGCGCAAAAACTAAGCTATCGTCCAATAAACTTCATTTAACGTTGTTCAACATCGTCAATTTTTTTTTCACTGTAGAACTTGTCTTTGCAGTCCCCCTCTTTCTTCCGATGAAAGAACCAGGGGAAGACGCTACTTGCCCGAAGATTTTCTTTTTTTTTAGAGAGAGAGAGAGAGATTCCCGAGGCGTCAGCAGGAGTGGCCGTCGCCTTCAAGACACGTTTCCTCACAGCCTTGTACATCGTGGATGGGTTCCCATTGCTGCTCTCTGTGTTTTGGCTGTTCCATGTGTAATACGCTTCAAAGGCGAAGCCCACCTTCTTGCTTCTGGAGACGTTCTGCTCAAGCCTGGTGCCCTGGTCAGTGCTCTTCTGAAGGCCGCCTCCAACATTATGAAGCAGTCAGCTCGAACGTGTTTGTTTTTAATTCCCAGTTATGCCTTTTTTGAAATCTTACTAGCGCATCCTCATTTGAGAACCATCCCGAATAAAAAAAAAACCAGTGGCAATGTTTTCTGCGGTTTCCTATTGTCCCACCAACATATATCTGTTGCAAAGTTCCTGTGTGAATCGCTTTGTGTTTTTGTGTTGATGGCACCTTGTAATGCATTAATAGTAATCCACGCTGAATTGTTTTAGTCCCAGATTTTTGTTTCGCGAAATTTCTTTGAGACTGTTTTTAATGTGTACTAAATAGAGCTGGCTTTCCAGTCCATGTTAAGCACTCACTGATATACTAATGCCATTTTGTTTTATTTTAATACTGCTAACTATTCTCCCACTGCTGTATTTCTACTGATGCTTTTCGTGGTAATGCCAGTACCTTTTTATTTGTGGGTGTTATTGCCATTTTGATTGTCTTAATGTTTGTGTTTCAGTGTTTTAAGTTGCTTTGCTGCATTTTTTATTTGTGAATTTTTCTTGCATGTATCTTAAATAGGCGCTAGTTCTCCTTCTGTGTGCATTTGGAGTAGCAACCACTTTTTATGCTGTGATATTCTATTTCCAAATAAATTGCTTTTTTGTGTGAAATTGCAGAATGAACCGATTGTTGTGGTATTTTCTTGGAAAATAAAGTCTGAGCTCGTTTTTCCTTTTTTCCTTGTTTCAAAATAGCTTGTCCTGTTCTGTTTGCTTGTTACTGGGGGGGGGGGGGGGGGGCGGGGGCTAGTAGCAGGCGGAGCGAAAACACGCTGCCTCGTAGGAAATTGCAGAACGCTCTTTTGGCGTAACGGGAAGCCTTCCAAGAGATAGTAGTAGTACCCTTCTGCAGTGTCCGGGAAGGCCGCAGCCAACAGCACTCATTCACGGCTAAACGAAGTGACGGAACGCTGCCTTGGAGATGGCACTGCAGTTCCCATGCAGGGTTCAAGTACTCCGCCTCGGAAGCAGAAATTAACTCCAACGAGGAGTATTTCGCCTGTCGTTTTGACCTCCACGCGCTACTGCTCGGAGGAGTAGTGCAATGCTTTTAAAGGGAGTGAAATGAGGGACAAAAGTTTTTACTCCTAGAGAGAGTGCCCAGCACTCCTCGACTTCTTAGTGTGTACACTCTACACAGTCCCCGAAGGACTTGTTACCACAGAGCTCTAGACGGCCCAATCTAAGTGCTCTAGCCTGCCAATTCTTTGAGCGATGAGGTCGAGCATTCAATCTCAATAAAAAAAGGTTTAGAAAAGGTACATTGCTCAATGCAAAACGCCATGCATGCCTTGCCTGTTGTCCCCGCGCACATGCAGTTTTGTAACACGAAAGTGCTTTATTCCGGGATACACAAACATTTGAGTGACCTTAATCCGTCACGGAAATGACGCAAGTACAACGAAGCAAGTGGACTGTAAAGGGTACACCCCTGCACACAGTGTCTTGTTGCGGGAAAGCAATTTTTAGAACGAACAAGTTCATTATACTTTGGGTTGTTCGTTTTCGGGTTTTATGTTTTCACACGAAAGTGTTTTATGCCGGGATACACCAATATTTCACTGACGTCATATCCGTCACGGAAATGACGCGAGTACACCTTTGCGATGTGACCGGCCAGCAGGACGTCGCTCGCCAAGCACACCCACAAGAAAGCCGCCGATGAGCAAATCATGCTCAGCTGCAGATTTCGCTGTACATTTCACTTCCGTGTTTTACCAATTTTAAATGCAGAGCATTTCTTTAACTCACGATGCCACCCGTTCTTGGCGTCCGTAGTTGTCCCCATCGCTCGCAGGTGCGCCCTGTCGGCGCGATCGTGGCGTGATAAAGGCGGTTGTCGGCGAGGCTGGAACGCGCTCAACGCCGCGCTATCTCATCAGCCCCGCTCCTCCTCGCCTACTCTCCGCTCGCATCGCGCGCTCTGTCCGCGGTCGGTTCGCGCCCAACAGGTGGGGGCGCGCGCGTCGCGGGATCAACATCAGTGGCGTGATCGTGACGTCAGCACCGCGCGCGCGTAGCGCGATCGTGGCGTGATAAAGGCGGCTGTCGGCGAGGCTGGAACGCACTCATCGCAGCGCACTCTCGTCAGCAGTTGCCACAAGTGCAACAACATTAACGTAACGCAAACTACCTAACGTCGTGCGCCCCCGGAAATGCTCTGCATTTGATCGTGCCCCTCGCGAGGGGGATGTTTCTTCAATCAAGAAAACGGCTACCGCTGGCGGGAATCGAACCCGCGTCCTCGGGCACAGCATTTCTTCCACCCGTCGTCTTGTCATCATTCACTCAGTTAGGAAGGTGACGCTGCTGAGCCCAGAAACGGCCGCCAAAGGGCTGCGCCCTAAAATAACAGCTTTTTATGAAGCAGGAATCAACCACATTTTTTAGTTAAATATTATGGTCGGCTCCGTCATGCGCCGAATTTGCACATTCGAACACTTTAATAGGTCAATCCGGAGCGCTTTGGTGAAGACAATATACGGGGACTTCTTCGAGTGGAGTTCCTGTGTGCCCAAACAAATGAATTTGACAAGTACTATATTCTGGCGAACAGAGTACATGCTCCACATTATTATGTATTGAGCATGGAAAAGGTTAATGTCAGTTGTGAACGCGCTCCAAGAGCAGCGGCGACAGGGTGGAGCGGGCCGGAGCGTCCCGCGGCTGCTTTTCAAACCGGCCGCGAGGGGGATCTCAGTGGCGCCCCTACATGCAACGCTCGAGGCGTTCAGTAATCGTAAGTGCATTTTATCCCGACTTCCTTAAAATTTGCAATAAAATGTGTATCATTGTTATCGTATGAAATAAGTTTTTGTTGTGTTTCTTCTTTGTGCCCCCTGTAATGCTCTTCTGCTGCCTGATATCACCAATTAAAAAAATACGTGATTTGCGTCCTGCGCTCCAGGGGCTGCATCCCGCTTGGAAGTGCGCAAGGCACTGCTTTTCCTTCTTCACAAGGAAAAATGCACTGTTTTTATTTTTGCTGTGTGAGTACACCCGCAATGTTTCAGCCTTCCGATAAAAACAACCCCGTGTACGAGACGTTTGAGCTTTTTGTTATTTCAGGGCGCAGTAAGCCGCGGTAGACGAAGGAAGGGGGGAAGTAGCGCCTTTGTTGTACTCTTGCACACTTTCTTTCCCTTTCCGTTGCGTGGTCTATATTAACACGAAAGTGTTTTATTACAGGATACACCAAGATTTCACTGACGTCAGATTCATCACGTAAATGACGCCGGTACACCTTTGGCGAAGTTACCTGCAACGTCGCTCTCCTAGCCCACCCACAAGACAGCCGCCGCCCCGCAAATCATGCTCAGCTACAGATTTCACTTCCGTGTTTTACCGATTCCTGTTTTTCCTATGATGCGCAGTAGCCAGCACAAGGCACCTTAGCCGGCAACGCTAGCGAGAGCAGCAATAAACTTTGTTGTACTTTCCACCGAGACAGTGATGTCGACAGCTTGCACCTCCAATAGTGTTTAATGCAGGCCACACCGCTTATTTGAACACGCCACCTTACTGCTTCTGCTCGGTATAATAAATTTTTCCTAAATGTTCTCTACAACGAACAAAACCATGCGACAGGCTCACTTGTTTGACTCGTTCAGCAGTTGCACGTGGATGTATTTGTCTTTTGGAGAGAGAGAGAGAGAGAGAGAAAAACTTTATTATATAAGGCAGTTAAGAGGGCGGGGTGGCCGCTGGCATGAGCCTGGCGGCGACAGCGGTGGCTCGGTTCACCAGGGGGAAAACTTCTCTTTTGGGGGAAGGGGTGACAATTTATTCCCGACTTAGGTGTTGGAGTAGATGGCCATTGAGGTCCTGGGTCTTTTCCGACACGTTTACACGACTAAACAGACTGCTTCCCGAGCCGTTGCGTGCGCTCTAAGCAAATATTCACGCACCCAATAAGCGTCACACTTGCACGGAGGGCCTCAGCTCAGCTACCGCTGATACACACCGCCAAATACGTCCGCTTTACCAAGACAACAATCAGTGTAAAGACACGTTACAACCTTATACGACAAAAATGTGTGGCCCGCACTCAGAAGCAGCGTTCAGAACGACTAAAGTAGCAGTAGCGCCCGCCATCAAAAATTATCCGAAACTAAACGGGGCAGTTGGCAAGGGTTAGTACCTCTGAGGTTTTTGAAAAGAGAAAAGTAGAACTCTAGATTTCTTTGCAAGCGCGGTGTCTTGTAGGTGTGGCCGACATCGCGCAGATATTCCCTGTTGTAAAAATGATGGCTCCTGCAAAAGGGCAGTCCCGATAGAGGCGGTAGAGTGGCATTCAAATCAAGGGGATGGAATGAAAGAGTGGGTACTCCTGGACCGAAAGCATACGCTTAGTCGTAAGTTGTTTCAAAGCGCAGTCTTGGTGGCCACCGCTAAATGAACGCGTCCTAGCTCGTTTACCTGGCGGCGTGGAGAATCTTCTTCACGACTTCATGGTTGAGCAAATTCCGCACCGTTGTTTGGTTGTGTGGGTACTTGCCACACACGAACTCGTAGAAATCATCACACGCATCGTGCGACCAGCTTATCGTTTCCGTGAACCACTGCGAGGCGGAGACGCGTGTAGGATAGGGTCAGCCATCAGGGAGCAATGCTCGGATTAGCGCTTTAATCCAGCAACACTTCTGCAGCGCAAGTGTGCGGGTGGAGTATAAGTCTAAAATCCCTTTTCGTTAAGCACTTCAACCGCCACCCTTTCAATCATATCTGGAATTGGTGGGGCTGGACTGAACATCCGAATTTGTGGCTTGGCACGACGACGTTACAGGTGGGCTGCGCATCAGTTTCCACCACCTGGCAACGTTTACGTACGCCAAAATCCCCATGTTTCCCTTTTCACCTCCATCGGAAAAAAATCCCGCCGCGGCCGGGAATCGAACCCGCATCCTTACCCACTTCCCCCTAGCCGACAGCTGGCGGCCGCCAAATCCCCCGCTCGCAGAAGTTCCGCGTCGGATCGCGTCATACTCATATCCAATCACTGGCGCTCCCTTCCTCCGGAGAGGAGAAAGGGAGGTTAGCTGGCTCCGCGCGCCCTTTCTTGCCAATTCAGTGCCTCCTGCGCCGTTGGCAGGCCGCGCGTGGTCCGCTCAGCCGAAGTGTGGGCAACCCTGGAAAGACGAGAACGGAAGCTAACCCGTGGACGTGAGCGTTCTCTGCTAGGTAATTCTGAGTTCCGATAATTCGAAAGTAAAGCAAAAGGACAACTGCGGAACACTGAAGGGGTTCGAAAAGGAGGGGCTGGGCGCTTGGTTTGACAGGGATTCCACAAGAGATTGGTTTACGGTTTCACAGGTTGGACAAGCTCTCGGTAGGGGAGAAGTAGCTTAGCTTTTGTAACGTTACTACAAGACGCTATGACGTCACAACAACCTCAATAATAAGTGTGAGGTGAGTCGGCACAGCTTTATTCGTTTTCCCTGATATCGACACTACTTTCTTGAAGTATATGCCAAAGTTGGCGCATATGGTAAATGGACAAAGTGCTCGTTTCAGTTAACCAAGCTTGTAATTTGTCGGCCACTTAAGCGGTATGCGTTTCCAACAACGTACCTTGGAATATTTCATGCAGTCGTCGTCGCAGGGCGATTCCTCGACTTCTGCGGAGAGTGCGATCGTCACAGCTGTCGCCACCACAGCTGCAATGGCGAGCAGCGGGACGCAGATGCACGCGACCGTCTTGCAGTGCAGGCGCTCGGCCCAGTCCTCCAGTTGCTCGGGCATTCGCGCCGCGGGCACTACGGCAGCCACGCGGGCCTGTAGCAGGCGGCCCCGGCTCCTTCCGCTGGGCTGACCAGGGGCGGCTTCCACCCGAAGATGCTCTTCCAAGTCCAGAGGCCGCGGAGGGCGGTTGTACTGCGAGGAATTTTGCAGAAACAGACAACCAGGTCTGTTGGGACCATGGGGGGCCATTGGAACCAGACATTCTTTCAAACGAGACGTCACAAAGTCACCGAGGACGGCTTACAGGGACTTCAGTGAGCGGCGGTTAGCCACGCCAGTAAAGTATACCACGATTCTCCCTCATTATGTCAATTGCTCAACGTTAATTATTACGTTACTGGTGCAATTCTTCCCGTGTTTTTGATCCCGGAAAAAGTAACGCGTCGATACTTCTCGCATAAATTTTGACATGATCACTGGCGAAAAGGGCTCCCGCAACAAGTAGCAACCAATCTGTATTAGATAGGGATCCCCTTCACCGGACGGGTGCCCTAGCAACCACAACTGTTTGTGCTCATTAATGATTTTATCATTCACTTATCGCTGCTCAGCTTAGAGGAGTGAAACTGACTTACACAAAAATTTAGACGATTTCGACGTGAGGTTCCGCATACGCGCAATGCGCAGCACTCTGTGCGGTAGCAAATGCATATTTTTAGTCACGCGTTTTTGAGCATTTTCGGTGTCGTGCCATAATCCAAGGATGTGCATGTTCGTAAAGGTAACAGACGAGAAGAAAGATCTAATTGAGGACGATACCTCCTACTTGAACAAGTCTGCCGAGAACAGCTTTTCTTTTTAAAACGTGTTCCTTTCAGCGAAGCTTGGGAGTAGGCTAGTTGGTGTTTTAACATCTTGAAGTGCAGAGGTGCGCTGCCTGGCACGAAAACGTAGAACAGGGTGAATTACACAAAAACAGACAAGGTGAGGCGCAAACTATCAACTGTTTATTATCATGTGAAAGGAGGTGGTTGTATACGATCGACATGAAAAACGCACACGAAAAAAATTGCCCCCACCTCCCCGAAGGGAATCGTGAGGAAGTGCGAATGCATTTCTTGCGCCGAGAGTACACGGCGTAGTAATTCTGCCATCGCCTTTAGAGGCGCAGTACCGGCGAGGGGGAGCTGTCAGGCGAGGGGAGAGGCGCGCGCCGAGGGTGAGTGCAAACCTAACGGGGGGAGAGGCGCGCCAGCTGCAGAGCATGTGACGTCACGGCGCGAGGAGAGGGGGAGCAGACGCAAAGGCGCCAGCGCGCGGTCACGTGGGAGTGTGACGTCACGGCGCGAGGAGCGGTGCGGGAGCCGGCGCGGGCGCGTGCAGCCACGGCGCGGGAGGCGGAGCGCGCGCGGGTCACGTGGGGTGTGACGTCGCTGCGCCGTTGCTACAGACGCTCCTCTCCGCTCCTCGCGCCGTTGCTAGGGGAGAGGAGGAGGAGCAATGCGGACGGCGGATTCAGGGTCGCTTATAAAGTGCATCGCACTTAAAAAACCCGCCCGCATCTTCCCACGGGGGGAACTCGAGTAAATGCGTCTCAGAGTGGTGGGGGTATCGCGTGAATGTTGCGTAATTGGGTATGGTTTGGGAATGCTTAATTGTTATTTCGTCTTTATAATTCTTATTTATTGAATGAAGGAGAAGCGAAGGCAAGGAGTGTAAAGTTAAAGTCTGTCTTTATTGCTTGGTGCCTTCGTTGTATTAGACGGAGAGGATGACTGCTTTGTTGTCGCTAAAGTGCACTGTCAAGGGGTCTTTGAGGAGCGGTCGTGCGATTGCGGAACTGGTGAAGACGTTGCTTCCATCGCATCTACTTGAGTCAAGCAAAGCGTGAAGTCAAGCGAAAGCCAAGCAAAGACGCCCTTGACTGAATTCCAAACGCGCGCTCCGCCGCTTATATACACTCCGCCCGCGTTCGAGGGAGAGGAGTACGGGGAGACACGCGCATGCGCACACTTCCGTACACAAGTGCGCGAACTTTCCACGCACCCACTACGCCGTTATCACGTGTACACGCCCTGCTGGCGTTAGTGTTGAGCGCGACGCAGCGCACGGGTAGCTACGACGCATGCGGCACAGACGCGCTCCCCCCGGCCCGCCGCAGCTGTTGTTGAGAGCGGCGGAGTGCACGGGTGCACGCGTTCCTCCCGCACCGCCGCACCTGTTGTTGAAAGCGAGGAGGGTACCGGGGAGAGACGCGCACCTGCGCCTCTACGCGACGCGCATGCGCAGTGAGCGTGTGGACGGCGCCGACGCCGAAGTGCGACATCGTGCGACTAAGAAATGCTCCGCATTTAAAACGGAACAATTACACGCAACACGTGACATGATATCTATTCCTTACTTAGGAAACCTATTTAACCCGCCGAGACCCGGATTGAAGGGGCGCTAACGCAATGTCCCTTCACTCCTGACAACATTGCATATGCTTCGTAGATCTCGCGGGTAATCTTGCCTTTGGAGCGGAACAAGATGGTTGTCCCCTCAAAATCGGGTGAACAACTCTTATCGCAACTCTTAACATGCGCGGCCAAATTTCCATTTACTGCCAGTTGCGCGCAAGCATTCTGGTGTTCCCATAATCTGTCGTTGAGACAGCGGCCTGACTGCCCCACGTACGACCTACCACAGGAGAGGGGATCTTGTATACAATAGCTCTGCGCAGTTGACGAACTGGCGCCTGTGCCGTGTGCCACATTCGTGAATGCAACTTCCTGTATCACGCAGGCAATCAGGAAATCGTGCGCGCACACCGTGATGAACAGCCTGAACCGCCAATGCAAAAGGCTGAAAAAGGGTGGTTACCCTGCCCATGTCCTTTATATGTTGCAGATAAAGTGCTGAAGAAGGTTAAAAACGCGAACAGCCCAGACAAGAACACGCAAAGACCTAAGACTCGACCAGTTGTCATGAACTACATTCACAGGGTTTCGCGCCGGCTAAAGAGAGTGGGCGCCAAGCATAATATTCCGGTGGTATTTTCTGCCCAGTTGAAACTAAAGGGACTGCGCAAAGCTGCAAATTAAAAGACGAAAAAAAGGTTTTGAATGTGGCACATGACACAGGCGCCAGTTCGTCAACTGGGCAGAGGGTATTGTTTACAAGATCCCCCTCTCCTGTGGTAGGTTGTACGTGGGGCAATCAGGCCGCTGTTTCAACGATAGATTACGGGAACATCAGAATTCTTGCGCGCAACTGGCAGTAAATGGAAAGTTGGCCGCGCATGTTAAGAGTTGCGATAAGAGTTGTTCACCCGATTTTGACGGGACAACTGTCTTGTTACGCCCCAAAGACAAGATTACCCGCGAGATCTACGAAGCATATGCAATGTCGTCAGGAGTGGAGGGAGATTGCGTTAGCGCCCCTTCAATCCGGCTTCCGGCGCGTGAAATAGATTTCCTAAGTGAGGAACAGATATGTCACGTGTTGCGTTTCATTGTAATTTTTTCGAATGTGTTTTTGATGTCCATCATAGATAACCGCCCCTTTTCACATCATGATAAACAGTTGATAGTTTGCGCCTCACCTTGTTGGTTTTTATGTAATTTACTCCGTTCTACGTTTTCGTGTCCGGCAGCCCACCTCTGTACTTCAAGGTGTTCCTTTAGAGCACGAGACTCAAAGGTGCAGCCCTAGGGCCGATTTTGATTGCGGCCCCGCCCGCTATTCAGTGTCTTAGCTCTTTTATTAACACGAAAGTGTTTGGTTCCCGGCAACACTAAGATTTCGGTGACGTCATTTCCGTCACGGATATGACACGAGTAGAACGAAGCAAGTGACCTGTAAAGGGTGCACCACTGCACAGAGGGTCTTTATGCAGGGAAGCAACCTTTAGTGCTAAAGAGTACGTTATACTTGGGGTTCGTCATTTTCGGGCTGCATATTTTTGCACGAAATTGCTTGATGCCGGTATACACCAAGATTTCACTGACGCCAGTACACCTTTGCTTAAGTGACCCGCCAGTAGGGCGTTGCTCGCCGAGCACACCCACAAAACAACCGCCGACCCGCATATCATGCTCAGCTGCAGATTTCGCTGCACATTTCACTTTCGTGTTTTGCCAATTCGTATGACAGAGGAATCTACAAGTTTTTTTGTTTTTTTTAGATGGAATGCATGAGTGCGCGCATTAATAGCGTAGCCAAGGACGCAGATAGAGTGCTTGAAAACGCATTGATATCGTCTTTAATAGCTTCACGTTACCAGAGCGGACGCCCCTCTTCTGCGCTCTGAGGCCGCTCAACTCAGGCGCCATTACGTTAAGTGCACAATGGTCGCCAGCGACTGCTACTTGTGAATGGAACACTCTACAGAGCGCACAGGGTTCGGCGAGCACGGGGCAGTGGATAGACCCTCCTCGGCGTTTCATGGCCGTGCAAACGCGGCTGCACGTCGTTAATGGGAAGATGACGCCTTGACTAGGGTTTTCCTGGCTTAGACGCAAGCGCAAAGGTTTCAGTGCGTATGGCAGTGTTTGTGTCACAATCATCATCATCATCATCATCAACAGCCTATCTACGCCCACGGCAGGGCAAAGGCCTCTCCCATTATTCTCTAATTACCTCAGCCCTGTGCCAACTGTGACCAATTTATCCCCGCAAACTTCTTAATCTCATCTGTCCATCTAACTTTCTGCCGCCCCCTGCAACGCTTGCCTTCTCTAGGGATCCACTCTGTTACCCTTAATGACCAGCGGTTATCTTGCCTTTGCATTACATGCCCTGCCCACGTCCATTTCTTCTTCTTAACCTCTACTAATATGTCCTTAACACGTGTTTGTTCCCTGACCCACTCCGCTCTCTTCATGCCCCTTAATGTTACACCTATCATTTTACGCTCCATTGCCCGCTGAGTCGTTCTCAATTTAAGTTGAACCCTCTTATTGAGCCTCCAAGTTTCTGCCCCGTAGGTGAGTACCGGTAAGATGCAGCTGTCATACACTTTCTTCTTCAGCGACAATGGACAATTCATTATCTGAGAATGCCGGCCATATGCACCCCACCCCATTCTGATCCTCCTAATTATCTCTGCCTCATGGTTGGGATCTGGGGTCACAACTTGGCCTAAGTAGATATATTCGCTTGCCACTTCCACTGCCTCGCCACCTATCTCAAACCGCTGTGCTGTCTCAAGTGTTTGTGTATAATACAGAAAATTTTCACGCCCAAACGGTTTTATCTCCGTGGGCGGTAGGTCGTATTTAAACACCGGGACAACCGTTTTCCAACGCTTCGCGCTAGAAGGTTTCATCTGCGTGGATAAAAACGCGTACTAAAAGGGCATTCGTGTTTGAACGTGTCGCGGTAGAACGCTTCGTGGTTCAAAGACACGAGAATTTTACAGCAAAGCTGTACAACTATACCCCCAACGGTTCCATCACCGCGGGGAAAAACGCCAAGGCGCACAGGACTAAGACGCCGAGCGCTGAGCATTGAAACCGCAGTATGGATGGTAAGGCGCCTGCAAACAATGCGACCCCCCCCCCCCCCTTCATCATGTGTTTGGTAAAGGTTATGTTTGCAGATTATCTTTGAAGGCTAGTCAGGATGTAGTGACAATAGCGGAGCACAAGCGACAAGCCCGCCGAGACGACGAGAAACATTCCATACCATCCTCCATCACCATTTGAAGTGGTTTACAACAGCTTTTCTGGACATCAACTTTCGCAAGGCGGGATGACGACCAATTATTTGTTTTGCTGTTCGCCTTTGTGTCAGACACTTTTACTGCGGTTTAGAGGTGGCGAAAACGGCGCGGCCGCACGTCGCACTCTGGGTTCTGGCGATAACACGCGACCACGTGACTTTAGAGGTATGTCACAGCGTTATTTATTTCGAATGCACCGTTAACTGATATTGTACCCCCTCCCCCCGCCTTTCTTTCAACCTTCTTCCCTGTTCCGGGCCTTGCGGAACTAAATTTCCTGACTGCGGCCACCTAACTGGTGTGAGTTTGGGACCGATGCTTTAGACGTTCACCAATCATTTTCATTTTGCAATAAAGATTTTCTTAGTATACTCCGAAGCTCACCATTTTTCAACAGGATTTAGTATCGCACAGAAAAGAACGACATTTATTTCTTTATATTTTGGGGTAATACTACGTTTCCTCAGGGAATCTGTTTTAAGCTGCAGTTCCTTAGCTCTTACGAAAGGTTTAACACTCCACTAACAGGCACACGCCAACAGTATGAACTAGAAATTGTGTTTGAACTTCAGTTGAAATGCGAAACGATTTATAAACCTCGTAGGTCGATAATCTAATTCCGGGCCGAACATATTGCCTTTAAAATCAAATCATGTAAATGAAGCATTCAACAAAGAAACGTATACCTAGACACGGCCGCCTAAAGCCAGCTGAAATGCGGCGTGGTTTATGAATATCAGCAACACATACATGTTACCGACGTCGATACTTTCCGGATAAGGACGTGGCATAACGTCGTAAAGATTCTGCATAACAACAAGCTAAAAGAGACCATTTCGCGTCGACCTCTTCGATACACCGCCTGATATCTCGAAGTAGGACGCGCGATCAGTGCGACCTCGGGAAAATTTAATTGAATTGAAGAAACGTTACTACAAGAGAGATACTCTATGGCTGAAAGACCAGAGGGGGATACTAGGACCTCAACATAACTGAAAAAAGTGCACAAAGGACAAATGATGTTCATTACGCTGAGAGGACACGTTCGACGATCCAGCGCCAGCACTTTTACATTTACTTCATTGTAGGTGTGTTATTTGGGCGTGGTTATTTTGTGTAACCACGGTTTAACGTAGAAGTACTATATCTTTCCTGGCCTTATATAGAGGTACACTTGTTTACTCAGGTCTCCGGTCACATGCAACGCGTTCAACCATTACCTTTTGAATAAGCAATAATTCCTTTGTTCAAAGATTTCTGCGAAGAAACAGCATGAAACATCTTCACCTGACTTTTACTCTCGTACGCAGTGTTAAAATACAGCCAATTAAAACATTTCATTTTGGCAAGTTAACAACCAGAAGAACCACAAAAACTGCTGCATTTACCCCTATTGCGAAGCTGCAGAACCAATCCTTCCGTTCACACTTGGTTAGGAGTTGATGCTATTTTGTCAAGAAGCTTCGCAAGACATTTTACAGTTTTGATCTTCCACGCTAGACTTCCCGCCGAATGTCCGGTTGTTCAGAGGAAAAAAAATCGGGTCGCTTCAATGTGAAAAAAGCGTACATGAGAGCCTAGCCTTGGTGGAGTTCATGCAGACCCCTTCTTTCGTTTCAAAGTGGACCAACTTGAAATACGCGCCCAAACACCGTTACGCACGTTTGCGAAACTACCGCATCGCATCACTCTTCGGCAACATCAGGGCATCAGCCCCCGCTCGGGCTAAGCGGTCTGCATGTGCGATGCAGGCCAAACTGGTTTTCAACGCTTCGCAAACGGCGTGTCAGGCTTCAATGGTTTGACGCATTTGGACTGCGGTTGTTCCTGCCATATTAGCGTTCTGTGAACACCAAGGTACATCGCCCTAGAAGCCTGATACAATGCATTGCGATATCATATTTCTGTAACTAGGCGTATAATGTGCGCCAACAGATAACTATCTTCGGTTTTTGGCGGTGTCTATTATCTCGGCAACCGTGAGAATTGCCGTCAGAATTTCTCACGGCAGTCGCCTCTCATTGGCTAAGCACGCTACGCGGAGATTCTATGGAATAAATATTTCCTAAAAAGCCGTGTTTGCAGCTGCCCCTGTAGCGCTGTGGTAAAGTGCTTGGTTTTACACGAGAAGGCTAAGGTTTGAGTGCGACATTGCGATGTTTTTTTTTAGCTTTCAGAATTTTTCGGTCATCATGATTTTAATACTTTTTAACTCTGGTTTTCACTTTATCAAGAGAGCGACGCACAGGACTTCCAGAATGGGTTGAATTACATTTAATGTAGCCTGTGTTCTCTGCCGTTGGGCTAGGTTGGATTGCGTTTGTTGCAGTTGGGCTGGATTTGGGTAGGTTATGACGCGTTCGGTTAGGTTAGGCTAGGTTCGGTGAGGTTGTGTTAGGTTAGGTTACGTTGGCACGTAATATTATTCAGCGAATTTTAGACCAGCCAGTTTTTATGGAAACTGCCATGAGAATTTGTTGGATGTAATTCTCACGGCTGTCGTGAGATTAGACGCAGCCTCGGTTTTAGGTGCGGAGTAACTTAAGGCCACACAATGTCCGTCCTCGTCCGTCCGCATAGCGTTTACAATCGCAGAAAATCACACAGGCACCGGCAGGATTCGAGCCTGTGTCCGGTAGACCAGACAGAATTAGTGTCAGTCGTCTTACCCATTGGGCTACGACCGTGAGTTAGTACCCGAGAGTCAAACGGCTTACTCCCTCGCCTGTAACAGTACGGAGTAACTTAGGACCTCCCAATGTCCGTCCGCGTCCACCCGTGCGCACACCACCATCAAGCGAAAATCAAGCGAAATTCGATTTGAGCCGTGAGTTGCAGTTTCCTTTAGGGAATAAGCAAGGTGCAACTCACGGCTCAAATCGAATGACGGTCGGGGCGGAAATCGGATGTCACTCGGGGCAAAACTTAAATGTCATTTCGAGTCCCCGTACTCCGCACCCTCGCAATCATCCACGGAAGGGAGATGCTGCCATTTTTTTATTTGACGCCTGGCTGACTAAGCCGTTCCATGCCCCACTTCCTGCTCCAACAAGCTGAAAACTTCAGCGTCACTTTCCCTTGCGTAATCCAGCTCCTCCTATCACATCGATTCGAAGAAACCATACCTTGGTAAAACGGTCAGACGGAAGACACAAGCAGGCCAGAAAACCCAATGAAAGGCCGAGAATATCAACAACATTGAAATAGGCACGAGCACACGACAGTTCCGGGGAAACAGTTAATTAAATTCGGCTTCTCCTCTGCCTGTTACGTGCACTCAGGTACGCCTGAATGGAGCAAATACCAACTAGTCGTGCAGCGTAGCATTACGCCCTTGCAGAACCATCACCAAATCTTTGCGTTCTTTGAAGTGCTCCTCTCACAACAGGTCACTGCGGCGCGATTTCAGACTTAGAGATCATGCGAAGGCGTCCGATCTAATTACAGCTACACTTCTAAAGCCCGATAAGCCTTTTGAGTTCTCAGAGAAGGCTACGAAGTCGTGCGACACAGGGCGCACTTCCATGTTCGAAATGCGCGCCCAAAAAGGGACGCCCTCACCTGCGGCTTGACTTTTTTGACCGTCTTGCGGAACTTGTGCAGGTAGTGCATGCCTGGTTGCTGGTGGGCCATCGCGAAGGTTGGGCAGAACGGAGCACCTCTGGGTTCCGGGGAAGGATTGAGCTTGTGACCACGCGATGCTCTGTGCACGCGCTGCGTGCCGGTGATGTAGCGAACGCCTGTACTACTGGTGATTGACCTTTGCTGCTTGGCCGGCTGCTTTTCAAGTTAAAGTTGGTTCATAAATAATAAAAATTGGGAGCCCTTTCGCTTTGTGAAGGTGGTGAAGGTAAAAGGCGAAGCTTTTTTGCACACGACAATGAGGTGACCCACAAATCCGGCGAAACGTACGAGAAAATTTCTTTTCTTTTTTAGCGTAGACGGCGGTCGATACGGAAAAAGATACATACACGCACACACCAACATTATGACCGTACTTATTATGAAAATGGTTTCATAATGATAAGCAAGCTACTCAGAAGGCATATCAAATCCATGGGCCATATAAATTTGAGCTACAGAGCATGTTTTGAACGGCATGCGACTTCCGTGGTGACTCCGAGATGATATCACGGGAGAGTATGTTTTCGGGTTGTTCCGGAGCATCACACATCTTAAAATGATTTCCATTAGCACACACACCATAACGCGTGTTGTTTTTGTTGTTACTCCCCATTTTGGAACACACCCACTTGGGGGATTGGCCAGGAATCGGGAACTTTGACGGGGTATTGCGCCCGATGCACAAAACTGATTTGTGCGCAAAACATGTGTATGACAAAATATTGGCCGCGTATCTGCTCCTTTCGTTTCAAGTGCCGACGAAAGACAATAATCTACTGGCACCCGTGGCAAGTAAATTCTTCCGTTGTCTTTCCCGCTCACCTGTCATGCTGTTCCTTTGCGTCGCGATCCTCCCAAGATAACGCGCTAGGGGTTTGCTCAAGTCAATTTAAATTTGCCGCGTTCCACGGCTCCAACTAGGGTGCCTCGGTGTCAGCGCTGCCGGACGGCGGAAACGCGCGTTAATCGGGGCACCCTACTACAACGTTTATAGAATAACATTGCCCTACTCCACGAGCGTTGCAAGCGGGACGTGGAAACTACTTAGTGGAACCTTTCGTTGCTGTTGCCGTTTTATTTTTCAATGCCGCCAGGTAGCACGCGCAATAGCAGGTGACGGTTTCTGCAGTTGATGTAGTGCTTTATTTGCTATCGCAAAAAGCAACCATCCGTGAATTTTTCATAAAAGAACACTGCAAATATCACTCGCGTACAGTGCTCCTGCGCTACCCAGGGGCGCTGCGAATCCGACTTTCGGGCAGTATTTCCGGGTAGTACAATGCTGCGGGGGTCCCTTGGGATCCCGTGTTGATAGAAGCAAAATGAGCTCGATACTCCCGATTGTTTTGCGACATGGTCTCCAACCCATCCCCTACGCGTCCGATCTCTTCCCGCGATCAACTTGATCAACTTGGCTTTAGAAGAAAAAAAATTACACCTATCTCCCCGAAGGGAACCATGAGTAGGATGCGGAGCGTCATGGGGGTTCCGTTTGCGTTTCCGTGACGTTGGTTAGCCAAATTTGGTGGAAATGCTCATACATCCTACTCATGGTTCCCTTCGGGGAGGTGGGTGTACTTTTCCTTATTGCATGCGTATATACGCGAGTGAGACGAGATTGAAGTGGTATCTAAAGGTCTGTTAGTGTTTGCGCTGATGCTCTCACTTAATTGCGTCAGCACACTCACTGACGGGGCTGTTGCTTCCATCCTACTTCATCTGAAGAATCACGGAGTCAAGCGAAGCATGCGGCCAATCGCTAGGCCAATCCCTAGGGGCATCCTGCCAAAATCACCATCAGAAGTGCTGCGGACGGGGCGACAGCAACGTACACGCCCTCCTCTTCGCAGCTTTGTCTTCTTCTTCTTCAGCGGTTCCCCTATGGAAAGATGACGACGGTGGCGCATGCGCAGGTGGTGTGCGGACGCCGGACCACCGCCGAGGCCGTGGGACTTACCCCCGAGCATAAGACGTTCCGCATCTAAAAAGCTTTGCAGCGTTAAGTACGTTTACAGCGTCGAGAAATGTGCTGGGACGGTGACGGCGCTCTGCCACTTGCAGGCTACCGATCGATGGTCGCATGAAGGGAAATTTGAAGTGAAAGCTTCTTGTTCAAACTAATACACTTGGTGACAAGGCCGTTTCGACAGCAGGCCATCAAAAAAAAAAAAAAAAGAAGTACCGCAATCGGCCATAATCGTGCGTAAAAGTTTGCGAGTTCGGCGGACTGCAGGCTCGTCTGCAGCGGTGCCCTGCGCTTTTGCGTACATGCATGCGCACTATGCGTGTACTTTCATTAAACACTGCTGGTCTGCGTTGCCTTTGCGACTATGCATGGCGCAGCGCTAGCTTGCGCTAGCTAGCTGCGTGGCTCAGTGACAAAATGCAGCGAGCGTCAGAAGCGTGAAATCTGTTTTGTGATTCCGAAAGTTGTGGCCGTAAAACCACGGCCGCTCGATGGAAACAAGGTCGTGGTAAAATAAAGTGGTCGGGCGAACTGAGTGCCGTCCTGTTTCCATGTTTGCTCTCACTTTATTTAATTACGCCCTTGCATCATATATCCACAGTTCGCACTTAACAGACTGGAATAATGGTCGGCAACGTATTCAAGTGTAGTGCCGAGTTGCATAGGTCGACACGCAGGAGGAGGGCTGGATGGCAAATCAGGTGGGAGGGGGAGGCGGGCTTTGAAGGCAACGAGAAACAATGGACCTCTCCCGGGGTACGTCACGCGGCGGCCGTGACGTCACGGAAATCGCACGTGCTGGATGTGGTCGGGAGGTTCGTTGGCAAAACATTCCTACGGCGCGCGGCGCGTATGCAGTGAGGCTGCATTAGACGCGCGCAAAAGTTGAATTTTTGTTTACGTGTTGCCTTTTCTGATGCCGGTGGGCTGCTGTGCTCTCGGCTACCCAAATTTTGCGAGCAAAATCAGCGGCATTAGACTTTTCGGAGTCCCCACAGAGGTAAATTCGGCGTGTATTGTGGATGCGCGCAATGTGCCGAAGAGGCTGGCAGCGAAAGCAGCGACATAGTCTGCTCTTACTCGTAGCAACATTTCGCATTCTCGAACTTCAGCTGTTCTCCAAAGCGCAGTCATACCGTCTACATTGGCAGTCCGCGCTGATTCGTGCAATGAAATGATACTGTTTATCAACCATCTGCTATCATGCAGCACCAGCAGAAATTTGCTCAAGTGAAATAGGGGGGGGGGAGGAGGGGGCAGACGGAAATTTTCTTGCTGCGAAATATTGTCATGTTTTGAGGAGGTAGAACACAATGAATGCCTAACCTGCTTAGGCGACGCGAAATAAATGTTTCGACGAGGGATCCGCGATAGCCGCCTGCCGCCTGATCGACAACGACAAGTTTGGTCTTTTGTTATGGGGGAATCTGTTCAAGACGAACGAAATTCATTGCTTGTAAGTACAATAAATTTTTACCTTGATCAATTATATTCTGCCTTGAGGATGCCGGCAAACTGAGATGCTTGCCGTGCTCACATGTAGCATTGTGCCTTCGGGGCGAGATAGGCCGCTCACGCGACTCGAAAAATGTGTTTGCCCTTAGCGAACAGACTCAGTGAATGTATTCATTTGTTGCGGCCTCGCGACGCTGGCGTATACAGTGGGCGTACATAGACACGAACTTTAACTATCATGAAATAATGACTACCGAATATATTTCGGTGCACTGTCGCAAGATACACGCACTAACCATATGTGGCTGCTATCAGTGGCGTAGCCAGGGGGGGGCTGACCGGGCTTCAGCCCCCCCCGAAATTTTTCCGGCCGTCGCCGTGCTGCCTGTATGCCTGGTACGTCGCCTGTGAACAAAGCTCCATATCCTTCGAAAGTGCCACTCATAGAAGCATTCAAGACTCAATGTCTGCCCTACCCAAGGGTGTTTACACAAAACCACGGCCGGACTCGACTCTTTTTCCGCGCTGCGGAAAGGGAGTCGAGTCCGGCCGTGACAAAACGATGCGCCTGAGGGGTGCGAACCGATGAGTCATGATCGCGAAGGGGCAGCCCCAAAAGCCACGACGCCTTCGGGTAAGCTTAGCGCACGGGACGCCAAAGGCATGCGTTGTGTCCCTTTGTGCGAGGCATGTGGCAACACAGAGAATAATTGGCCGGCTGAGTCGTTCTCAGCAGAGGAGATTAACGCCGGCCATTGATGGTTCAAGACTGGTACGATGCAGGCCCGAAAGGGAACAGTCGATCTTTGTATATTAAGCAGAACAACGTGCAAGCGGCGGTGGCTGACCACGGCTGCTCCATCTCCTAGAAAGGGGGAGATCAAGCGGCAGTGGGCACACATTCAAGACTCGTGCAAGGTAACTGAAGAATGCCATGGGGCTACGTAATGAATGAAACATGCAGTTTAGCTGGATGAATGTCGTGCGCGGGCAGAGGGCCTTGCGAATGAGACACAAAGCAAGGTATGCCCCTCTTCCTCGCGTCAGCCCTTCATTCTTTCTTTTTCACGTTTCTGTCGAGGCCGGGAGGGTATTGTTGGAGTGGGCTCAAAATTGCGCGCACTGAGTGTCCCCTTCCGACGGCGATGTTGCGACAATCAATTTCACCCCTGCAATTAGGCAGCTTTGTTCGGCGGTATTCTCCCCTAACCTATAGTTCATCTCACAAGCTAGCTGCAGCACTGTGGAGGCTACATTGTTATTAATAGTGCGCCCACTGAGGGCGCCTAATCCGCCGTGAAGGGGGTCCTGAAAGGACACTCCCTTCTCCCCTCTCGGCAAGTGGCACCGCACGGCCCCGGCGTCTTTTGTCGCTTCCTTCGCGGTGAGTTAGGCGCCCTGAGGGGGACAACAATGTAGCCTCCACAGTGCTGCAGCTAGCTTGTGAGATGAACTATAGGAATCTGGAGAACAGCGGGTCGACAAAAAAGGCGCGCTGGGGCTCCCCGAGCTAGTCCCAGACTTTATCCTAAATGTGAAGGCACGACGGTCACCAGCCCTGACACAGGCAGACGGCGTCGCGACAGTAACAACGATCAGATGGCCATATTCTACCTTGATCACAACTAAAGCCCCTCCATTGCGTCCACGGCCGCTTTTTCCCTGGACGGCGGCTGCCAGAGCAGTGTATATTCAGGGGCCTGAAACACAACGGCAATATGAACGCCCCTGGTTTTGAGAAGCTCATGTTCCAAGTGCCAACACCCGAAAGAGGCCTCGAATTGTAAGTCATTTTTTTCCGGTGATTAATCCTTGCATGATCACTGATGTCTTTTGGCGATGGAGGTTGCATTGTACGTTAAGTTGTGTAGTGCAGATCAGTTATCATTCTTTGATATTTAAATAATCATTTCCTTATATTTACACGATGCCACAGTACATTGCGTCTGCGACCTAGAAACGTGCATCTCGTTTTATTTCGAATGCAGTATTTGCGTTTGAATTGGTCGTTGAAAGCGCCCACGGTGGAGCGGATACGTGATTTTTAATGAGGGAAAACATATATTCAACCCCTGTAAACGCCTAAATATTTTATTATGCACGACGTTGGAGAGGGTTACTCAGAGTGTATCGGGACAGCGTTAGTATGAGTACATGAAGAGTGAAAAATATATTTGTTTTGGCTGCAGTTTTAATAGTTTGCTTTTACTAGGACGAAACTTCATGTGAGGTAGCCGCTGTCGCATTGTGTGCGCGTTATCGGGACTTTTGTTACCGCGTTTCATATCTACGCGTGAATCCACTGCTACACCCAATTTTAAACCCATAGCAGCGTGCACAGCGCAAGTGAAGGACCTTCTTACTGGTGGCGAAGAAACGAACGTGCCTTTCTGGTAGAAGTTTCCTTTAACTCTTCCTGGCCTTCTTTGAAGTTCTGTGGACGCAGGAGTATCGTTCTTTCAAGGCTCGATGGGTCGTGCAAGACAACAGAATTCCCTAATTAAATAAACGGGCTACAGACCGCAGGCCCTCTCAAGAGCACCAGCAGACCTCCGCCCTCGTCCTCCCCTCCACCCCCCGCCCCCCTACATACGGGTGCGCGCTGTTGTCTTTCTTCCTGAATCCAAAACTGCTACGTATACATTCTAAAATGTTGCATGAAGGACATTTTGAGCAATCGTCAGCATTTCTCAAGTAACCGAAATTACCGAGGAATTATCACGGTAAACAACTTTGCAATTTTTAGCCAATCTATCCTGTCGTAGCCTGAAACCATGCTTCCGTTTCCACATCACGGTCACTGTCAACCAAGGAAATAGTTTAACTGTGTCATTACTGTCCGCTTCATGCTGAATCATGGTAGACTTTGGGCTTTCTGTATGCGGGGCCATGCCAATACGCATGTTTTCTTGGTGCACTCCGGAAAACAAAATGCTGACTTGTTTCGGGCATCGCACCATGCCCGAAGGTCATGCTGGCTCTGCACAGCTTCCCAATCCTCCATTTTCTGGTGGACCAAGGAGATTCCCAACATAATTTCCATTTCCCGCGTCTCTAACGAAAACTGCAAAACTCAAGTGCGCCCTATACATTCCAAAGCCGCCCATGCTCACGCACTGATACTTTTTATCGTTTATCTTTAAAACCGCAGTGTGTACTCCGCTGAAAAATGGCAGTGCACGCGTCAGCTACAAAAGTATGTCCTTTCATTAAAGTTTGAAACCAAAATGGTAGGACCGCATTATAACTCTTTCCTCAGATCTCACGACAAAATTCAAAACGGCAATATTTTGCTCAGATTGCACAGAACATGCCTCACCGCAAAGTATATTCATACATCGTCGTCTTTTCGCGCGTTACTATTTTTTCTTGCTAAATATAAAGTTCGATACAGCATCGAATAGTGAACTTTGCAGTGACTTGCTCTACCTCATCTGGGAGTGGTAACTAAATGAGGTGGCTGCTCCAGAAAAGTTACTGGATAGTACGCCCCTTCAGGCAGACTATAGGGCATTCATGCACGAAGCATTGAAAAATTGACAGGTAATAATGCAACTATTTGAGAACACCAAACTCATTTCAGGATACTCTACATTTGGGCTGTGCCGAAATGCAAACCAGATTCATTATGTTACAAAGCACAAGCTTCTCATGTGCGCCCGGAGACCTGATAGAAGCTACGAAATGGACTGCGTTGAGACTCAAAACAGAAGCGCAAATTTAAACTGGCATGACTTAACAAATACCGATGGCTGAATTATTCCGCTTTGCGTGTGGACTAATCCTGCCATGTTCGTGTAATTTTCGCCCTTAACAGCGCTGTTATTGCGCGTGATGTCTGTGTGCTTAAGGTTGATATTTGTTAAAATTATAATTGCGAGATATATAACGCTTCTTGTATGCATAATTCATAGCCTCTCGTTTTTTTAAAGGTGAGACCTGCGCTACACATAACGCAAGCGCATAGATTCCATGTATACTGCACAGAATGAGCTCCATTGGCCTTACACTGGCCGCTACTGTACGGGCGTTGAATGCAAAAAAATTTGTTTTGCATTGTGAACAAAAACAACTAAATAAAAAATCTAATTCTTACGGCCTACGTCATTTTATTGTGGATGTCACACTCATCATACTCCACACGTTGAAATAGAGCAAGTAATTGCATGAAACTATGGCCGTTTAATGCAATGCCTGCACAAGGTTCCCGTGCGTGCAATGTGCGTCCCGTACAAGGAGATTAACCTCCTTGGTCCCGTATCACGGGCAGAGATTTGTATCACGCGGTCTGCGGATTTCCACCCAGTTTACAACTTCAGCTGGCACAAATACAATCATAATAAACACCAATATCATGAGAGAACCTTAAAGGGCCTTTTAAAGACAAAATACAACCTTGTTCAATTGAATAGCAACTAGCCTTTGGTAACTCGCACAGCTCCATTCCAATCACAGGTGTTTTTCAGCCGAAGCAATGCAACAAATGTCGAAAATCTTCAAATTTAGCGCTGCAGTGAAGTAATATCGGCAGGAGTGGTATATATATAGGCGGGCACTAAAACGTAGTTATGAGTGTGTTAACTGCACGTTTGAATTCAAATGATAAGATCAATGGAGGCCCCTCTACAATCGCGCAATCATTTTCCTTGGCGGTGACTTAAGTCGTTGGGCGCCAATCGTACAAACAAGATCCTGAACTGTCACAGTGAAATATCCGCCGGAAAGTGGGCGGGGATTCGCCATTGCTTCAAACGTTTAATTTAATATATCGAATATTCCTTTGAAGTTTGCGATAAAACTGGTATTATTGTTGTCGGGACAAGGCAGACTTTTTAATGAACCAAACATGTATTTTATCTTCATAGCCTTCAAGGGCGCTTGCAAACTACCGCGCTTTTTTTTCTTTAGGGGGGGTGGGGGCGGAGAACAACCTTAGCCCCCCCCCGAACAAAAATCCTGGCTACGCGCCTGGCAGCGTTACTCTCACAATGACGATGAACCATTTCGAGATTTCACTGGGGTAAAGGTAAGAAAAAAATCGGTCAATCTCGTAGAGAACGACATCATCGCGATATTTTTATTGGAATAATTTTTGCCTTTTGCTCTTCATATTTTTGTTTCGTTGCTGCTTATTTTACTATTTAATCCTTTCATGCTTTACCTTTCAGTTTTCATGTCTCCGGGCGACACAAAGAGACCAAGAACAGGGAGCGTTTAGCTGCCTAAGGCACCGCGCTTAGCTTAAGCGGACCTCGAAAGCAGCAATAAATTAGCTTTCCTTGGTATTAGTCCGAACACAAAGAATCTTAAAAAACATTTTGGGATGCGTCGCAACAGCACCAACCTTGGGAATGACTCGTTTAGGCTGTTCTGCCGCGCACTGATTATCCGAAAGCGTCGCCGTTCAGTTGACCGTGCGGTAAACGAAAGTGTTGCGGAGGTTGTAGATGCGGAAAGCTACATGGAGGTGCGACGGCCACAGCTAGGATAGCTAGACCCCCACCTGCATTGTGGGAAGCCAGTGACGGCCCGAACCAACGGCACATCGTTCCTTTCGGGCGCCGCGCGGCCAGGCCGTGCCGTCGGCGCAGGCGCTTTCTGCCAACCGCCACCTCACTTCGCGGCCGCCAGCAGGCGCCACCCTTCGCGCACGTGCCCTTAGTCACGTCACGTTGTTTACATACAGGGAGAGGTCCATTGAGCGGATTGCCAATAATATTTGACAATAATCTGGCAAAGTGTGAATACAGGGAACAATGCAGCTGCAAGCGATCAATTTTGCGTCTTTGTCTCAAAGTCAAACACTATTTAAGGTCAAAACTGGCGCGTCGGCGTTCAGAGGAAGACCAGGGGAGGTGCTGACAACGTGCTGGGGGACACACAATGCCGCCCCGCGGGTCACATTCGGCCCGTTGGCAGTACGTTGACGAGCCCTATTGGCGGTGAGCGCGAACACGGGCGGCGCTGCGAAGCGCGCCTCCGTGACGTCGGCTTAGGGATTCTCGCATTTGTCGTCTGCTTCACTCAGGCTCGCTCTCCTGCTGTTTCTTTGCGCTCGGTCAACGTCTGATGCTTTTCCGCACCAGAATTGGCGTGTGGGTAACTTTTCATCATAATAATAAGCTTAAAATCGCATACACCAGCTCATGGTGTCAGTTAAAGTATAGTTTTGGATACCGCTACGGAAGAAACATTGCCGGCGTCGCCCCATTCCTTGCGAAGTCGGTCCTGTGTGGAGCGCGAAGAGTCGGAGCTAGGCGTCAGCTTCTCAATTAAGCAATCTTTCAAAGGGAACAGTCAGCTGCTAATAACCAACAACAGTGAAAATGGAAGACCAAAACAAATTCTAGGGCTTCAGGGCTATTGGCTTTGGCAGAAGGCATTACGATTCCCAGTAATCATATGTAAGTTAAAACAGTTTTTGAAACCTTGCTGAACGCTCGTACGTGTTGTGACACATCACTTTACGTTGTCAAGGCATGAAAGTTTGCCGACATGCACTATGGGCTGCAAAAACTGTAGGTTGAGTTCCCAATAATCCACTTTGTATATAGGCGCGTGCTGATTTCATACCAGGCATCTAACCAGTATGGAGGTTTGTTGAGCTAAACGAGCCATGTATAAGTTAAATATACAGTAACACAATGTTTGTTCAGACCTGGAGGGATATTGTCACGGGTTGGGCATGTACCCTCTGAAAGGAATATGGACACCGAGGGATTGGGCCCAGCCCGGACAGCTGGTGCGGTGGACGGTTCACCGACGAGGAGGAAGAGGACGAACCATCTCGCTCTCTGGCTGCACCCACTTGAGACTGTGTGCTACTGTGTTCCCCACCATGTGGCATATTTAATTACCCCTGCAATATACCATTTTCCCCGTAACATCTTTTGGTGGAGGTGCCGGGTAACGTCTCATCGCCACGGATCTCCGAAGCGAGCGTCGCATCGGCTCAACCGTGATGACTGCCAACACCTCGGGTACTGGGGGCACCGCCGCAGCCCCGTTCGTAGTCATGGCGCAGCCCCGTGAGCCTGGAAAATTCTCCGGTACCGATGACACCGACGTTGAAGACTGGATCAAACTTGTCGAACGAGTAAGTGCCTTCAACCGCTGGGACCCAACTATAATGCTCGCAAATGTTCCTTTCATCTTGAAGGGAGCAGCACTCACATGGTATGAAACGAACGGAGCAGACCTTACTAGTTGGGACGCCGTCAAAGCAGGGCTCTGTGAGGTATTTGGAAAGAAAGAGTGCCGCCAGCTTGCTGCGAAAAAAGAACTCGCGACTCGCGCTCATACGTCGACCGAGCCGTATGTGGCCTATATACAGGATGTTCTGTCCCTGTGCCAGCGCGCAGACGACGGAATGAATGAAGAAAAAGTCGGCCACGTACTGAAAGGGATCGCTGATGATGCATTCAATCTGCTGGTTTGCAAGGATTGCAACACGGTCGACGCGATAATTAAGGAATGCCGGCGCTTTGAACTAGCCAAAAGCCGTCGTATCACGACCCAGTTCGCACGGCTTCCGAATACCGCGGCTACTTCAACCTGCGAAGCAGCAGTTTTGCCATCGCCTCCACCCCCGGTGACACGCAGCATGGATACTGGGCCTTCTGAAAATGTGGTGACCAGGATTGTACGCCGCGAACTTGAAGCGATGGCTCCAGCGGCCGTTCCACTGCGCATGACGGAGATCAACTTTCCCACTGTTTCCCTTATTCAAGCGGTTGTTCGGGAGGAATTTGCTAACATGGGCATCCGTCCAGTCTGTTCGGTGAGCCACCACCCGCTGCGACAAGCACCTCCACGAGCCGTTTTCCGCAGCGACTATGTTTCTTCCCGGTATCGCAATCCAGCTGAGTGGAGAACACCAGACGACCGGCCCATCTGCTTCAACTGCAGGCGTGTGGGACATGTTGCTCGCTGCTGTCAGCGCCGCTGGTTCCAGTTTCCTCGCGATAACTTCTCCCCTGACCGCTTCGACAGTACGCCCCGCCGCTTTACATCTCGTAACCAACAGCAGCCAGACGACTCCGCCGCCACTTCGACGTCCCGATTCGCCCGCTCGCCCTCACCGCACCGACGTCAGTCTCGCTCGCCGCAGTCTCGGAGTCCATCATCTCCGACCACTTACAACCGCTACTCGCCGGAAAACTAAAGGATGCAGCTCCCGGAGGTGAAGCTGCATTCTCGACTTGGCCCGCAAATCCTCTTCTGACCCTCCCTACCACAGACAATTTACTAGAAGTTGAAGTTGACGGCATTCCTGTTCGTGCGCTCATTGACACTGGGGCGACAATATCGGTGATAAGCTCAAATCTACGCTCTCGCCTACATAAGGTCCTGACGCCTGCCCTATCTCATGTCCGACTAGCTGATGGTGGAACGCCCATAATAGCTGGAATGTGTACTGCTCGTGTTACGATTGCTGGCCGTACTGTTCCTGTTTTGTTTGCCGTATTAGAAAACTGCGCACATGACGTGATCTTAGGCCTTGACTTCTTAGCCGACCATTCAGCTCTCATCGACTGTGCCAGAGGATTCCTGAGTCTGGAGCTACCTAGTCTGCCGGTGGCCGATAACACTCATCCGACCCGCCTGTGTTCAACAACGCACATCCGTCTCCTGCCTCAGGCCATCACGTATGTTTCGTTGGCAGTCCCCGGCACTCTTGCTGATGGCGAGTATGTTATTACTCCAATGACTGACGTTCTGCTGACGCGAAATGTAACGCTGCCTCACTCAGTCGCCTCCATCACTGGCAGCAGACTGTCTCTACCTATCCTGAACTTCGGTTTTCATGCACAGGTATTACCGGAAGGAATCACGCTTGCGTCAGTGTGCCCCTTACACGACCACGAAGTCTCAACTTTGGCCACCACTACCCCTGACTGTGACTTTACTCATACAGCTGCCCCTGCGTCCCCTAACAAGGTGATGACAATGATGAGCCCGGACCTCTCACAAGAGCAAGCACATGATCTTCGCCGCCTGCTGCTTAATTACTCCGAAATTTTTGACTTCCCCGATCGTCCTTTGGGACGAATGACGGCCGTAAAGCACCGTATCGACACTGGTGACTCTAGTCCCATTCACCGACGACCATACCGCGTGTCGCATGCCGAGCGCGCCGTCATCCAAAGCGAAGTCGATAAAATGTTGAACAAGGACATAATTGAACCATCCTGCAGTCCATGGGCCTCACCGGTGGTGTTAGTGAAGAAAAAAGATGGCACTTGGCGCTTTTGCGTCGACTACCGCCACCTGAACAAAATCACCAAGAAGGATGTATATCCCCTGCCCCGCATCGATGATGCCCTTGACTGCCTCCATGGTGCCCAATACTTTTCTTCCATTGACCTCCGTTCCGGTTATTGGCAGATTTCTGTAGATGACTTGGACAAGAAAAAAACCGCTTTTGTCACCCCTGATGGCCTATACCAGTTCAAGGTAATGCCTTTCGGTTTATGCAATGCGCCTGCAACATTCGAACGAATGATGGACTCTCTTCTTCGAGGATTCAAATGGTCTACCTGTTTATGCTACCTGGACGACGTTATAGTCTTTTCGCCCTCCTTTGCTTCCCATCTTACCCACCTGTCTGATATACTCGCGCTTTTCCGCCAAGCAGGTCTTCAGTTAAACTCTGCCAAATGTCACTTCGGCCAGCGCCGCATAAACATTCTCGGGCATCTTGTTGACGCTCAAGGTGTTCAGCCTGACCCTGATAAAGTCAAAGCCGTGAAGACGTTTCCTGTGCCTCGCTCTACGGCCGACGTTCGCAGCTTTGTTGACCTTTGTTCCTATTTCCGTAGGTTCATAAAAGGCTTTGCCAACATCGCGAAACCTCTCACTGATCTACTGAAGAAGGACGCCACGTTTTCGTGGGCCATTGAGCAAGCTGAGGCATTCGACGCATTAATCTCCCGGCTGACATCTGCCCCGGTGTTAGCCCACTTTGACGTCACCGCTCCCACCGAGGTTCGCACTGACGCCAGTGGGCATGGCATTGGAGCCATTCTCAGCCAAAGACAAGCCGGATGCGATCGCGTCATTGCATACGCGAGTCGCCTTCTTTCCCCGTCTGAACGCAATTACTCCATCACTGAGAGAGAATGCCTTGCTCTAGTATGGGCCGTGGCTAAGTTTCGTCCCTACTTGTATGGCCGCAACTTCTCAGTAATTACTGACCATCACGCTCTGTGCTGGTTGTCTTCGCTCAAAGACCCAACGGGACGCCTGGGTCGCTGGGCTTTGCGCCTTCAGGAGTTCTCCTATACTGTCATATACAAGTCCGGCCGCCTGCATCAAGATGCTGACTGCTTATCGCGGTACCCCGTAGATCCGCCTGACCCAGCTCCCGCTGCGCCCGCCATCATGTCTCTTTCGACCCTCACCAACATCGGCGGCGAACAACGACGGGATCCTCGTCTGCGCTCCCTTATCGAGAGCCTTATTTCTGCGCCTTCGACGCCTTCAGTTCGCATGTTCGAACTGAAAGACGGAATTCTGTATCGTCGGAACCTTCGTCCTGACGGCCCTGAATTATTACTTGCCATTCCTGAGCACCTTCGTCTGGACGTTCTCCAACAACTTCATGACCTCCCAACTGCTGGCCACCTCGGTGTTTCCCGCACCTACGATCGCATCAGACGCCGCTTCTTCTGGCCCGGCCTTTACCGATCTGTCCGGCAGTATGTGCGCTCCTGCGACCTCTGCCAACGGCGGAAAACTCCCAATTCTCTTCCAGCTGGGCTTCTTCAACCATTGGACATACCTAGTGAACCATTCTTCCGCGTTGGGTTAGACTTGCTCGGTCCATTTCCCCAGTCCACATCCGGCAATAAATGGATAGCCGTCGCCACCGACTATGCCACGCGTTATGCAATAACACGGGCCCTTCCTACGAGCTGCGCTACTGACGTTGCCGATTTTCTGCTTCGTGACATTATCCTTCTTCACGGGGCCACTCGACAGCTCCTTACCGATCGTGGCCGCTCCTTTCTGTCGCAAGTTATTGCCGATATTCTTCGCTCCTGCAGCACCCATCACAAGATCACCACCGCCTACCATCCTCAAACTAATGGCCTGACCGAACGACTTAACCGAACAATTACCGACATGCTGTCCATGTACGTCTCCGCAGACCACCGCGACTGGGACGTGGCTTTGCCCTACATTACTTTTGCGTACAATTCGTCGCGTCATGACACTGCTGGCTATTCCCCTTTCTATCTGCTCTTCGGCCGCGAACCAGCATTGCCACTGGACACATTATTGCCATCTACTGTACACACATCCGACTATGCCCGCACCGCCATAGCTCGCGCTGATCACGCCCGCCAAGTTGCTCGTCTCCGCCTCTCCTCAGCTCAACAGTCTCAGAAAACACATTATGACAGCCGGCACCAAGATCGCCACTTTGCACCGGGATCACTAGTACTTCTCTGGTTGCCCTCACGTCGTGTGGGACTTTGCGAAAAACTCTTGTCCCGGTATTCTGGGCCTTATGTGTAATCCGTGAGGTTACCCCCGTAACATACGAAATCGCCCCAGTTAAACTTGACACGTCGCGCCACATCCTTACGGACGTCGTGCATGTCTCCCGTCTCAAGCCCTATCGCCCAACTTCCGCACCAGGCTCATGAGCACCGAGACGGTGCTTCTACCGGCGGGGGTTATGTCACGGGTTGGGCATGTACCCTCTGAAAGGAATATGGACACCGAGGGATTGGGCCCAGCCCGGACAGCTGGTGCGGTGGACGGTTCACCGACGAGGAGGAAGAGGACGAACCATCTCGCTCTCTGGCTGCACCCACTTGAGACTGTGTGCTACTGTGTTCCCCACCGTGTGGCATATTGAATTACCCCTGCAATATACCATTTTCCCCGTAACAATATTTCGGTACATTTTCCACAGCCATATCTTCCCGATATTCGGATATGCGTTATAGGAAAACTGACAAGAGGAGGAGGTGTAGGAGGGGGAGGAGAAAATTTTATTTACAATTAAATCGAGCTGGTTAGTGGGCCAGGTCTTCAGTCCAGGACAAGAGAGTACAAGTAATTTCCTTCAATTCATAGAACACCATCCCGAGTAGAATAGGATTTGTTCTTTGCGACTGGAAGGGTTGGAATGCAATAAACAGCTATAATTATTGTGCAATAATTATTCTTCGGTTTCGAGTCTTGTAATATATGCAGGTATACTATTTATTACGTTAGTTAGTGAGTATATCATGCCTTCAGCACCGTAGTCATGTCATCATTGTTCGGGTTGAGAGTCAGTTCGTTATGATAACGATATGATTACGATAGAAATTCGGAGCACAAAAGCCGCCTTCGACTACTGTGGACAACGTTGTTTAGGGCGCGATCGCGGTGGCGTAGAACAAACCTTCTCATTCTATTTGCATGTTCATAAACAAAGCACGCTGCGGATTTGCACCTCCTTGCACGCAGCCGTAATGAAAGCCAATTTGTGAAGAAGCAATGTATGCCATACAACACGAAGGAAATATCCGCACGATCTTTGTGAGCCTCCCAAACATCCCAAAACTCCCTAATGCGTTTGTGACGGCGCAGAACAATTAATGCATAGGGCAGAAAAAAAAGCAAGAATCATTAATCTGATAGAAGACAACATCAACGAAAGAAATAGAAGAAAGCCGCTTTATTTCCTGCTGTACGATGCGCGTGTAGGGGCCGCTGCTTGGTTCGTAGTATTAGACTGTTGAGTCTTCATAAGAGCATCTAAAAAATACTGCAGGGAAGCCTACGCATTTTGAATACTTATCGAGAAGCTCTGATCGCTGATCCTCGCTAATAAGCTAGAAAGGACGAGTTACACACGATCTTGGGACCGATGCTCTGAAGAATGTTGTTCTCTATCTCCTCGTGTGTTGCAAACTTGTGGGGGATGCAGCTTCAAATTATTCAGATGCGTCAGAAGCTGGCAAAATAACTGAATCACTAGAAATATGCTTTTTAATGCACTACAGCAACAAAGCGGGCGATTTCTAGCACAGACACTGCTGCCCCTCACAAGCGGAGTGTAGCAGACGACAGCGGCGCGAGTCCCTAAGCTGACGTCAGAGCCAGGGGGCGCCACTCAAACATCTCACCGCCAATTGGCGGTGAGCGCGAACACAGGCGGCGCTGCGAAGCGCGCCTCCGTGACGTCGGCTTAGGGATTCTCGCATTTGTCGTCTGCTTCACTTAGGCTCGCTCTCCCTGCTGTTTCTTTGCGATTGGTCAACGTCTGATGCTTGTCCGCTCCATAATTGGCGTGTGGGTAACTTTTTATCATAATAATAGGCTTAAAATCGCATACACTAGCTCAAGGTGTCAGTTAAAGTATAGTTTTGGATACCGCTACGGAAGAAAAACTGCCGGCGTCGTCCCATTCCTTGCGAAGCCGGTCCTGTGCTGAGCGCGAAGAGTCGGAGCTAGGCGTCAGCTTCTCAGTTAAGCAATCTTTCGAACAAAGGGAGCTAACAACCGACAACAGCGAAAATGGAAGACCGAAACAAATTCTATGCCTTCAGAGCTGTTGGCTTTGTCAGAAGACATTACGATTCCCGGTAATCATATGTAAGGTAAAATTGCCTCCTTGCCGAACGCTCGAACGTGTTGTCACATCACTTTACGTTGTCCAGGCATGAAAGTTTGCCGAAATGCACAATAGAAGGCAAAAACTGTACGTTGAGTTCCAAATAACCCAGTGTGTATATAGGCGCGTGCTGATTTTATACCGGACATCTAGCCAGTATGGAGGTTTATTGAGCAAAACGAGTAACGTTGATGTTAAATTTACAGTAACACTATGTTTGTTCAGAGCTGGAGGGATATTTCGGTACATTTTGCACAGCCATATCTTCCCGATATTCGGATATGCGTTATAGGAAAACTGCACTCAAGAGGAGGAGGAAAACAGGGAGGAGGAGAAAACTTTATTTAACAATTAAATCGATCTGGTTAGTGGGCCGGGTCCTCAGTCCAGGACAAGAGAGTAAAAGGAATTTCCTTCAATTCATAGAACGCCATCCCGAGTGGAATAGGATTTGTTCTTTGCGCCTGGAAGGGTTGAAAAGCAATAAAGAGCTACATGGAATTATTCTTCGGTTTCGATTCTTGTAATATATGCAGGTATACTATTTATTGCATTAGTTAGCGAGTATATCATGCCTTCAACACCATAATCATGTCATTATTGTTCGGGTTGAGAGTCAGTTCGTTATGATAACGATATGATTACGATAGAAATTCGGAGCACAAAAGCCGCCATCGAGTACTGTAGACAACGTTGTTTAGGGCGCGATCGCTGTGGCGTAGCACAAACCTTCTCATTGTATTTGCATGTGACTAAACAAAGCACGCTGCCGATATGCACCTTCCCAAGCAGCAGAAATTGCCAAGCCCAAGCATGGCAAAACATCAGTGGCCAATGTGTCCGAGCTTGGCAATACCTCAGCCGCCAATATTGGCTGGTGTTTGGGAAAGGTGACAAGCCAACAATTGGCCAAGCCCTGGAAGGCCAATATTGGACAACGCTTGGCAAAGTACCTTGCCATGATAATGCCAGTGGGTGGACCCCACGCTATTTTCATGCACATTTTTGGCTTTGTGGCCAGTCCTTATGACCAATGCCTATTTTACGAGTTGCCTCGCGGCCCGATTTCTGCTTTATACATGCCAGTAAACGGGTGCGCATTATTTATTTAATGCGCACTCGTTAAATAATTTCCTGTACAATGGCATGTACAAAACAGAAATGGGACCGCGAGGCACAATAAGCAAACTGCATGAACTTTGCGAAGCAATTATACATACTTGACTTGCCAAAAAAAAATGGAGCAACACAACACACCGGGTCTCTCTGTGTAGCTTGTTTATTATGCACATCAAATATACGAGAAACCTCGCTTAACAGTGGCAAGAATACGAACACAAACATGAAAGCAAACACAAACAAGTCGAGAAACATTTTTAAAAAGCGCTGCTCATGAAGCGCGAACCGATTATCATTCGTTTAACTGCTTGAGATGCCTACAAAACAAGCATTCAGGTAAATGAAAACAGGACCCTCATTCCCGGTAATTCGCCGACCTGCCAAGACCACAATATGTTTTTGAACAGCACTATTGTAGAATAGCCCGGCTTGGAAAGCTTGTCACTGCTGCATCCGCCACTTGTCCACGGGAAACACCTGTGCGTCGTAGCGCCTGTAATAAGTAAAAAAAATAGTTCACTATAATGCTAAATTCACGCTGCTTACTAAATACAGCACCTATACAAGCCTTACCACATATCCGTGTGAAAATATTCAGCCTAAAGTTCTAGCTTGTTAACACTCGCTATGAAACATAAAACGTACTGCACTATTCATTTCTCAATATACTGCGTTTTACGGTAGCAGTTGGCTCGTTCTTGAGAAAACAGTCCGGAATTTCACCGAAAATGGGCTTCACTCTTATTGCAGTAGCGCAAAGTAATATAAAAAGTCCAATAGACAAAGCGACACGCCAGCGGTTCCGTGAAATTTTGTTGTGCCTTCGCTCACTTCTGCCCCGTCAGACGCGGAATTCAGACGCGAACGGAACCGACGGAGAAGCCCAGCGGTAGTGTAATTAGAGAGTTATAGCAGAGCGGAAAACCGGTCCCGGTACGGTACCCGGTAAACCTGCGCATGCGCACAACCAGTTTTTCCGGCTCTGCGCACGCGCAGTAGCGCCGGTCGCCTACTGGGTACCGTACCGGGCCCGGTTCTCCGCTCTGCTATAACTCTCTATTACTTTGTCGCTCGACAATACCCTTCACGGCTGCTTGTTCGGAAAACACAAAGCCGAAAAAGGATAGCTAGAACTGGCGTCACACAATTGGAAGCACATGTATGTGACCACTTCTTTCTTCGCAAGAACCAACAACACTAAGCAGCACTCGTGAGCGCCAGTTATAAACGACAGCTGAAGTTTTGGCGGGAACGAGCGCGAGCACTACCGCACCGCGAAAAAATGAAATGGTGACTTACGTTTTCAGCGGCGGCCGTAGCAGGCAAACGATGTTATTACACCAGTCAGGTATACTTCACACAGCCACCGACACCAAAACGCACCTCACAGACACGTACAGGAGTACTACCGCAGTTACAATGCCACAAAAGAGACGGAGCCGTCGGCGCAACGCCAACGCGCCCGTCCACCGCCCCGCCGCGGGTTCAAAGAACGCCCAAAGGCACAACGCTGAAGTAGTTCGACGGTCACCGTTTTGTTAGGTAACACAAATGACCAATTCCTACTGAACGTTTAACACTCTCTCTCACGCTGTTTTGAATAAGCTGCACTTTAGTTTAAGTACGCTTTGTTTCGTGGCACGGTGCTGTGGCTCTTTAGGTAACTACTTTTTTCTGCGTTTTGGCCTGTTCACCGCGCTTTAACCGCCGCGGGCAACGACCGCACTGCTGCCCTCGAGTGGTGCTGCTTGCGCGCCGGGTGCGCATGTACACACGCAAAATAACGCACACGAGTGCGTTACAGTGAGACTTCATGCAACAATATGCAACAACAGGCAAGGCTGTCGGCATTTGCACCTGCCAATACTTTTTTATTTAAATGTGCTACTTGACACAAGCTTGAAAATGATTTGGAACTACTTTTTTTGTTGTGCGCTGCGCGTGGAAACAAATTCAAAAACACGCAAACTTCAGTAATATTTTGAGTGAACTTGAGTGGTCATTCAACTAACAAGAACATGCCAAGACGTGCGTAAAGGCACTCATAAATACCTGCGTCACATATAGGCTACTACTCTTCATAAAATTTTAAGATCAAAAATTACGTCTGAATGAGCGCCCTGTCCAGTGTGATTTTTTGCGCACCGGCCAATGCGTGTCCTCAAGGCCGGTCGTACAGCGCTCGTTGTCCACGAATGGCTTTTGCGTACAGGCCGGCGTCTGGCCAAGCTATCGGCTGTCCAGTGTGATTTTTTTGCGCACCGGCCAATGCGTGTCCTCAAGGCCGGTCGTATAGCGCTCGTTGTCCACGAATGGCTTTTGCGTACAGGCCGGCGTCTGGCCAAGCTATCGGAAGCCAAAGGGAAGCCAAGGGGCGTCCAATGATTGGCTATCGGCCAATGCTGCTTGGGTTCTTGCACGCAGCCGTAATGAAAGCCAATTTGTGAAGAAGAAAATGTGTGCAATACAACATGAAGGAAATATCCACACGATCTTTGTGAGCCTCCCAAACATCCCAAAACCTCCTAATAAGACGTTTGTGACGGCGCAGAAAAATTGATGCGTTGGGCAGAAAAAAAAGAGCAAGAAACACTAATCTGATACAAAACAACAACAACGAAATAAATAGAAGAAAGCCGCTTTATTTCCTGCTGTGCGATGACCGTGTAGAGGCCGCTGCTTGGTACGTAGTATTAGACTGTTGAGTCTTCATAAGAACATCTCAAAAATACTGCAGGGAAGCCTACGCATTTTGAATACTTATCGAGAAGCTCTGATCGCTGATCCTCGTGAATAAGCTAGAAAGGACGAGCTACACACGATCTTCTGGGCGATGCTCTGAAGAAAGTTGTTCTCTATCTCTTCGTGTGTTGCAAACTTGTGGTGGATACAGCTTCAAATTATTCAGATGCGTCAGAAGCTGGCAAAATAACTGAGTGACTGGGAATACGCTTTTTAACCCACTACAGCAACAAAGCGGGCCATTTCTAGCACAGGCACTGCTGCCCCTCACAAGCGGAGTGTAGCAGACGACAGCGGCCCGAATCCCTAAGCCGACGTGAGAGCCAGGGGGCGCCACTCAAACATCTCACCGCCAATAGCCAACACAGTCAGTGATGATCGTATGTATATATTCGGGGCCACACGTCGTGTATGTGGCTGCGTTATGTTATGTAAATATAGAATTACACATCTCCGCAATAGAGGACATGCGATTTGGAGCTTGTTTTGCGTCCTATAATTGTGCTTAATTTGTTTATTTGACGCTATTGCCTCACCTACTCGCTAGTATACATGTACCCTGCCGTTCGTGAATCGTATGGCGTAAAATGTTAAGCAAGAATCATGCAGTTTGCGAAAATACGAAAAAAATTTCCACTCGTTTTCAAGGCGGTGCCAGGCCAGCAGTGTCAGCTGAGTAGGCTGCGCTTCTGAGTAGGCTGCGCGTCGTCTTCCATATGCTTCCGCTGAAGCAACCATTTACAGGTACCTCAGTATATGGGATGAGCAGCATTCTGTGTTTATGGCATACTTGCGAACTGCTTCTTTGTCAGCGGTACGCAAGAAGAAAGAACGATAAGGACCGTCAGGAAGTTAGACCACCCGACTTGGGGATACTGTGCCACGTCGCTAAGATCGCGACAGCTCGCTCAAAAGAAAGCCGATAAATCGGCTTGTTGTAGCGGATATTATTTTGTTTAGGGCATATCATTCAGTATGCAGTACCTAAACGCCCCACAATGTGATTAAATTAAGTACAATCAACTTTCACTCTGGCTTGTAATTGAAAACACATGGAGGGCGGTGATGGTCGTCTGCTTTTGTACTACGCAGAGGCGTCGGCCGCGAGGGGCGCTGCATGTCGCCAAAACTCCAGCGCAGGAGCCCTATTGATTTTCTCCCTTATCTTTGCATAATGTCTTGTTTTTGTTCAATAATGTTGACAAGTATTAACATTAACACCGGACTTTGGCCGGGTGGCTGAATCGAGAAACAGGCAGAGAGAGACATACAGACAGACCAAAATTCCTGCGTTTAAGTAGCCCAAGAAGGACTATCGTCTTTTAGTAAGGTGCACGAAAAAACATAAAATTTTGCTATTATTAAAGGTCGACCTACACCTCACGCTTCAGAGACACGGGGAGCCTGCGGAATCTTTGTTCTTAGACATAAAAAAAATACATGGAACGCCGACCATATAAGCTTCGCTCGTTATTGTGTGTAAAAGACTAGGAGAGTTGCTTGCCCACTTAGACTTGTGAAAATTTGCTTTTTTTCTAGAACGACCCTCGCAAGGCGAATAGACGCAGCGGTCTCTTTGTGCCACTATCTCACGACGCCCGCTGCAGCAATATTGCACATCGGGAATGTCTACTCCAAAAACTGGGAACAGGGACGGTTTGCGATTGGTGCGGCCTAGTGACCCAGTGCCTCTTATTTATTGTAACGAGCATTGTATGCGCTCTTTTTATTATTAAAATCTCGCATTCTACGAACAGAAAGTCCTTCATTGCGTAAGCCAAGAAATGATCTTTGAAGAACTTGCTGAGGCATATCCTAGTCAGGAACTTCAAAACCTTGACATGAGATTTCCTCGAAGCGCACATAGGTCGGCAAAACAGAAAGAACTCACTCAAACTCAATCAGAATTTTCTCAACCACAATTTTTTTAATTCACGCTGCACTCAATCAAACTCAGACTCAAAAAGCTCGTCTGTTCAAAAAATCACTCGTACTCACTCATCAAATACTCATTTATAATCATACTCACTTGTACTCAAACTCATTTGTCCTCACGAGTATTCGATCGTACTCAATCTGTACTCATGAGTACTCAATCTGTACTCATGAGTACTGAATCTGTACTCATGAGTACTCAATCTGTACTCATGAGCACTAAATCTTCTGTATTCATGAGTACTACTCATTCTGCACTCATGAGTACTACTCATTCTGCACTCATGAGTACTACTCATTTTGCACTCATGAGTACTCACTCAATCTGTACTCATGAGTACTCAATTTGTATTACTCACGAATAATCAACTTATCTGCCCTGTTAGCAGGTCGTATCTCGAATGGAAGAATAAAAAGAAAAAAAGAAAATGTTTAATTGATTAGAAAAATACAGGTTACATATATATCAGGACAGTGGAAGAAAACGTCTGACGCGGTGCACTGTCGTAGGGCGACTTAGTGCGCGAAGGCACGTACATGTGTGAGAGCGAAACGGAACGTAAGCACTCGCGTTGCGTCTGGCGTCTCCTCTTGTTCTCGGTAATAAAAGAACGAAGTGTGGGCCGGGTCGGGCTCAGGGGTGCTCGGGGCTTGTCGGGGCGGTCGTGGCCGTAAACTGCGGTTTTCTGCGTGTCTTCGGGTGGCAGCTTTTGTCGTCGGTTTTCGTTTCCGGGCGCGCTGATACTCTCGTAATCGTGCTCCGAATCCGAATTGTGCCTGCCCCCAGGCACAATGAAGTGTTCGCGTAGATTGACGTCCGCTCGTATCCAGATCACTGTCTGCTTATTCACAGATCCTCGATGCTGGCGTTTGTTTTTTGTTGTTCCGGATACTAGAAACTTCGTTAAGAGGGTGCTCGTCTCGTTGAGTTTTGGTGAATTTCAAATCTGCTTGATTTTATTCTGTGTGTGTGCCGTGGGATTCACTTCGTGAGACCTGAACTCGGCAGTGTTTACGGCGTTGCGTTAGCCGCGCCGCTTCCGTCGGCGATTGTGTTCGTGTAGCTCGTTGCGTGCTTGACGCATGAGGGGGCGTAGACGTCCGGTTTGTCCGGTGTCGAGCTGCGCTGTGTAGGCATAGGTCGGCGTACTCACTCGTGAGTACACTCATTTGTACTCATTTGTACTCAAACTCACGAGTGAGTACGATGATGAGTGATCACACACCCAGAAAAAAATAGTGAGTACGATGACGAGTGAGTATAGGGGTAAGTCCACTACTCGTGAGTACAGTACTCATGAGTACACTACTCATGAGTATGAGTACTCATGAGTACAGTATTCATGAGTATGAGTACTCATGAGTATGAGTACTAATGAGTATGAGTACTCATGAGTACACAGCACTCATGAGTACACATCACTCATGAGTACACAGCACTCATGAGTACAATACTCATGAATACTGTTGTTGCGAGTGCTTGCACTCTTGAGTATATGCACTCCTGAGTACAGTAGTGAAAACAGTAGTGCAAACAAGAAAACGGACGACAAAAGCTGCCACCCGAAGACACGCAGAAAAACGCAGTTTACGGCCACGGCTGCACCGACAACCCCCGAGCTCCCCTGAGCCCGACCCGGCCTGAGAACAAGAGGAGACACCAGACGCAACGCGAGTGCTTACGTTCCGTTTTGCTTTGCCACATGTACTTGCCTTCGCGCAGTAAGTCGCCCAACGACACTGCACCGCGTCAGACGTTTTCTTCCTCTGTCCTGATTTATATGTAACCTGTGTTTTTCTAATCAATTAAACAATTTATTTTTTCTACTTAGTCTTTCATTCGAGCTACGACCTAGCTAACAGTGCAGATAAGTTGATTATTCGTGAGTAATACAAATTGAGTACTCATGAGTGCAGAATGAGTAGTACTCATGAGTGCAGAATGAGTAGTACTCATGAGTGAAAAATGAGTAGTACTCATGAGTACAGATTGAGTACTCATGAGTACAGATTGAGTACTCATGAGTACAGAGTGAGTACTCATGAGTACAGATTCAGTACTCATGAGTACAGATTGAGTATGAATACTCGTGAGGACAAATGAGTTTGAGTACAAGTGAGTACGATTACAAATGAGTATTTGATGAGTGAGTACGAGTGATTTTGTGAATAGACGAACTTTTTGAGTCTGAGTTTGATTGAGTACAGCGTGAATGAAAAAAATTGCGATTGATTTTGAGTGAGTTCTTTCTGTTTTGCCGACCTATGTGTGTAGGGATGGCATATTTCGGCGCGTTGAGGACGTTGCTTGAATTGACGTGTGCGTTGCGTATGATGCGGGAGCCGTTTGGCTTTTCGTTTAGTGTGCGGTAGCCTGGCGTTTTCGTAGGGTGGCATGGCTGATCGGTCAAAGTCGTTGCGGCTCCGTGCTCGCAGTCCTCGTGGTTGTTTCGGGAAGTGAAACCGTTGTGGTGGGGAAGCGGGCGTAGTTCGTACCGTCCGTTCTGTCCCACATTCCTTGGCGTCGCAAGCGTGACTTCATCGTTAGGACATTCGATGCCTTCATCTGGATCGGATTCATTTGTTGCCGTTCTTGCCGTGTCCGTGTCGTCGCTCGAGCCCTCGTCTTTTGCCCGTTGTTTCGAGAATGCTATAATCGCTATCTCTCCCATACAAGCAGGCTCCGTTCGTCCCGAGTTCGCTTGCTCGCGCTTGCTTCCTCTTGTACGAAATAGTGTTTGTCGTGTGAATCTCGGTCGGAGCGCGGTGCCGGGGATCTGTTCATTCTGGCTCGGACATGCTGCATGCGCTGGCCGTGTCGTTGCTCGTTGACGGACCTACCTCCACGAGTGTTATGTCGTTCGTCCACTGGACATGGGCTGGAGCAGCGGGTGTCGGAGAGCTTGTACGTTCCGTTAGGGTTGAACCGCGTGCGCTGGGTCTTTTGTTGCTTGTGGCCAGGTGATTTCTGCGGTTGTAACATCGCTGGCCAAGTCCGGATAGCAGCAGTGGGAGCGGAGGATGTCGCGAATAGCAGTTTCCTCCGTGTCTGCTGGCTTAAAGGCGTTACGTGCGCTGTGCATTTCGTTCGCCGTGGTCAGCTCCACTGGTTTAAGTTTGATGTCGTTCGTCGCCTCTGGTGCGTTTGTGCGCTGTGCGTCTCGTTTTATCTAGAAAACTCCCCTATAATTGGTGTGCGGTCGTTCGCCATGTATGGTGCATTTCGGCCGCCGTGCGTCTCGCTCGATTGTCGTGGCCATATCCACGAATCCGGATGTGATGTCGTTGGTTGCGTGGACCGGCGCCGGTACAGGACGTGCGAAAAATGTACGTACTGGCTCCGTTGCGTTCCGTGCTCTCAGCGTTCAGTTAGTGTACGTCTGTACCGGAAGAGCGGGTTCCAGGAACGTGGTGCCTTCTGGCTCGTGCACGCTGCGTACGTTGTGCGTCTCGTTGCACGTTGCTGGAATGACCTGCGCGTGGGCGATGTAGCAGAGCAACGTGTGTTCGTGATCTCGCCAGAAATGCACTGACCTTCGATGCGTCTCCGTAATCGTGGCGATTACCTGGGAGAGGTCCGGTGAGCACGCAATCACAATTTTGCATGCGTCGTATCGTTCGTGTGCGTGCAGTCGTGCATTCTGTCTGTGTCCGGATCTCGTGCAGTCCAGGCACCATTGGAAACGTGCCGCCGACTCTCGCCAGTTGTATCTCAAAACTTTCTCGATCATCACGCAGCCTCGATCCTGCTCACAAACAGCGCCGCTTGCAGGGTCCTCTGCCGTTTGTTGTCGGAGGCAGCCTGATGTAGCGTTGGCACATTCGTTCGTTTGGAAAGATGGCGATGTTCTCCGTTGTCGTCTAGAAGACGCAAGACGATGTCGTCCTTACGGCAAGAACAGGGTAGCCCTCGTAATCGTAGTGCGCTCGCCAACTGCTGTTTCTTCGCAGAGCATATGACGTAGCGTTCCGTTGAAGTCTAGCAGTGTGTCGACCACCGCTGACATGGAGGTTGGTGTAAACACACTTGCATCATCTGCAAAATATCAGCGGCAAATATAGCCTAGAACAAATTTAAAATCCATTTTAAAGTGGGCGAAACGCAACCGAGAAGCCAGCGGAGGACCTCCCGCAATCGACATTGCCTCGATATTTTGTAAATAGACAACATCAATACATGTCACGAGTTTGTGTTGGCCACTTCCGCACTGTCGTTGTTTCTCGCCGGCTCGCCGCTCCAATGGGAGGTCGGAGCTTCTGCCCTAGAGCAACGAATTACCCAATCGTTGGCGGCAGAGGCGCGGTGATTTCGTAGGCTCATCGGGCAGCTGGCCGCGAGCTAAGTTCTACAGCGATTCCATTCACTGCATTTTTATTGCTTTTTATTACACTGGACACGAAAACACGCCGGGGACACCTAAGGCGCACTGAGCGAGCCGCACTGTCGCTGCGCGGGCGGATGAATGGATGTGAACATTTATTAACTGATATATTATAGAGAGGTAGCTTGGAGGCGGCGGCCACGGCTGCGAAGTGGTGCAGGCCGGTGCAGGTAGCTCGAGCGATAGCTTGTTACTGCTGCATTAAATGGGACCCAAGTCCCGAACATGGCAGCACATATGAGAAAGGAGTTAATGATTCGATGGCGGGTTGCATTAACAACCGTCGTCTGCATCGCCTGCGAGAGCGGCAATCGAATATCTGCCGCAGTGCTAAGCCGAACGCATCTGTAGGCGGACCTACAGGCAGGCCGGCCGGCTGCTCCCATCGCTATCTTCCCATCCACTGTCTCGAGCGTCGCGCGTGGTTCCTAGCCGTGGCAGAAACTTGCACTCGCAGCGCCTGCGTCTCCTGCACGGTCGCTTTTTAATTAAGCGGCTCACGAGAGCAGTGCGCGGGGGCATTCACAAAAACTGCCGGAGACGTGAATTCGACAGTGCTACGGCAGCTCTGCTCTGTGATATCTGTCCGACCGTCACTTGGTCAGCTTTGTTCACACAAAATCTCGCGTTTCGCGGCGGCCGCTGAACCCGAAACTGCGACTGGCCGCATCGAAAACGCCTCTAATAAACAACCGCCGCACGCTGTGAGCAAATTAGGTTTCCACACGTGATAAGTAGGTCATTATATAGCTGCTCATTACAACAAAAAAACCGAGATGCAAAATTGTTGTGTGAGTGCCCTTTTAAGGTAGCACTCGTATCGCTTATTTTCGGTCGTATCGGTCGAACGCCACAACAAGCATCACACACACATCAGCAACGATTACCGCACAAAACATATCTTCTGTAAGAAAATACAACAGCAGCCCAACAACCTCTTGCAAGCATATTTTGAGGTATCCGCGCAGCTGCAAGCCCAGGATGTTGACCTCCAGCAACAGCGTCCGGGCAAGATGATGGCACAGAAATCGCAAACTGAGAAATAATTAGCCGCTTCCAGTTTGTCGAATCGAGAGACAGCTTCTCTTCCTTCATCATAAACGCACAACTTGAGCACAACGAAGCAAGATAGAGGTATTGCGAAATGGGTGGACAAAGGGTGGCAGTATCTATCTTCACAAAGACAACAGATCACGTCGACGTTACCCCTATTTCGCTCATCCATTCCACTGCGTCGGAAGATGCGGTTTCAGCAAAACGCCAGCTGCGGCCGCTGGTGTTTCCCAGTCGTCTTTCAAGCGCCACCCCTTAGCGCCACTCCGCAATTTAATATCAGTAACAACTAAGCTTGCAACCTGTCACGCGCGAATTGCAAGGTGCTGAAATGCAATTTGTGTATCAGCTCCACTATGGTTCTACGTTGATTACTTTTACGTTGATTACTTTTACGTTGATCACAACTTGAGGCACAACGAAGCAAGATAGAGGTATTGCGAAATGGGTGGACAAAGGGTGGCAGTATCTATCTTCACAAAGGCAACAGATCACGTCGACGTTACCCCTATTTCGCTCATCCATTCCACTGCGTCGGAAGATGCGGTTTCAGCAAAACGCCAGCTGCGGCCGCTGGTGTTTCCCAGTCGTCTTTCAAGCGCCACCCCTTAGCGCCACTCCGCAATTTAATATCAGTAACAACTAAGCTTGCAACCTGTCACGCGCGAATTGCAAGGTGCTGAAATGCAATTTGTGTATCAGCTCCACTATGGTTCTACGTTGATTACTTTTACGTTGATTACTTTTACGTTGATCACAACTTGAGGCACAACGAAGCAAGATAGAGGTATTGCGAAATGGGTGGACAAAGGGCGGCAGTATCTATCTTCACAAAGGCAACACATCACGTCGACGTTACCCCTATTTCGCTCGTTCATTCCACTGCGTCGGAAGATGCGGTTTCAGCAGAACGCCAGCTGCGGCCGCTGGTGTTTCCCAGTCGTCTTTCAAGCGCCACCCCTTAGCGCCACTCCGCAATTTAATATCAGTAACAACTAAGCTTGCAACCTGTCACGCGCGAATTGCAAGGTGCTGAAATGCACTTTGTGTATCAGCTCCACTATGGTTTCACGTTGATTACTTGATTGGCTTTCTTATCGGGCCAGTGTTGCTGTCACGCTTTGGTTTATTACGAAAGAGGAACGGGCGACTGCAATACTTCGCGCTACGCAGCGCGAAGTTTCAAGTTTCACGGCGCAACCGCCACAAGGTCTCCCTCCCTGATGTGTTTGAGTGAACGGGGCCAGGGAAAGGCGTCAAGGTGGCGCGCCGCTTCTTTCTTTCTCTCCAGGGATGCTATCACGGTGCTAGGAAAGGAGCTGAGGGCAACAGCAATGGGATGCCTCTCATTGGTCGATGGCGTGGGTTAACCGATGTCAGCAAAACAAACAAAAAAGCGGATTTTTCGCCGTCATGTGCCGTCGGTTGCACACCCTTGTTTTTTTACTTTCACGCTCGCGCTCCCGGTGCCGGCGCGCCAGCGAGGCGTCTCAGCGAAGAGGAAAAAAAAAACGCCCTTCTGATGCATTTTTGATGCCGCGCTCTGGTGTTTTTTAAATGCGAATGCATTTCTTAGCCGCAGGTTGTCTTGCGTCGTTGAGCGGCGTGCGCCTAGCAACAGCTGTGGCGCGCGCCTAGCAACCGGAGAAGGTGCGGAGTAGCGGAGGGCAAGGGGAGAGGAGGAGCGCGCTCGGCGTGTGAGGGCGCTTGCATCGCGGAGCTCGGGGCGGAGAGAGAGCTCGCGCGCGGGCTGGCGCGGGTCTCTCTCTCCTCTCCGCGTACCCCTCTCCGCTCGCTGCGCATATAAATGCAGGGAGCGCGCGCCTCTCTCCGTGACTGCTTGCCGACTGGCGCCTTGATAGCGATGGAAGTCGGTGAAGTGGAATCCCTCGCGGCAACGATAACGCAAAGAAGAATTCGGTGCACCCAATGCATTCGCATTTCCGCACAATCCCCTTCGGGGAGGTGGGGGGATTTTTTTTTATTCTTACTTTCATGACGTACAGTTTCCGTAACAGCTCGAAAGCGCGGCAACGTTTTAATCGTTGTGTGCTCCGCTGTACATATAAATAATGCACTGTTGACGCCGGTAGCGTCAGAAAGCTCACGGCTGTTAGCCAAGCTTGTATGGCTATGGTTCCGTGTATAATTCATGTCTGTAAATAAGAACTCCCGAGACTCCATGTGTGTTCGAAGCGGGTTGGGTGCTGTAGCCTGAGACTGTCACTTTCATATCCCTTTCGTATTTATGTTTGGGTTCAAATATCCCTAATGTTTTATTTTTGTTGAACAACGCTCATATATAAATAGGAAGCATGGTACCAGCTTTAGTAGCGAGGGAATATATTGCCAATATGAAGCCCTCGATCCAGCATAATTATAACTTTTGGCCGAGCGGCTGAATCGCGGAGCAGTTGGCCAGTTGTAGAGAGGGCACATTATGTACATAAAGCTACTTAACGGCGACCCCAGTAGCTCCCATGTATACAGCGGGGCGTGTATTAAGTTGCAATAATAAATTATCTTTATGACGGACGCAGACAGACAGACTGACAGGCCAACATTGTCGCGCTCAAGTGGACAAAGAAAGGCTATCGTCTTTAAAACCAGCTGGAAAGCGCGCTGCCGCCACTGTTTAGCATTCTGCGAACATTGCGCAACCGTACCACTCGCAACCGCCGCCAGCCCGCAAAGTAAGAAATAAACAGAAAGACGAAAACCGGCTACCGCGCGAAAAGCCAAAGAGGGAGGTCCCGCCGCGAGAAAGGGACAGGACAGGGCGCTACGCGTCGTTGTGTCTATTTCCGTTAACAGCACGGTCAAAACCCACACGGGTCTGACCTTAATCACTAATTTTAGTGTGCGTGCGTGTGTGGTTAACCAGAGCGCCCGACACAAATTTGCTGCACCTGGCGACGCGCCGACAGTGGGCCCGGATTCACGTCTCGGTCAAACAGCCCGCGCCAGACGTGCCGCAACTTGGCGGCACACGGCGCGGCCCAGTCTACTCTCCTTTTCCCATCGAGACGGCCGCACCAAATCATGCCTGGGACGACCGGCGCGAAAAAAACACGCAGCGAGTAGACCCTGGAGACGGCGCCGCTGAGTCGCCTTCCCTTTCCTGTCGTGGCTCGGCTGACGCAATCACTTCGCCTTCAAACTGCGGCCAGTGATTGTCCTGATTGGAAAGATTCGAACTGCACGCGGCTGCAGCGGAACCCCGGCGGTATAAAACCAGCCCTGAAGCAGCGGCTGTGCGGCGGCATTTCATCGGAGGCACTTGAGAAGTGCTATCGCCTTTGTGCGAGCCATGTAACGCTCTTGCTACATTTGTATATCAACGTCGTAACAGCGGTGACTGAGCTGGAATGGCCCAGTTCAAAACAGTGTGTGTGTGTGTTCAGGGAAGTGGGGGGGGGGAGTGGAGAGGGTGTCGCTCGCAGTCGAGGGCCGCAGGTTACCCAGTTGCTGCCGGTGCTTGGAAGCCGTTACAGTAGTGTCGTACTACTCTGCCATGCTTCGTGTACTCTAGAACGAAGTTTGCAGACGCGTTTTTCGGAGGTGTGATAGCTTGCACTGACGTCACTGTATTGTCGTGTTGGTGGGTTGGTTGCACAGTGGAAATGTGCAGCTCTTATCTCGAGCAGCGCGGATGAAGCTGACAGCGATCGATCAGAAAGTGCGGTGGCGTCGTTATGTGCAATCCACATGTTTTACGAGACGTTCCAAGACGCGAGCATAAGCGACAATCCCGGCGTCTGGCGTTGGTGTTCATCATTTCAAAACGATTCCTTCACGAGGGCTCCCACAGTGCGAGCTTAAACTCGGCAGTACTTGCTAGCGAGGGGTCGTCGCCCCGACTGTAAACAGTACTGAAGGTAGGGGAATAAGAACCACCGAAATTTGAATCCATTGAAGACCGTTACGATTACATACACTCGAAAAACCTCTCCTTTAACCTTCCCATACCACCTCGACTCTGACGATAAGAAGAGTAAGCGAAACACATTATTTGGGCGTTCTGATGGATTCGAAACTACGATTCACACCGCATGTTAACTACCTCGCACGCTCATCTCTTCGGACTTTGGGCGCTATCTCTCGTGCAACAAGGGACTTCTCAGGAGGTTCGTGTTTCCTTGCTCTGTACAAAGCCCTTGTACTCCCAAAGCTGGAGTTTGCATCGGCAGTCTGGAACTGCATGAGTGCGTCGTCGTCTTTGCGCTTGGAAAGGGTTCACTCACGCGCATCTTCTCACGCCGCTACACCCTACACGAGAAATACGCTTACAAGGATGTCATCATGCGGCTGAAGCTCGAAGAACTGCAATCTAGACGCACAAACCGCGATTTAGTGTTTTTGTTCAAGTGTATCCACTCCAGATTCGACAGCCCGAAATTAGTGAGCTCTGTTCGGCTAAGGGCACCAATTCGAGCTCTCCGCCCCCACCCTTGCTTTGATGTGACCACCTCAGAGATGCTGTCTCCAGTGTGCCGTGTGCAACGTGTGTATAATGATGACTTTCGTGCATCTTTGGACGTCTTTTCTGGCAATGTTAACTCTTTTAAACGCGCCCTGAAAAATGCATGCATTTGAAGCCGCTGTTGCCCATTCAGTATGGTATAGAAGTTATCTCGTGTTCGTGTTTTCCGTTCCCTTCCCATTTTCTACACTTGCACCGTTTGCCGTACACATACTCCCGCGTACCTATGTATGTGTGTCCGCACGTGTGTGTGCATGCATGCACGTGCGCATTTGCCTGCACTTGTTCACCTTCACATGCACCCGCGTGGACATGCGTGTATGTATGTTTTGTTTGCACTCACGAGCGTATGTGCCGTGCATACATATAAATTTTGCTTTATATGTACTTATTTCCAGTATCCATGTTCCCCAGTAAGTTACGACGGTGGATTGTACTGAACTTGCGTGTATGCCAATGTACTTTGTAGTATACCTTGTCACAAGCCCTGTCTCAGCGCGTGCTAATGTACCTGACTGTAATCTTAATTCCTTAAATGTATAAATTGAGTGTGTGTGTGTGTGTGCGTGTGTGTGTGTGTGTGTGTGTGTGTGTGTGCGTGCGCGCATGCGTGCGTGCTTACGTGTGTGTGAGTGCGTGTGCGGTGGTACTATGTACTTTGTGACCCCTGCACTTCATAACCAGTCTCCATGTTTTACCGTTTGTTTATCTGTGTGTCGCCCTGTCCTTTTTGTGTGCTCCACCCAAGAAGGCCTAGTGCTGTTGGTGGGCACCACCCAATAAACAATAAACAATAAACAATAAACCGTCATCGTAAGCGTACTTCCAGGTTGGTTACCTTGGCAAGGGCAGTACGGAAGGACAGCAGTGTGTTTCAATGCCAACGAGGTAACTACTTTGTTCTTGACCCCACTTTAAAGGTGTCAAGATGTTGCGGAGGGGCAACACTTGTGCTACTTTGCAGAGCTTTAGTAGATATGGACACTTCCGGGAAATGTCCGGCTCATATCATGGAATGTGTTGTTTCTCTTGCACGACCTGTCACTGTAGTTTCAGTGTCATCACTTGCAAGGCCGTGTGTATTGATGAACTTTCAGGAATGAGAAAATGCAGTATGTTTGTGCAGTTCCAAACTTTGCTGAAAGGGATTAAGCCTTTTTTGTGTCTATAAATTTTGGGGGACAGGGCTAAGCAGGAACTCTGAAGTGAATTTGTCCAACCTCTTCATTTTTGCGTTGCATGCATGAATTAATTAAACACACTTCATTTTTTATCCGGTCGATAAAGCTTTGTTTAATTTATACAGCCTGAAAGAATAAAAGTTTGCAGAAACTGCAACCACAGCAGTGACGTGAAATGATACGTGTGCGTCATGGGATGTGACTGGGTGATGTTCATGCGTACTACTTTGTGCGTGAGTGACTGTTATTTCATCTACTTTAGTACTATTGGCAACAAGCATGTGTATCGAAATGTATTTGTTGTGGTTTAATTTTGGAGAGTTATCAAAACTGGTTTCGGTTACGGTTTCATGCAACACGACTGTGCCTTCTGACAGTATCTGTTACCACCCGTTCGAGATACTGTAGAAATCACCATTTACTGATATCCCCATGTTCTGCCCCAAAAATGAGCCGAATGAACCTCCTAGCACTGATTTTTGAGAGCAAGTGTCGTTTGACGCAGTGATGAAGGACGAGCCGGGGCATTGCAGTGCTTAACGCCCTCCATGCCACCAGAGATGCTTAATTGGGAAGCGTTTCAGTCACACCTTTGAGGCTTACCTGACCCGCTCTGTTGTACCCATTGGGTCCTAAAAGGTGCAAAAAAAGCAAAAAGTGGGCCAACTAAAAAAAAGCACCCAGGTTTCAAACCCACACAGTGCAACAGCCCTCTCGTAGTGCTCCAAACTACCGAGCTGCAAAAAATACTAGACACGGAAGAAATGCCAGAGTTACACGACTTAACAGATATTTGGACGTCATCTACATATACACAACAGGAAACGGTTGGTGGCAATGCCTTCCGGAGCGAGTTCATCTTAACAATGAATAGTGTGCAGCTAAGGACACACCGCCTTGAGGAACGCCATTTTCCTGCACATATACATTGGAAAGTGCACTGCCAACCCTCACTCGAAAGGTCATTTCCGACATGTAGCTAGCGAGGGTGTTCAGCATGTTGCCGGAGACACCAAACGACTTGTGGTCACTCAAGATGCCATACCGCCAGGCAGTGTCATAAGCCTTTTCCATATCAAAGAAGACTGTTATGCAAAACTGATTAAGGATAAAGGCCTCTTTTACATACGATTCCAACACAACCAGTTGATCGTTCGTGGATCTCCCAGCCCTGAAGCCAGCCTGGCAGCTGTCGAGAAGACCATTGTACTCTAAGAAGTACATGAGTCTCCTATTGATCATCTTCTCGAACAGCTTACACAGGCAGCTTGTGAGGGCGATGGGACGATAACTTGCGGGAGAGGAAGGGTCCTTCCCCTCTTTAAGAAAGGCCAATACGATGGCCTCCCTCCATGACCCTGAGAGGTGCCCCGAAAGAAATATTTTGTTGTAGAGGCGAAGGAGGGTATCACGTGTGTCTGTGTGCAAGTGTTGAATCATAGTGTATATAATGTTGTCTGCGCCTGGAGCTGAAGGTTTACAAGTACTAAGTACGATCTTCAGCTCATGCAGTGAGAAGGGGGTGTTATAAGATGAGGTCGACTTATTACTGTCTCGCAAGGACTTCTTCTCACAGGATGTTTTGTGTTTTATGAAAGTGTTGGTGTAGTGCACTGAACTGGACACATGTTGGAAGTGTTGTGTGAGTGTGTTAGCCTGGTGTTGCAGTGTGTCCCCTGTTGTACTAACCAGGGGTAGGCTGTGTGTCTGTTGTCCTTTTAGTTTACGTATTCATGTGCATACTTTTCGCGTGTCAGTGTATGAGTTGATGGAAGTGAGGAAGGTGCGCCAACTCTCACTTTTCGCCTCACGACACACTCCCTTCCCTAAAGCCTTTGCCCGTTTAAAAGCAATGACGTTATCTGACGTGGGGTACCGGCGAAGGACACCCCACGCCTTGTTCTGGGCCTCTCGCTCCCGCCTACAGCCCTCATTCCACCACGGTGTCCTTTGGTTGCGCGGAGCGCTGGAGGCGTGGGGAATGGACTTTTCGGCAGCGTCGAGGATGCGCGCCGTGATGAGTTGGGATGCTTCCTCCACGTGTAGGTGTTCTATGGTTGTGTGGTGTAGTTTAGATGTTTCTGTGAATATACTCCAGTTTGCTTTTGATACTTTGAACCTGTTATGGGAAGATGGACTGCATGGGCCTTTACCTAAATATGTTAGGGAAGTGGGGAAGTGGTCACTACCATATGGGTCGGTGCCCACGCGCCACTCAAGACATGGAAAGAGAATTGCAGAACCAGTAGCCAAGTCGAGATGTGAGTATGTATTATGTCGTAAGTTATGGTATGTAGGCTGCTTTTTGTTGAAAAGGCATGCTCCTGAAGATATAAGAAATTTCTCTATCAGGCGACCTCGGGCATCCGTTATGGAGGAGCCCCAAAGAGAGTTGTGTGCATTAAGGTGGCCCGTTAGGATGTACGGTTCGGTCAGCTGGTCGATCAGCGCCTCGAAGTCAGAGATAGAAAGTGCATAATCAGGACGAATGTAAATGATGATGATGATGATAGTTGGGTTTTATTGGTGCAAGGCCAAAAAGGAGTTACTTAATTGTGATGAGACCGTAAATACTAGAAAATGTGACTAAAACTAAAGGTGATGCAAAACAAAAGACAATGGAGATGGCTGGTGTATAGGGCCAGGATGATTACACGTGATATGACAAGAGCTGCAGAAAGTTCACCTCAGCTAAAAACTTAAAAACACGCTGACTAGAAAACATTGGTTCGTCGGCTAAAAAATATGATGGGTGCAAAGGAATGTGTCGTCTGTATAATTCAGGGAAATGTTTTTCTCGTGTTGTGTCAAGTGCTCTGCATGTGATTAGTATGTGGACTACGGATAGGCCCTTTCACACGTGCTACACGTGGGTCCCGAAGTTCCAGTGAGCAGGTCGGAGTGCGTCGCATGTGTGTGGCCTATCCGCAGCCTAGCCAGCGCGACTTCAGTGTATCTGTTGTGTGAGTCAGTTATGTAGCGTCCCAGTTGTGGTTTTATTACGTGTAGTTTGTTGTCTGTTTGTTGACTCCAGTGTAGTTGCCATGTGTTACGAAGCTGTCGTCTGATGTGCGTCTTTAGGTCGGTGTAAGGTACTGTTGTTATGTCAACTGTGGTCATGAGAGCAGCAGCACCAGCCATTTGATCAGCGGTCTCATTGCCAGGGATCCCAGAGTGACTTGGTACCCAGCATATGGTTATTTCTAAATCTGAAGCATATGCAGTCATTATGACCTTTAAAAGAACATTGATTACATAGTTTTTTGACGAACTTCCTGATTACAATGCGTGCACAACGCTTAGAGAATCTGTGTAGACGATGGACTTTGGAATCTTATGTTCGAGGACGTGATTTGACACGAGTAAAATGCCATAGGCTTTTGCCGTGTAAATACTGCTGTGAAAATTCATTGTTTTGATCACTTTAAAATTTGGTCCGTGCGCTGCACAAGAGACAGTAGAACCAGTTTTGGACGCGTCGCTATAAAATTCTGCGCACCTGTACTTGTCCTGCAGGAACAGGAAGTGCTGCAGAATTGCATTCCTGGGTACCCAATAATTTTCTACAAGAGTGAATGACAGGTCGCATGTTACAGGACGAAGATGCCATGGTGCGATGAAATTACGAATGGGTGTCTTTTGCGTGTCTGAAAGGGGGACATTGAGTGCAGAAGCCTCCTCCCTAACTCTGAGAGAGAACGGTGAGGGAATAAATGGCCTGTTTAAAAAGAGTTGTAAATTTGATGTATCGTTCATGATGGGATTAAAAGGATTGTTGGTCAGAGACACGATCTTGAATGCATACAACAGGTCAACATACTCCAGCTGATGCCCTAGGCACCATTTGTCGCACTCGACATAAAGACTTTCAACAGGGCTAGTGCGGAATGCGCCACATGAGAGGCGAAGGCCAAGGTGCAGCACTGGGTCGAGCATTTTCAGTGCTGTTTTTGTAGCCGACCCATACACGACACTGCCGTAGTCGAGCCGAGACCCCACCAACGCTGTGTACAGGTGCAGCAGGAGTTGTTTGTCGGCCCCATAAGATTGATGTGAGAGGACCTTAAGAATATTCATTGTTTTTAAGCATTTGGATTTCAGCTGTCTGATATGTGGGATGAATGTAAGTTTTTCGTCGAATAAAATACTTAAAAACGTGTGCTCCTTGTTCACAGGAATTGGCACATTCGCAAGAGTGATGTCTGGGTCGGGGTGGACACCACGCCTCCTGGAGAACAGAACACAAGAGCTCTTCACGGGATTAATATTAAAGCCATTCTTGTCAGCCCAGCCGGCAAGTTTCTTGACGCCGAGCTGGACTTGACGTTTGCCCACCCTGAAGCCTGCCTCGCAGCTCTCGAGAAGACCGTTGTACTCAAGGAAGTACACGAGCCTGCGATTTATCATCTTCTCGAGAAGCTTGCACAGGCAGCTGGTCAGGGCAGTGGGTCGATAGCTAGCAGGAGAGGAAGGGTCCTTCCCTTCTTTCAAGAATGCTACAACTATGGCCTCCCTCCAAGACTTTGGAATGTGCCCCGAAAGAAATATCTTGTTGTAAAAGTGAAGGAGTGTTACAAGAGTGTCTGTGTGTAAGTGCTGTATCATTGTATATGTAATGTTGTCTAGGCCTGGAGCTGAGGGTTTACACGTGATTGGAGCAGCCCTCAGCTCATGTTTGTTGTTGTCACGTAGGGACTTCTTTTCACAAGACGCTTAATGTTTCAGGAAAGTGTTTGTGTAGTGTGCAGAGCTTGACACGTGTTGAAAGTGTTGTGCAAGTGTGTTAGCCTGATCTTCTAGTGTGTCCCCAGTCGTGCTGACCAAGGGAAGGCTATGTGTATGTTGTCCTTTAAGTTTACGTATTCGTGTCCATACTTTGCGTGTGTCTGTGTATGAATTTACGGATGTTATAAAGGAGCGCCAACTATCCCGTTTTGCCTCACGGCGCACGCGCTTTCCCAAGGCCTTTGCTCTTTTAAAAGAATATAAGTTAGCCGACGTGGGGTACCGGCGAAGGACACCCCACGCCTTGTTCTGGGCCACCCGCGCTCGTCTGCAGTCCTCGTTCCACCAGGGCCTCCTTGGGTTGCGTGGGGCACCGGAGGCCTGGGGAATGGACTTTGCGGCAGCGTCGAGGATGTGCGCCATGAGCAGTTGGGTCGCCTCGTCTACGTGTAGGTGTTTTATGGATGTGTAGTGCAGTTTAGATGTTTCTCTGAATGTACTCCAGTTTGCTCTGCCCTCATTGAACCTTTTATGAGAGCTGGAAGTGTTTGTGCCTATGCCTATGTATGTCAATTTGGCGGGGAAGTGGTCACTACTATATAGGTTTGTGTCCACATGCCACTCAAGAAATGGGAAAAGAAGTACAGAGCCAAGAGCCAAGTCAAGATGTGAATAACTGTTTTGTCCTATGTTATAATATGTAGCTTGGTTTTTGTTAAAAAGGCATGCTCCCGATGATGTTAGAAATTTTTCAATTAGGCGACCTCGGGCATCTGTGCGGGAAGAGCCCCAGATTGAATTATGTGCATTGAGGTCGCCTAAGACTAAGTACGGTTCAGGTAGTTGATCTATCAGGGCCTCAAAATCAGTGTTCGATAGTTGGTAATCCGGAGGGATGTAGAGGAAGCATACCGTTATTAACCTATCATAAATATTTGTTCGAATCGCGACAGCTTCAAGCATGGTGTTTAGGTGGATGGTGTGACACGCTAAGAATTTTCGGGCTACTATGGCCACACCACCTGAAGAATAAGTGCAAGTCTGCCTGTCTTTTCGAAAAACCAAGTAGCTATTCAAGAAGTTAGTATGTTTACTATTTAGGTGTGTTTCCTGAAGACACATGAGACTTGGCTGATGTGAATGAAGTATCTCGTACACATCATCTAGATTGTTGATAAGGTCTCTACAGTTCCATTGAATGATGTCGTCTGTTCTCATTATTTACATTTAAGAATGACTGGAGTGTGTGTGTGTGTTCATGTGTCGTCTTTCGGGGCTGTTACTCTGGGGATTGGGCTTTTTGGGCCTGTCTGTAGGCTTGGAAGTCGGTGGCCGCTCCTTGCGCTGCGTTGCAGGCAGGAACGGCCCGACATCCATCTCGTCGTCAGATGTCCGAGGGGTGCCCGACGGACCGGGCCCCCCGGACTTGGCCCCCCCTCGGGAGCCTTTCGTTTGAGCCGCCACCGCCGAGGGCGTCCGGGGCGCCTGAGGTGGCACGGGCGGTGCGGTGGCGGTGGGAGCCCGTGCGGGGCACGTGGTGTCCATCACCTCGGTACCCTCCAACCCACTGGAGGATGGGGAGACAGGCGGGAGCGGCACCGGTCCCGACGGAAGTCGTTGCCACCACAACCGCTGCTGCCTCAGCAAGCGGCGTGGTGGCGGGTTGGGCTGCCAGAGGCAACCCAGGGGGGGGGGGGTGGAGGGACCAGGTTATACTCGCTGAACTGGGTCCCTGTGGAACCAGCCGCCGCTCCGCACCCCGGCGAGCTGCGTCGGCGTGCCTCCCCAGAGGGAAAGAGGCGAACCTCTTCCGCGCCTCTGGGAAAGTGATGTTTTCCGTTACCTTGAGATTGATTATTTTCTTTTCTATTTGGAACTTTCCGTATTTCCTGGAGTAGGCCGCATGTGGGCCCCTGCAGTTTGCACAAGTGAGGATGTCAGAATTACAGTTGTCGGTGGGGTGGTCGTGCGGGGCGCATTTCGCAGACGTTGTTTTGCCGCGGCAAGAGGGTGTAGTGTGCCCGAACCCCTGGCACTTGAAGCTGCGGCGCGGGTTCGGAATGTAAGGACGAATGGAGCAGCGAATGAAGCCTGCGTTGATATGTTCAGGAAGTGAGGAACGGTTAAAGGTCAGGATAATATGTTTCGTGGGGATTATGTTATCATCCCTGCGCATCGTGATGCGGCGCACAGCTGTGACGCCTTGATCCTTTAAACCTTCAAGCAAGTCGGCATCTGTTTCCGCCAGAAGATCTGCCTCAGAAATCACACCCTGGGAGCTGTTGAGGCTCCGGTGGGGTGTGACCCTGATGTCAAGATCATGGATGCGGGTTTGTTCAAGAAATGTGCGGGCTTGTTGTTCAGCATGGAGTTCTACGAGGATTTCTCCCGTCCGAAGCTTTTTAGCTTGATACTTGTCACCTATTGTGTTATGCAGGAATTTCGAAACCAGGAATACAGACAGGGTAGCGACAGGTCTTGCTGAGTCAGCTGACTCTATCACAAGGAAACGAGCATAGTTATTCACAGTTGTTGAAAAGACTGTTGTTGGAAGGGGTAGGAATGAATCTTCGGTGCGGCCCCTTTTCAGGGACCGATCACGTTTGGGGGGGGTGGTTTGAAAATGCCATATAGCATAGTATAAAAGCAGGGAGACGGGGGTTCTTTCTACTTTGACCTTACCCTGGTAGTCGAAGAGGTCCCAGAGCTCCCTGCCTGGTAAACAGACAGGGAGCCCATCCGCCGGAGCTTGACCTGGGCTCCGACGGCCGCCGTTCGTGGTTTCTAACCCTCCACCTATAAACACATCGCCACGGCTGGATCGAGCTTATGTTTGGGGGCTCGGGGTCCGCGGTATCGCCAGTATCGTCACCAAGATTGCTCAAGGTGCCCCGTGTTGGGACAAATGTAAATGGAGCATACCGTTATCAACCTATTAAAAATTATTGTGCGTATTGCTACAGCCTCAAGGACGGTGTTGAGAGCGATAGGGTGGCATGCTAGCGATTTCCGGGCTATTATGGCTACACCGCCCGAAGAGTGTGTGCAGCCAACCCTATTCTTTCTGAAAACCGTGTACCTATTTAAGAAATTTGTGTGATTGGGTCTCCTGAAGACACATGCGTCTCCTGAAGACACATCACACTTGTCTGGTTGGAATGCAATATCTCATGGACATCATCAAGATTTTTAATGAGGCCTCTACAGTTCCATTGAGTAATATTTTCTCTTCCCATTATGGGGATTTAGAAGCTACTGAAGTCTGTGTGTATGTGTGTTCATGTGTCTTTCGGGGCTGTTACTCTAGGATTTGGCTTTTTGGGCCTTTCTGGTGGCTTGGGTGTTGGAGGCCGCTCCTTGCGGTGCGTTGCAGGCAAGAACGGCGCGGCGTCCATCTCGTCGTCAGATGTCCGGGGAGTGCCCGTCGAACCGGGCCCCCCTGACTTGGCCGCCTTTCGGGAGCCCTTCGTTTGAGCCGCCACCATCGGGGGCGCCAGAGGTGGCACGGGAGGTGCGGTGCCGGTGCGAGCCAGTGCGGGGCCCGTGGTGTCCATCCCCTCGGCACCCTCCAACGCACTGGAGGACGGGGAGGCAGAGGTGGGAGCGGCACCTGTCCCGACTGAAGTGGTTTGCACCACAACCGCTGCTGCCTCAGCAAGCGGTGTGGTGCCGGGTTGGGCTGCGTGAGGCAACCCAGCGGGGGGGTGGGGGGGGACCATGTCAGACTCGCTGAACTGGGTCCCTGTGTGCACCAGACGCCACTCCGCCCACCGGGGAGCTGCGTCAGCGTACCTCCCCAGGGGGAAAGAGGCGAACCTCTTTCGCTCCTCCGGGAAGGTGATGTTCTCAGTTACACTCATGTTGATTATCTTTTTTTCCAGTTGGAATTTTTCACACTTGCGGGAGTACGCTGCATGCGGCCCGCCCCAGTTCACACAACAGAGGGTGTCGGATGCACAGTTGTCACTCAGATGATCGTCCGCCGCGCATTTTGCACAATTTGTTCGGCCATGGCAAGATTTTGTGCTGTGCCCGAACCGCTGGCACTTAAAACAGCGCCGCGGGTTCGGGATGCAGGGACGGATGGAGCAACGGATAAAACCTGCTTTTATGTGTTGTGGAAGAACTGCGCGGTCAAAGGTCAAGATAATGTGCTTGGTGGGAATCTCCTTGTCGTCTCTGCGGATAGTGATGCGTCTCACGGCAGTGACGCCCTGATTCTTCAACCGATGGGGTGTGACCCTGACGTCGAGATCAGCCAGTCTAGTCTAAGCTAGAAGCTTTGTAGACTGGTGCTTGTCATTTATTTCAATTAGGAGTTCACCAGACTTTTGTTTTTTGCACTTATACGATTTTCCTATTATGGCTTCAAGATATTTGGCGATCAAGAAGACTGACTGCCTTCCTGGTAGACCGGCAGAGAGCCCATCAGCCGGAGCTTGACCAAGGCTCCGAAGGCCACCATTTACGACTTCTACCCTTCACCTTTAAACACCTCGCCACGGTTGGACACGGCTTATGTATGGGAGCTCGGGGTCAGCGGTGTCGCTGCTCACCGTCACCATGTATACTCACGACAAGAAATCAGGAGTAATTATCTGGTTCAGGAAATGTTAAAGATGGCAGTGGGGGAAACGATACTTCGGTGCGGCCCCTTTTAGGGGGCCGATCACGTTAGGGGGGGGGGGGTTGGAAAATGCCATATAGCATAGTATAAAAGCAGGGAGACGGGGTACTTTCTTCTTTGACCTTACCCTGGTAGTCAAAGAGGTCCTGGAGCTCCCTTCCTGGTAGACCGGCAGAGAGCCCATCGCCGGAGCTTGACCATGACTCCGACGGCCACCGTTTACGACTTCTACCCTTCACCTTTAAACACCTCGCCACGGTTGGACACGGCTTATGTATGGGAGCTCGGGGTCCGCGGTGTCGCTGCTCACCGTCACGCTGAATACTCAAGGTGCCCCGTGCGGGGTAGAAAGGGGCATGAGGTAGCAATGCAGGCGAGCGAGAAGGCAAGCGACTTTCCCCCGGTGACCGACCCTTATCCCAAACATCGGAAAAGGATTAACCGAAAGAAAAAGCGTGGGGTGACTAAGATTAACTACATAAACATGCATGGTGGCAGATCATGGGAAAAATGGTTAGAGGTTCGCGGTCAACTAGAAAAAGAAAAAACGGAAGTATATGCCTTTACAGAAACTTTTCTTCGAGATTTAAAGAGCACCCAGCAATGCAAGAATATATATGGCAAGGCTGTAACAAAACGGTAGGTACTAAAAGGGGGGGAGGGGTCGGCATGCTTATTAAACAGGGAGCCAATTGGCACAGAGTAAACGAAAACTGAGAAGAACATTTGTAGGTTAAGGGCACGATAGCGGGAAGAGAAACGCTGTTGGGAGTCGCCTATCTGTGGTCAGGTGATGACAGGGAGGTTAGAGAAAAGAATAAAAAACTGGTAGGACGCATTAAGCAGGACCTCGATCAGTTAAGACAATCGGGAGAAGTGATTCTAGTGGGAAACATGAATGCACACATTGAGGACCTGGACGGATACACAGACCGCAACGGAAAACTCGTACTAGATATGTGTGAAGATCATAATCTTATTGTAGTAAACAGAGAGAATAAATGTGAGGGACAAATTACTTGGGAACGAGGGGAAAAACAGTTCAGTATAGACTACAGCCTCCTTTCAGAAGGAGTGTATGAAAGGTTGACTCTAATGGAAATAGATGAACTAGGTGCTCACAGCTTAGGAAGTGACCATAAACGGATAACATTGACTTTTGGAAAAATGGAAGGTCAAAACCAGAAAACGGTGGTACACGACTTGAAATTAAACGATCAGCAAATGGCTAATATTGCCAAAAGCCTGGAGACGAAAATCGAGAGACAACCTACGAAAGATTGGGAATGCAGCGAACTGATTGGTTTCATTCAAGGACAGATAAGGAACGCGAAATAACGAACTACTGGAAACCAAAAAAAAAAACACAGAAGCTGGTGGAACAAGGAAATCAAGGAAGCTATATCACAAAGGCAGCAAGCATCGAGAGGGCACAGGGAGGCCAAGTGAGTGGGAATGCAAACAAAGGAAATAACTTTGAAGTGGAACTGGTACCGCCTTAACAAGCTGGAAGTACAAAAACTTGTGCAGCAATAACTTAAACGAGAAAGTGAGCGATGGGTCTCGAATATACGGGCAAAGGATAAAGGCGCGCCAAGAAAGTTCTGGAATCATGTAAAGGAACTAAGGAAAAAGACAGAAGTACAACGTCATGTAATAAACGCTGAAAGCCAGGTACTAAAAGGGGAAGAGGTGGTATTTCACATACGCTCAATGATACCGGCGCGGGTTTGGGATGTATGGACGGACTCGATGGACTACATAGCCAAGTTTCAGGGATTAAGGAAGCTTGGTGGAGTTGAAAGTCAAGACAAGGTGATTAGTGGGGATGTCAATGTCGTTACGTCGGATCATGATACGCCTGACAGCAGTAACATTTTCCTCTTGAAGGCCCTCTAGGATTTCATCCTCCGTCAGGTCTGCGAGGTCAGGATCTGAAATCACTCCTTGGCATGAGTTTAGGCTTCGATGAGCCGATACTTTTAAAGTTACGTTTGCTAACCTTTGCATTGCAAACACTGCATCAGCCTGGGCTTTGTTTTCGCATTCAATGAGGATACCTCCAGAGGACATCTTTGTAGCTTTGCATTTACCGCCGAGGACAGCTTCCAGTTGTTTAGCGACTATGAATGGCGAGGACTTTCGTAGGGGGCACTGGCTGTCGGTGGATTCGATAACAAGAAATCTTGGAAAGCTTTGTTCGTTTAGTTGGAATGGGACCTTGATCTGCAGGGTAGCTTACTGCGGTGCGAACTCGTTTCAGAGCCCGATCATGAGGAGGTTTCGTCATAGCCATAGACTAGCAAATAAACATTCAGCAGCCATGCTGGCCACCCACCTCAGAGCCCAACACGGGAACGCAAACTTGCGTTAGCCATACGTGGCCACTATAACCCTGCATAAAGAAACCTAGGGTGGCCATTCATACAGGGTTAACCCTTGCCACCTGGAAGAGGAGATTGGAAAGCAGAAAAAAAAGAGGACAGGAAAGATGGAGAAAGAAGACAGGAAAGCGAAAGAGTGGAGATGGGGACAGGAAAGGGCGACTGGCTGATTCCCCCTCGGCCGGGTCAGTCCGGGAGTGCCGTCTACAAGAAGCGAGGGCCACAGTGGAGTGTTGCCTCCACCAAGGGGCGCTAAGGTCCACAACAACCTCGGTGTCGGCTCAGCCACCAGGATCCCCTTTTCCCTGGACACGGCTAAGCCACGCACAGCCTAAAGCGTGGGTGAGTCCAACCCACATGGGCTCGGGGTCCGCGGTGTCGTCACTACCGTCACCTTGAACGTACAAGGTGCCCCTGCGGGCTTTAGGGGGTATTCCTAGTGCGGTTTTGTAGGCTTGCCGTATCGCAGTGTTCAGTTTGTTTTATTCGGAGGGTTTTAGGGCTACGTAAGGCGCACTAAATCCAGCTGATAGGAATGGCTTGGATTATGCGCAGAGTATCAGATTCATGGAGGCCAAATCTTCGGTGAGAAACTCGATGGATAAGATGCATTAATTACGAGAGACTACGTTGGAGTGGCAGAATTGTTTGGGCACCCGACCCATCTTTCGGAATAGCGAGCCCCATAATTCGGAGGTGGGGGACGTAAATAACGGGTTGATTATTGATGCTGAGTTCAGGATCCGGTATTCGCCTCGAGCGCGGCCTGTAGGGGCGCCACTGAAATCCCCCTAGCGGCCCGTTTCGAAAGCAGGCGCGGGAGTCTCCGTCCCGCTCCCCACTGTCGCCGCTGCTTTTGCGGCATGTGCACGACTGAGATTTATTGCTTGCAGGCGTTGGAAATACATGTTTCTGTGGAGCAGTGACTCTGTTCGCAAATGGGGTGTGTTTACGAGAGTGTAAATGTTTCTGACGCGATCTTACTGTGGCATATTCGGTCTGTATAAGCGCCACGCGTGTCACAGGCCAGCGTCGCGGAACTGGCGTATGCATGGACCTGATTGTAGTTACACTACCCTGAATTTACTAGCAGCGTCTCCGTAACCCCCGGTTTCTCAGATGTTCATGCTACGGCTATAAACTACAATGTAAATCGGTTTTGTGCGCTTACATATTCAGCGGAACACTGATACCTGACGGCACGCCAGTTACGTTTGCCAATATCATACCTCATATATTGATCACCACCATTTACACGTCAGTGTGTGTTAATTTCGGTAATATTGAACGCAAGTACGACGGATAATGCAGAATTATACTTGGGGATCAGCACACGACAAAGAGTCGTCTTGTCGTGAGGCGAGCGCCTGCGAGTAGGGCGCAGACGGGCTTAGAATATAATCGGCGTCCGCGACTAAACGCTTCTTCGAAATATCGTCACATGGCTTAGGGAGTCTGCAGAATAAAGGAGAAACTGAAATCAGAGGGCTTTATCACATCACATACCACTCTTCCAATGACACCTTTCATCGCTTGCAAACGCGTACTGCCTACCGTGTATACTTCCAAAAATGCGTCCGCCGAACGATCAGCTGTTCATTGAAGTCGAAAAACAAAACGACAGTGAACGCGAGATTTGTGTGTGTGATTACTAAAACGTTCATTGCTTGATTCCGCTCTGCATTTGTACACAGCGTCCCCCTCCGCTACCCCCCCCCCACCTATGTCTCGCGAAATAGCAAAGCATTTCGCGTATAGTTGGTCTGGTAAGCACTACCTGGCTTAAAGGGACACTGAAGTGAATTTGTCAAGCTCCCGTTTTTGCTTGCACTGTGTAGACTGGCTCAAATTAGCACACTTTTCATCGTTTATCCGGTTGACAAATCGGTAATTATTTTACAAAGCGCGAAAGAAGAAAAACTACCATGCGCGGTTTGCGGCGGCCGCACAAACTAAGCTGTGACGTTGGGAGGAGGGGGTGCCGTGATTGGACGATGCCCAAGGTTAGCAATCAAACAAGTTTCGGTTTCGGTTTCGGTCTGTAAAACAACATGATTGACATTCGATGGCGTCGTTGGATGGGCATTCTCAATATCCCAGTTATCGTAGTACCGCGCTTCTGCCATGTTGTCGGCTGTAAAATGCATAAGATAAGCCTCCCAGGACGGCTTGGAATCGTAGCATTCACTATCTGAGGCCTACACAGTGCATGAACGCCCTCCACGTCCCCGCAGACGCTCAAACGCATGCGCTTTTCCCCCATATTTGGAGCTTGCCTCGCTCATGCCTGTGTCGTAAAAAGCGTGTACGCACCAGGCCAAGGGTCTGTTGATTCTGGCCTGTGCCCACTGCCCGCAAGCAGTCGGTGCTTATGGCAACAGCACGCCAACGAGAACTCGCTAGCGCGGCAGTGCCAGCCTGCGCGAGTTCTGTGGACTAGTTCGTGAAGCAATGAACGTTGTGGTCCAAAAAAAAGGTGAACTCACTATAGAAAACATCGGCGAAAACCGAAAAAGTTACCGAAAAAGTTAACTCATAAAAAAAAAGCATGTACCCGCGGCGATTCGAACTTGTGACTGGCAAAACACTCGCGGTTTTGCCAGCGCACCAGACAACTAGGCCACAGGAGGCCGCTGGTGGCAATGGAAAATATCAGGTATATAATGTATAACCAGTTTACACTTTTATTTAGTTTTAGTATTTCAAGCAGCTTAGGTAACTATTTGTTGTATTGCGCTCGTGCAGTAAGCGTCCTCCGAGTTTCCACAATAGCTCACGTCTAGCAATTGCATTTCGTAGACGGGAAAGCGTTCGCAGATGCGTAGTCGTGCTCCTGACCGCTCTGCTTGTTCGCCCAGCGCAAAAAAGTGCTTCCCGCACCCTAGTTTTACGCTGTACGGTAAAAATATCAGTTGATTTTATTTCCTTAGTACCTATATTGACTTCGCTGACTCTTCTCCCGCCTTCAAGAGGCCTTATATTTTCCTACTGGCGTACCAGTCAGCGAAGCGTCGCATGTGCGCTTGTGCAGCGCTTGTGTGAAGCGACCTTGACTTGGAGCTAGATACAGTGTACAAAATAACGAACTAAAGAAAGGTGCATTCTTCCATTCCCAAACGTGTTGTGGCTTAGTTTCAACTGATCGAACGAATTGCGACGACCCGTCGGCGGCCGGCGGACTAAACGGTGGGCCGACTGACTCGGTCGCGGAAGGTCGGCGAGCCGTGCATTAGCGCAGCTAATTGTCAGTTCCTCTCCTGCTGACGTCACACGAAAACGCCACAGAAAATGGGCGAGCGTAAAGAGAGGAGGACAGCATTTTAGAATTGATTTTTCTACTAAATAAATTCGCGTAAACGCGCACAGAGTGGTCGAAACAGGGCCCAGGGACTCCGGACTACAGTTTGCGCTCGTAATCCCACATTGTTTACAAATTACTTCAGTGTCCCTTTAAGTTTCGACGTACGTCTTTAGCATGTCAGAAACTTCACTGTGCTTTTTTTCATTTCCCTTAGAGCTATTATGTTTCTTCCGCACTTGCACAGCATGTATTTTTCCGTGGTTTCATATTAGATTGCCTTGGTACTTTGTACAAGGCGTGTGTGGGCACATATTTAACGACTTACAGGCTTGGAATATACTTAACATTTTCGCATGGTTTATATTCTTATAAAAGGCATAAGTTATTGTCCGGGATTGGTTAATCACATCCCCGAAACATATTTTTCTGCGACTTTTATATTCGAAACGAAGCCGCATTCGTTGCCCACGCTGCAAAATGAAGCCAACCTCTCCCTGTGCCAGTATCAGGTCTAATCGAGGCGACAGTAGAATTAATTTGTGCAAAAAAAAAATGTGCCTGACGTATTTGGAGGTGACAGGGGTGATATGCTGCTACCGTCGCCGACGCCCGGAAGAGCGGCGACGATGCGCGCAGAACCGCGTCCCCGCGGGTGGCTCTTGCAGGCGATCGCGTGCTTTACGAAGACGCAGCTGCTTTTTAAGTGACCTGAACGTACTCTTTGCTTATAGACGTCATCGGTTTTTTTAGGGCGCGGAAAGGCGAGAAGAAGCGAAACAGAACCCAAACACTGCACGAGCCCCTATCAGCCACGCAGCGCATATCCAGTCAACGCCGCGGAGAAGCGGCGCCAGGCGGCCCAGCGACCGCGAAGGTCGAGGCGTACGGAGTTGGCGCGCTGTTTAGGTGTTCATTTACACAGTGTAAGTAAGGCGGATTTTTCGGGGGCACATTCCAACCCCCGGGCTTGCAGGTATTATTGTACTACTTGGGTGGCACTTTGGAGGGCGTCTTATTGGCCACCTATGGAGCCCGTAAGAGTCCAGAGTGTGAGATCATCGGCGTATAGGGCGTGTCGCAGGTTGGGGATAGTTGCCAACAGAGGAGGTAGATCTTTCATGCCGATGTTGAACAGTAGTGGAGATATCACTGAGCCTGGGCAGGTTCCTTCAGGCATAGTTTGGAAAGCGTCGGAACGGAGGTGCCCGATTCCCACTGTTGCAGTGCGATTGGTTAGGAATGAGGCAATATAGTCATAGAGACGTTGGCCGCAGTTAGTGGAGGCGAGACCTTGGAGGATTGCTTGATTAGTGATGTTGTCAAATGCTCCCTTGATGCCTAGAGCGAGGATCAAGAATTTGTGGTGATTTGTAAGTTTGTCAATGATATCTTCTTTCAGTTGAAATAGATCATCTTGCGGTGAGAGATGTGAGCGGAATCCATACATCGTATTTGGAAAGTAACCATTGTCCTCTATGTGGGGTGAAAGTCGGTTGTGGACCATGTGTTGTAGGAGTTTTCCAATATATGAGGTTAATGAGATGGGCCGTAAATTTTTTGTATTCAGAGGTTTTCCCGGTTTAGGTATGAGGGTTTTTTCTGCGTGTTTCCATTGTGGTGGTAGGGAGCCAGATGTCCATTGATTGTTGATGTACTGTAGTAGGTTTTAAAGGGCTATTGAGTCGAGGTTGCGAAGTAGTTTGTCCGGAATTTTGTCTTTTCCCGGGGTGGTGTTTCTTATGAGGTTACGCACTGCAGCTTCCATTTCGGCTCTTGAGAAAGGTTCATCAAACTCTAGACTGGGGGTACCGGTGTATGTTGGGATAACTTGCTTTTGGTTTGCCGATTTTGCTTTGAGGGGTTTTTCTAGTTCTTGTATGAGGTCTTGCTCAGTGCCTGAATGGTTGTGTATCAGTCTACGTAGTTGATGCGCCGTCGTCGATTTGGATTCTTTTGTTCCCATGAGGGAGCGGAGATGCCAGGTGCGACGGGTCCCCAGAGTTCCTTGAAGTTTATTATCAGTTTTGATGACTTAATTTAGGAGCGTAAGTTTCAGTTTCGACTGTGAGTTTGGCGATGCGAATCCGCAGCTTACGGTTTGTTTTGCATTTTCTCCATCGTTTGAGGAGTCCGTTTCGGGCTTTCCAGAGGTGGAGCAGGTGAGCATCAATGGCTAGGTTATCTTCAGTTACGCTAACTCTTTGGTATGTTTTGAGGCTTCTGTGAGGAGCTGTGCGGTACATTCTTCTATATCGTCGATGGGATCGGTGGGGGAGTTTTCACATTTTTTTTTCAGTCAGTTAGTCTGGCTGTGCCAATTCGCTGCTGATTCTTTTTGCGGTGTCGGACTTGAAGTTGGATGATGTAGTGATCCCTGCCTAAGGTTTCTTCCAGGCAGGACCACAAGGCATCAAATCAAATCAAATCAAATCCCTTTATTCAAACATCCTAGGATGCTAAGGGGCACGGACAAAAAGCCCCAAAAAGGCTTGACAGGGGTCCGTGCCCCCTACAAGGCATACAGTAAAAGCGGAGCACAAAAGAAAACAAAAAACACTTAGTGGATTTGAATTTGCAGACGCAGCTTCTTGTGGACACAAATGTACACACAAAGATTGCGATATAAATAACAGAGTTAAACAATATCAGGATGACAGAACAATAATAATCTGATGTACATATATGCGTAAGATTAAAAGAAGCATAAAAGAAAACGCTAGGACAATGCGCGTTAGACCAACCCACAGTATGCGCGAGTACAAAATGTGCGCGATAAGAAGCACTGGCACGATACAGATGACGCAAAACAGAAAACGAACTCCGGATATTGCTACCTGCACATTGTTTCGGTTTACAGAAATATTTTACGTAAATCTTTAAATTATTTATTTATCACATCTGGAGTATGTTTCTCGTACAGTTCGTTCAGGGTTGACGGCAAGCGAAATTTTAACATCTGTTTTCCGCAGGATTGTGCGTCGTGAGCCCGGCTAATTCAGCTGGTGAATTGTCATGCTTAACTATTTCCGACTTGTAATAACGGGTCAGTGTATAGGTGTATAAAGAGTGCACATGCATAATGTTAAATTTTCTGAACAGTTCTGCTGTGTGAGAATAGTAATGGTCCTTGGCTATTATGCGGATTACGCGTTTCTGTAAACGCGATAGTTTATCAGTGTTTTCAGCTGTTGTCGTTGCCCAGACCAGGGCGCCATAATTCATGATCGAGGAAAACAGAGAATTGTAGAGAAGAGTATTCACTGAAACGGGAAAAGATGAACAATAGCGACGCACGTATCCAGCCACACGCGAAAGTTTTTGCGCAAGGTAGGTACCGTCGTCGTCCCACGACATATTTTCTGCGAAAATGATTCCAAGAGTTTTAAAATGGCGGATGACTTCAATTGCACTGTTATTCATTACAAGCGACGGAAGATCAAACACTTTTTGACGTGGGTGAAACATCACAGGCTTAGTCTTATTAACGTTGATTTTTAGATCATTTTCACTTGCCCAGTTGTTTATTTGCTCCAATGCCCTATTCGCTCGCTCAGCTAAAACGACGCTTGTCTGCCCAGCGAAAAACACACTTGTGTCGTCTGCGTATAAAATATAGTCAGCAGATTTGTCACTATTAACTATATCATTAATGTCAATTAAAAACAAGAACGGCCCTAAAATACTCCCCTGAGGAACCCCTGAAGTTACTTGCTTTACGGCTGAGCAATGTCCGTGAATGTCGACGTATTGTGTCCGATATTGTAAGTAAGAAATTAATAAAGAAAGCGCTTTTCCACGGCAGCCATAGTATGCGAGCTTCTGAATGAGGATATGGTGGTTGATGAGGTCGAAAGCTTTCGTGAAATCTAAAAAAAGTCCTAAAACCATATTTTGTTTTTCAAAATTGTCTAGAATCAGTTCCTTTTGAGCAAGCAAGGCTAGCTCGGTCGATTTATTTTTTTGAAAGCCGTACTGCGCAGGCATTATCAGTTTGTGCTTGCGGGAGAAATCTAGCAGACGTTGAAGAATAAGTTTTTCAACACCTTGGTTGATGTTATAGGTGAACGTGAGGTCAGGGGAGGTGTCTCTTGAAACACTGTTGTCGATGCGGGTGTGGTGCGGTAGGTATTGCAGAGGTGGACATTATTTTGTTGAACGGCTTCTTGAAGCCGAGTTCCTTTCCGGTTATTTCTCAGATAACCCCAAGCTGTGTGCGGAGCATTGAAGCCTCCGAGGACAACGAGTTTATGTCCTTTGGTGCGTTGGTGTACGTATTTTAGTAGTCGGTCAATTCCAGAGAGGGATGAGGTGGGTGAGCTGTATATATTTAGAATGTAAAGGCTGGTATGGGAGTTCCTGTGGGGCAGCAGTTCGATGAATGTGTAGTCTATTGTGGTGGGAAGGGTATGTTCCTGTGCCGTTTGGGAAGTTTGGACTAGGATGGCCCTTCTGGATTTGGGGTCAGTGGTCTATGCTGTGTATCTTCGTAATGCAATGTGGTCGGTGTCAGGTTCTTGTAGGGCAATGATGTCAGGTGAACTTTGCTGTGTAAGTGGAAGGAGTGAGGCTTGCTTGCTTCCGTACGATCGACAGTTCCATTGCCATACAAGTAGCGAGGACGGAGGCGTTGAGTCGTGCATAGGTGGATTAGAAGGTGTCATCGTCGGATGGAAGGTTAGGGCTTGCGCCGTTGGGGTCTTGAGGAGCGGTGTATTGTTTGGGCTTTTATGGGCTTTGCTTTCCGTTTCTTCAATGACACTAGGCATTCTTCTGGGGCAGCAAAACAGCTGTTGAAGGTTGCCCATTTCACGTATAAGTGTTTATATGCGTCCAACATCCGAACAGGGAAGGGAGGGGCCTTGCATGTTGGCAGCGATTGTGGGTAAGGGTGCTTGCGGTGCAGAGGGTGGTGATGTGAATTCTTGGCGTGGTAAAGTCAAGAGTTCAATTTTAGTTAGTAGCTCCTGAATGCGTGTGTTCTAAGGAGGCAGTGCGCTTTTCCGTAGCTTCCAGCTGTTGGCGTAGGCACGCGTTTTCTTCTTCGAGGGTGTGGATGCGGGTATCGGTAACGGAGGCAGGGGTTGGTTGGGGTGTGCGGGCAGGGAGAAAATTGGTCTAGAGCAGTGGGCTGTGAGGTGACAACAGCTGACCAGCTCAGGTATGTTTGGGCTGGGCGATGAACGTTCTGTGGTTGAGGCATCGACTGGGTTTGACGTTTCGGTGGGTTATGGAAGGTCTGCTGCTTGGCGGATGCTCGTTCCCTGACCCGGACAGGTGGAGGCGGAGGGTGGAGTTTTCTGCGGCAGTCCTTGCTGGCCGTGGGGTGATCTAGGCCGCAGAGTTGGCAAGTAGGTGCACACTCATGATCAGGTATGGGGTTTTTGGTGTTGCACTGGGCGCATACAGGCGCATCAGGGTTACGGCAAACATCCTGTCTGTGTCCAAGTTCACCACACAGAGAACACCACTGCACAGTTTGTCGATACGGGAGGCATCGCGTGAAGAGACCGTAGGCCTTGATGAAGAAACGTACATGTGGTCTTTCAAAAGTTACGACTGCAGAGATGGAGGCACCCAACATTTGTGCATGCAGTATACGAGGTCCATTGGATGCGAGAATGTAGGGTAAATGTTCCCTCGTGATGCCCTGGTCCAATCAATGAATCCCTCCACGGACCGTACCTGGAGGTGGCTTTAGGTAGGGTAGCACTTCGTAGGCTGCTGCACCCAGCTGTAGTGCATTAACTTCAGAAGGTGCCAATGCGCAGTTTTCGTCGGGCGTGCTCGCGACAATTAGATTTTGTAACGCTTGCGGTTGTATCGTTACATAGGCGTTGAACACGTGTTCCGTGATTTTACTTGCCTGTTGTACGTTTTAGGTCATATTTTCGGCCATTATAGGCAGCTACACGAATTCCAGAGCATGGTCGGTAGATACCTTTATAGTCTTTATCAGGCAGTCGTGGCGTTGGTGTGCTTCTTGGAGTGGTTTGTTGAGTGCATGGGACAGGAAATGGGGATGTGGGCGGTGCTGCTTGTTGTTTGAGGTTTCGGCGCTCTCGCAGAATCTGCTTCCAGGGGCCTGGTGGCGGGATTGCGCGTCCGCTGAGAGTGTCGAACTCCATCGCGGTTTCCGTAGCCGTGTGCGTGGCGACAGGTGCGGTGTTGATCTGCGCCGGATGCATGATGGCAGCTGGGTGTTGCTTCTGCGCCGGTAGAACCGGCGCGGCGGCGGCGGCGGCAGCCAGCTGGGCGGAAGTAGGCCTAGCGGTGGCCGCCGGCGGGGTCAGATCTTCCGCGCGTGATTTTGGCCGAATATGTGGACCGAGGTCGACGTGGGTGGTATCAACGTGACCGGCGTAGTGGTGGGAAGCCGATCCCTATCGAAAAAAACAGTTTGGCTAGCGTAAAACCAGTGCACTGGGCGGCACTCGCGAGGCTAGCGATAACGGAGAAGACGCTGGCAGTACACACTTGCAGCACTCGGCTGTACTCGCAGCACTGAAAGTGGCGCTGGATCCACTAGCGCCTTACGAACATGGGTGCTGGAAGCACTGATGCGCGATGGTTCCAGTGCGATCGGCTACTAGCCACGCTCCTCAAAGCGCTTGGGGCAGTACGATGTCGCACTAACAACGCTAACTTTCGCCAGCGCTAGATATAAATAAGCGCACTAGCGGATCAGCTCATCGCACGCAACCTTGCCGTCACCAATGTTAGTGGAATTTTAATATGTGTTAGCAAATAGGATTTTCAACACAGAGGGAAACAGCTACATACAGCCAGAATGATGCTTTCCCATCACATCAGCTAGGTTATATCGGGTCCGTAAATACCTCGATTGCGCGCGCCCACGGCACAATTGACCTACACTTTTCTCCACATACCGAATCAGGGCTTGCGGTTGTACGGCGCTGTACGGCGGCTGAATTGCCGTTAGAGCTATTTCAGATATCTGTGATGAAATCGCGAACACAATTAGCGCGCGCTCGCAGATCTGGAACCTGGGGACCGCGCATATTACGATCGCACCGATCCACACCAGCTGAACCTAGGACATGGGTGCGTCCAATCAATCGCTTTATACGTGGTATAGACCGTGTATAACGAAGAACAGATAAAAAAAACGATCATGGTGTAACTTCCCACGCGCGCACATTTGTTAATTGCGGGCGCCGTCAAACCAACTCAGCGCCAGAGCCGAGCCATATTCCGTACGTGTGTATGCACGTTTTGCCTCGAACATGTATGAGGAAAAGAGGTATTATATTAATTCTACAATATTTAGCCCAATTAAAACACTATTCAAGGACAATTTCTGTTTACTGCTGCATCAATAACAAAATGACATGAAAATTGGCTTGGTATATATACCGGCCGAGACGGCGTGAACTCAGATTTTGCCTGCACTTTCCGCATGAGTTCCGGATCAGTTCGGCACCAGTACTGCACTTTTGTCGTCTCCTGCATCTCCTCACTAGGATGTACAGGGAAAGCCATGAAGTCATCCCTGCACTCTATGCATGCACCGTCGGTAAATCGTGCAGGCGCCGCGCGCTGCACTCGAAAATCAAACGATTACGTGCTGCGCACTACCTGAATGAGTTCAGCGAGTGCAGCCAAATCGAAGACACCTTTTTATATGATTTTATTCTTTGTAACAATCATGGCATATAGAGGAGAATATTCTATACACAGCGCCGGAATTCTCTCTTTTCAAGAAATAGCCAGCTAAAAACATATGCGGACACAAAAACAAAGTAGACAGAAAGATGACAGCATCTTTTTGTCGCGTCTGTATCCCCAGGTTTTCCAATGATAGATTTCGCCGAGGAGCTCCGCCGATGCAGCGCCAGCTGATAGTTACCATGCCATAAAGCCTAGCTGCTGTTAAGGTCCTCCCGTTTTTGGCCCCGACCACGATAATGCTACACGCGTTTACGATCGCTGCAAACGATCGACTTGGCTATTTTAGGGGCGAAGCCCCTTAAGGGGGTAGAGCTGTGGGTGTCTTATGTCATCGTCGATGTTGTCGCGGTACTAAAACAACAAGACACTCGTTGACGCCTCGCTCTATTCCCGGTACTAAAACACCGGGACCTCGTTTTCACCTCGCGCTAGAACGTAACGCGTACTAAAAACACACCGGCCGGGACACTCGTTTTCCAACGCCTCGGGTTAGAACGCTTCGTGCTTCAAGCAAAGCTGTATACCTCTACCCCTCAACGATTTCAGCTCCCTGGGCAAAACGCCAAGGCACCAAGAGTACACTTATCGAGGCTCCTATCGCCCAAAGCGTGATGTCATCTGCATAGATCGTGAAACGTGAGCCTTCAATCCCATCCAGGAGTGGGGGAAGGTCAGCCATGATGATATTAAATAGTGTTGGCGATAAGACTGAACCTTGAGGTACTCCGACGCAGTTTGCAGTTTTGGGGCCGTGTGCATGTACGTGTCAACAACTCGTACTCGATAGTGGCGGTCTCGCAGGAAATCTTGCACAAAGGTGAGTGGCTTTCCGTCCAGTTCTCGATTGCATGCGCCTTGCATAACTTCCTCATGAAGTACTGAGTTGAATGCTTTTTTAACTTCGGGTTACTTCAAAGTGGGGCGCCGATGAACACATTCTTTGCATTTTGGTAAATGGCCTGTTTGTTTCAAAGGCGGCGTACGGGTATAACTTCTATAGACTCGCAAAAAAAGAACGAGAGTCTGTAGAATACCTTAACCGCAAAGCCATGCGAGTTGTCTCTGGTCTTCCTCAATTCGCAATGGTTTATAATCTCCACCTTCACTGAGGGATGAACACCACTGAAGACAGTGCTGAAAGCATAGAAGCCTCACAACTACTGTCTCGAAAGCACTCAAGTCGGCAGGGCCATTCTTCGTCAACTTGGTCACTCGCTGGACACGAAGCATCCGATCTACCAACTGCCTGAAAACATGGAAATAAATAGCCATTGTTGATCACCCACCCGTGCCCAAAAACACAAGCACAGCACATATCTGACACGCCGCTAACAAGTAGCAACGACACACCTGTAAGAGCTCCAGCGTACTGACGACGCTGAAGGGGTGCGCAGGATTTACACTGATGCAGCTCTTCAAGGTGACCAGGTCGCCATAGCGTGGTACTGCGACAAGACCAAAACTAAAGGAGCCAAGGCTCCCGATGGTACCCCGTCTGTGAAGGAAGCGGAACTGAGGGCCTTACTACTAGCGACGGAAGAAGCGCACAAAACTGCCGCCACAAGCCCGATTATTGCCAAAATCCTCTATCGTGACCAACGAACGTCTTCCCCGCTCTCCAAGCGTCGACACCTCCATCTTTGGAGCTTCTGCCGAACGAGTTGGAAGAGGAAGGGAATGACCAAGAGTATGACTACGAGGAAGCTATAGCCAAAGCACGTGATAAGCGACGCGCAGCGCTTCGACTTCGTCTACCTGAAGAGGATTACCCTGTCCAATCCGGTCATAACCGTGGGCAACAGCCACACTCCGACGCATTCGGATGAACACTGCTGCAACACCGCACGTCATGCTTTCGTGTACACCCCCGCGACGGTATCTGCAAACAGTGTGGATCACCTCACAGCCACCAAGTTGCTGGCCTTAACCGTGTACTATGGAGCTGCCCTCCTCAAGTAAAACCACAAACGCTGTGGGAGTGGAGTGGAGTGGTCTACAGAACGCAGGAAGATGGTCCTCGACTCTCTTCTCGTATATGTTCGAAAAGCCGCCACACAGGACCACATTTAGCCAAGACACTCCCTCCCCATGCTCCAACTACCCCATCTCAAGGCATGGAGTGTAATTAGGATTAATAAATACATATTACAACAACAACAAAACTACCCTTATACACTGCATGCCTCGTCCCTCCCGAGGTTTCACTTTAGTAGAGATGGCCCGGAATTTTTTTCGTTAGAAGTTCACATTACAACAACAACCGCTACGTGGCCATGCGTTAGCACAGCGATAGGTTCTGGCTGCAACTTTGATGTGATGACATCTTTTGTTGCTGTTGCATCATTAAATGTTAACACGGCAACTAATTAACCGGCATTAACAATGGTTCCAGGGCAGTTTTCCCACGCAATTTACACCCCTCATTTCATATGATATGAACAACCCATGGTCACATTGACAGACATGTAAAAGCATTATAATTCACATGTTGTCCAAGAATACATTTATAACATAGCATAATGTAAAGAACACCTGAAACATGTCCATTCATACATAGTCACAGCTCTTTTTGTTGACAAACCAGCAACAAGCACTTTCTTTTTTGTCGAAATTGACCAACAAAATAAAAGTTACCGACATTTGTCAAAGGTTGAACAAACGTTAAAACAAGGAGGAAGCAAAAGAGTGGCAATGAGGAAGCCAGCTACTGGCAAATACACAACGTACATACTCTAGAGACAAAAGGGGTAACATAATGCGCACCATGGATGAGATAACAGAAATAGTGGAATGATTGTACATGTACTAAGCTCTACTCTAGCAACTCTAGGCCAGCCCCCATCTAACTTGGCCGTGAAACAACCAAAAAATGGGTGCCCTCTCATTTTCACATTTGTGTTAGACATCTGATGTCACGTGGCAACCACACGTATTTTTCCTTAGTGCACTTCTAGAGATAGCAAGCCGAAATAAGATGACTTGACCCTACCACAATGTACACTTCTAGAGATAGCAAGCCGAAATAAGATGACTTGACCCTACCACAATGTAATGATCGGCGCTTGTCTTTTGCGTGACCAGCAAATCAAGCACTGAGCAGAAAGGAATAAAAGCTTGTGTCATGCAACAGCATTATTGTCCATGCTTGTGGCCCTTTCAATACCAATTGAATTCCTGTCAATTCCAATCGTAGAAATGCCAATAAATAACAAGTCCTTGCCCTCTACGTACATAAAAATGAAATTTAGCCATGTCTGCATTTGGGAAAAATTTAGCAGCACAAACCAATTGCAAAAAAAGGACCTGAAATATCTTTTGTCAATTCTCTAGTATTTCAGTGATGACAAAAAACAAAACAAAAAAAAGCTTGAAAGGAAGGCTGCAAATGTGGCCTTGGGTTGTACACATTCTGGCTGTATGTTTTCACAGCTCAATGACCTGTCGTGAAATGTAAGGAGGCTGGTTTGATCCTGGTAATAGCAGCCATTTTTCTGATGTATGCAAAAAACAAAAATGTACGTATGCCAAATTCTTGGTTGCATTGAAGATCCCCAGGTGGTTTGACTTGATTTGGACCTCTTACAGTTTACTTTTTTTATAGCGCACTTCCACTACAGGGCCTAATTTTTTACATACATTATAAGAGGCCTACACTAATTGCATATTAAGAGGCACTCCTTCATTAAAATATAAGAGCCAATATGAACAAACACAGGTTCACAAGGACGATATAATGTTCACATTACTTTTCCCGTGCCGTACCTGCAGATTTTGATTTTATTTTAATTTCCTCTTGTAAAATTGTCAGGTAATGCAAACTTCGTAGTGCCTGCAGTAACAAGGGCAACACTAAGCAAACATTTCTCCACAAATTTCTCACAGTGAGACATGATAACGACATAATGGCTCAAATTTTTAATCCCTTTCAATCATGTTTGGCATGAGGCACAAAAACGCTTTTTGCTCACAAGTGAATTCCACAAACACACAGCTTCGCAGCACATCCCTTGGCCTCAGAATTGTAGGAATCTCTGTTGCTGACAAAAAACATGGTCTTATATGGTCAGGAAACACCGATTCTTCTAGAAACAAGACTTCTTTGCACAGCAACAAGCACTCATGGCCTTCCCTGGCTACTACGTTGACAACTTTTTGTATCCGGAAAAAACCTTCTGTCGTCTCGACGAAAGTTGTGTCACTCTTGCTGGGTCTTTTGTAGAGCATGCTGCGGTAAACTTGTTTTTTTTTTCACATGAACCGGTCATAGCAATCAGCACTGCCATATCCGACTTCATGCAGCAGCTGCTTTTCAGTGTCGCTTAGGTCAGCATGTCTATTGAGGCCAAGAAGGTTGACATCCTCAATCTGGACAGCATTGGACACATGTGTGTGCCCAAGGAACTTTTCACAAATTTCTCGTTCCTCCCCAGTAATGTTTAGCGTAGCGACACACAAGTCCAGCTGCTGCGCCATGGCCACGCGCTCAACAATTTGGTGGGGCAGGCCGTTGGCTGCTGTGACTGACTTCACAATTTTGCCATTACCGAACTCAAAAACAAAAGCAGAATTAGCCCACAGTGGTCCAAGGTTGCGCACACTGCTGGCCAGATGAAGAAGCTGGTGTACGTTGAACGTAGCACCTGTGGCACCGTACAGGTCTGCACACCGTCCCACAAAGGCAGAAAGGAGGTGCTCCGTAAGAAGTTTTAAGAAAGGACATTCCAAACTCAGAAACTCAAAAAAAATTATTTCTACAGAAAAATTGGTAGCACTCAATGTGTGACACTTGGTAACGTTCTTGAAGTCTACTTTTCTAAACACCAGCTCAGTAATGGTAAAAATCATCTTAGGAATTTACACTGCCCAAAACGTTCCTTCCGATATGTCCCCTGTTCTTTCTGAAGTTCCGCAGGGCCCTATCCTCGGTCCTCTACTATTCTTGATCTGCGTTATTGACCTTTTTACTATTTACTATCATTCAGTCTAATATCCAATTATTCACCCATAATTCAATAATTGCGTACTTTACCACCGTGTACTTGATTCTTCCGATTCTGCATTTCTTCAGTCAGATCTATACCTCATTCAAACATGGTGCGAAATGTGGTTAATGCACTTATACATTAAAAAAACTGTACTCATCTCATTTCATCGCAAGCAGTCATACCAAACATTTAAGTACACCAATTGCGGTTCCGAAATTCTTTCTGTTAGCACCTATAACCGGTATTCAATGGCGCGTAATGCATGCAGACAACCAAGTGTGCGCCGCCATATCTGTGGTCAAGCGTCTGTTGCTAGGCGATGTTGTACGCACGGCCCGCAGATCAGGCACCTCTCTTCCCCTCCATCCAACCATGTGAGTGCGCCCACTGTCAGGCCAGAGCAGCGGCGTGCGCACGTTGGTGGCGGAACTTTACGTCTAGACTGAGCTGCATTGTTCTCGCCGCCGGCGCCGCTGCGAAGGCCGTATCAACACAGTGCGCGCCACCACTGTAGCCCGGCCGTGGGGCGCCGTCACTCGTTATGTCGGGCTCCGCGGGATGGCGGTACTTGTCCATGCTAGGCACGACTATGAAGCACATGGCTGTATCGCGTTACAAACTCTACCTTAACGAATGCTAAGTATTCCCTCAAGTTCAATGTGAGTGCATTTAGTAACATCTCTGTTGACACCACCGTTTAGAATTGGATTAGAACGGAGCAGATGACGCACGCCGGTGTTTTTTTTTCTTCGGTGTGCGGGCGCAGTGGCCCAAGCTGAGCCGTGTCCTTGGCGCGTTGGCCATGTCTGTGCCCGTTTCCAGTGTTGCCGGGCAAAGGATGTGTCCGCTAAACTTTTCAACGAATAGCACCTATACACCTCGAGCGCTGCCTGTAGGGGCGCCACTGAAATCCCCCTAGCGGTTCGCTTCGAAAGCAGCCGCGGGAGTCTCCGTCCCGCTCCCCCCTGTCGCCGTTGTTTTTGGGGCTCGTTCAAGACTGCGATTTACCGTTTGTACGCGTTCTAAGTACAGAAAAATGAGGAACAGACACTCTGTTTGCACGCGTGGTGTGTTTACGACAGTATAAACGTTTATGACGCGAACTTGGTGTGGTACATTTGGTCTGTATGAGCTCCAGGTGTGTGTCACAGGCCAGCGTCCCGAAGCCGACATATACATGCAGCTGATTGCAATTCTGCTGCCCTGAAATTTAGTGGCAGTGTCTCCGTAAGCAGTGTATCCTCCGATGGTCATGTTGCGGCCATACACTAGGATGTAAATCGGCTTTGAATCTAGCGGAGCACTCATACCTGACAGCACGCAAGTTACGCTTGCCAATATCACGTATGAGAAATTGATCACTACCCTGGACAAGCCAATGCGGCATAAATTCACAAACATTCTACGAAATAACTACGATGGATAATGCAAAATTATACTCGGGAGTCAGCCATGTGCATTTAGGTGGATGTCAAACTTTCCTTTACAGAAACTTACTCCACCTTGAGGATTTCCCCTAAATCTGAACGATTAACACATGTCCTTCACTTCGAGTTGTTGAACAATTCGCTTTCGCACTACTAACCACTAGCGTCCTGGTTAGCTCAGTTGGTAGAGCAACTGCTCCGTTTAAGCAGTGCTCCCGGGTTCGAATCCTGGACCAGGACGAATTTTTCTTCAACTGCGAAGTTTCCGAGAAAGCTGTATAGCTTTCCTTTGTAGCCGTATGGCTGCATTTAGGTGGATGTCAAACTTTCCTTGACAGAAAAATTTACTGCTGGGTCGTCTTGTGGCGAGGTGAGCGCTCGCAGATTCATCTGTTACATTTATCCCCCACGAGAAGCGCGGAGGCGGGCTTATAGAGTAATCGGGGGGAGGGAAAAGGAGCAGTATTATGAATTATAACACTTTTGTTCTTTGAGCCAACCTTCAACTCTCTATATGCTTCCCATACACATTTCACTGTATGTAAAAAGTTACCTGCACGGTCAATGGCACGGGCGGACAGAGATTCTCGAAGCAGGATGTGAACTGCTTCTGAGAGTTTCATGAAGTGCCGCCAATGGTCCAGCGGAACCACACCTTCAGTGCATGGAATGGCATAGTACAGTAGCCACTGCTTCCACTCCGATGCCTTCCAGTGAATCCTGTCTTCAACCCGACGTGCCAACCGTGTGATACAGTGGGGAGGTTGGATGCACAGTAGACGTTCGTTGCCCTTGTCGCGTTGCGGTCGCTTTCCTGTATAAAACAAGAAACTACCAGTTATAGTGTGCCCCCTGCTTTTCAACCAAAGCTTACCTGCAGCACCAAGGCAGGTATCTACAGTAAGCACAATTTATGCTTATGCCCCCTGCTATAATTTTGCTTTGGTGTTGTTATACCCACAGTGTCTGCTACTCCGTTTGACATAATACGGCTGTGCCAATCGCACAATTACAGCCCACTCCGCCAAAGGCACATTTATGGGCTCAGCAGCACGACTTAGCCACTGAGCCACCGCAGCAGCAGACTTAATAAGCACGATGCCACTTCTGTTTCAGCCTTATGAAGATTACAACGACCCAAAATTACTTTTGCCAGTTTTATGTAGTTTCCTTTGTTAGCATGTTACATGATGTGGTGACAATCAACAGCAACTCTTTTTTTTCCATAGAAATGGTGTGATCCCCACATGATGTAGTAAAAGTCGGGTTTTCAGAAGCAACAACTGGTTCCTTTAAAGCTAACATCTTGTCATTAGGAGCTATAGGACACTCAGTAAAGCCTAAGATGTCTCCAGTTCTAAGCCATGTTATTCCTGGAGGGTACATTAAACATCCATTATGGTTCATGGTTACTCAAGCAACTTGGTCGCCCATTTTGTTTGCTGCCAACCTTTAACTGTAGTAGATCACATTTTGTTGGTAAAGACGATATATTAAACCCTATTACATACCAGCGTAAAATGGAAGGTCAGAGTTCTTGGAGTTGAACCAAGCATCTGTCACTTGTCGCCACACACCTAGCAAGACACAGTGCATGTAATCTACACTGATGCCAGCCACCAGGTCGAAACCTAAAGGAAGTAAATTTAAAATAAGTAACCAGCGTCAAGACACAAGAACCAGTGGAGCTAAGCGAAAAAAGCTAGGATTAGCTTATGCCGGTATTGTTAGCTTGCAGTCAGCTGTAGAGGAAATGCGGGTACAGGGTAATTGTATATACTGCTACCATTGCAACAGGTCAGTGCAAACCAATACTGATGCCACTACAGGCAGCATACATGCAGATTGTTAGTACCTATCAAAAAACAGGAACATTTTTATGCAACCACAATGTGATTCAAATTTTTACCATTTTGTTTATTAGCACATCCACAGTTCCATCCAAAATTATTATTTCATTAATTAGATTTCCTGTCATCACCATTCGAGGTAAGATTGTTAAAATCAACCTGAGTGAGCGGAAGCATCCGCCGCGCTAGTCCAACCGTGGCCAACTTGCTGCTGCGTTCGGGATGCCGCCACCGCGAATGCGAGGTAACAGCTAGCGGACACTCTTTGTAGAGCCACGTGTGCGAATTCAAGTGACGTCGCATGGGCAATTGTTGTGGGTGTCGTTTACAGCTTCGCTCTCCAACCACCTTCACAGCATGGATTGTAGTCAACTTTTTTAGTCAGACCACATAGAGATAGCGTTTTCAAGAGGTCAAAATTTTCACTGCAGAAGGCTATAACCAACTTGTATTTACATGCCATTTTCAAACAGTTCATGCATGCTTCTGCCTTTTATTTCCTTAACTCTGGTGACATGATGATGATTTAGCTTGTTGGTCTTGTTTATCATATTGCATAATGATTAGCTTTAGGCCAACGTTATTCCATCCAAGACAATGATGACGATGATTGTCAATTTAAATGTGGAGTGACTACTACATTGACAAAGATGATGACTTCATGACACGATTGAGAGGATGAATATAACTTTGAAACTACAGAAATTATGGTTCTCTATAGGGCATAAGATGGGAATGCCAAAACACAAATTTAAAAAGGTAGTACTAGCATTAGTTATTGAAATTTAACACGAACTATTCTAGCACGGCCAACACGACGTAAATTATGGGACATGTGCCAGCTGTTTCTTGCACTTCAAGGGAAGGGCAAATTTGTAATTGGCATGAAGCTACTGAACTTATTAAGCAAAAGCTTTTATTGGTACCAAACCATACGTTCTGCACGATGTTACCTAAAGTGCCACACTGAACGTGTGCAAACACAACCCTTACCATGGAGATTCATTAGGGCTGATGGGCCTCTGAAGCCATTCACGGTTGTGTCGTCGTCATCATCCATGCATGAAATAAGCATATCCCTTATGACGCTCTCATGTGTTCTTGGCTCTGTCACTTTATCAAAATACCGCAGACTGCCTGCAAAAGACAGGACATGATTTTAGGCACTAACAAGACCTGTGTAAAATGCACAAAAAAAGGCAAAACGCATTGTTCGAAAGCACACATGCAATATGTATTGCTAAAAATTAATATGTAAATAGCGTATCTGAACTGGGTGCTAAAAAATTCAACAAAACAAGGTACCTCAAGTAAGCATTTCGTATATGTTTTATTAAATATTCTATTGGGGAAGTGCACAGAAGGGTTGGTGCATCATCTCCTGTATTTTTTCAACGCGAAACGCATCGCCCACCTTACAATGGGAGTAAGTGGGACGCCGTGGGATGCCTAATTCGCCACGTGTCATAGGGTGGGGCCCCGAAACTAACCAGGATCATCGGTCTTGTCCCAGAGCGTAACTGAACTAGAGAGCAGCTTGTGCCTGGTTGCCGAGGCAACCGATGTTTGAGACCATTGAAGTAGCGACGCTCTGGCCCGCAGTAAGAACCTCGGCGCCGCGGCCTAGCACGCTTTATGCTACGTTGCTACTTTCCACCACACGTTGCCCCCAAGATTAACTGGTCACGTGGCTAACGCACTAGGAAGGCTTGGGGGAAAGTGGCTGGAGTAGAAGAAAAGGCCTTGGTTGGCCGCTCGGGGCTGATGCATTTGGCGTGGAAAAATACAGGAGGCGATAGTTGGTGTATCCTTACCTTGCTCATGTTTAGCCTGGATGAGACACCAAGGGCAGCCACTCAGACCATTGAATCTGATCATGTTCAGCACTGATGCCCTGGCAAAGGCATCTACAGAACAGCACAGCGCGTACGCTTTGGATCGATGTAGGGCCATTCCATCATCCCACACAACTGGCTCCATGTCATTTATCTGTCCGACAAACCTTGCCAGAAAGGCTTGCATGTCCGGATGGTCATGGCCAAACCGCAGTCCTGCCAGGGTGGGGTGCTGGAAGCGCACATCTGGAGGAAGTTCATTAACAATGAACTGCACTGGCCAAACAGATGTATTCGAAGACTTAAACACCGGACTGCCATCAGTGTTAAAGCTTAGCGTAAGATCATCACTGGAGAGATCGTGATCTTCATAGAGTTCCCGGAAACGGGCAGCATTCGTTATGTCGGAGATCTCGAGCTCATGAAACTGCTGGCTCTGTCGCAGTAGCCCTTCGATGAGTGTACGTAGCTTCTTGTGAATGTTCAACATCACAAAAAACGACTCTCTTGCATGCAGTCTTCCTACTGGTTCCTCTGTGTTGCAAATTTTACATACAGCATTGCCACCTGTCACTAATAACACAGCCCCACTGTAGAAAAAGAGGTAGAGGAATAAAGAGAAGAGGAAAAAACTGCTCGTAACGGTGGCCTCCTGCCTCTCTGCTTCTCTTCGCCCGCCCCTTTCTTAACATTTGGTGCCGAAAACCCCGTGCGGCAACGATTGACTTCAACGCACGACCTCAAGGGCCCGTCTTTCATCTGCTCCGCCCCTTCGCGCTGCGAGTGGGGGAGGAATCGTTTAACGAAGTGGTCCTGGAACGTCACGGCTGGGGGGACGATTAGGTGCAGCCTACCGCGTAATGGAGCGACTGAAGAGCAAGATTTCTCCGCGAAGAGCCAAGAATACGAGGCTTATAAAGGAAGCTCGCTCGTTGCTCGACGCTGGATGTCAAGACATCGCCAAGCTCACGGGCTTGCAAGATCGACTCATGGCCAACCACGCCGAGCTCTTGAAGATCAGCGAGGAGCTCGAGGCCTTCCTTACGGCGGAGGAACAAGACATCGAGTATCAAGCGGCCGAGGAATACAATGATAGGACCCTCGACACGTTGGCGGAGATTCGATGCAAGATCGACTTTCTTGAACGAGCCGCTCAGAACGCCCCACATTCGCCGGCTGTTAACGAAATGGTCCCGTTCAGACAGGAAAGTGCGCCACGACCTCGGGACCTCGGCTTCCGCCGCTGGACGTACCGGTCTTTCGAGGTGAGCTTCAGCTTTGGACGGGTTTCTGGGGGCAGTTCGAGCAAACCATCCACAACAACAACGCTCTGACGCCCACGTCGAAGTTCTATTATCTGCGCCGCTACGTGATGGGGGAGGCGGCTGCAGCAATCGCAGGCTTACCGACCACAGACGCCTGTTATGCGGATGCTACAGAAATCCTCAAGCAGCGATACGGGAACAAGCGAAGGATTCAGCAACATCATCTTTCCGCACTGAGGAATCTGCCGCCTGTAAAATCGTCTGCTGACATACGGGGGCTCAGGCAGCTCTACGATGCGGTGCAGCTGCATAGCCGCTGCTTGAACTCTCTGAAGGTGCCCACCTGCAGCTTCTCTGCCATGCTCGTAGATATATTGCAGCACGCGCTCCCACACGATATTGTGCTGAATTTTACTAAAGAGAAGCGGCATCGAGAGCTGACCTCCTCCACAGGGTACGGCCCTCCTCCAGCCAATTCATCGGGAGAGCTGAACCCTTCCCCAGCAGACGAGGCACTCCCAGCCCGCTCATTGGCAGTGACAGCTGAAGCGGACGATGAATTGAAAGAGCTGCTCACCTTTGTGAGGATGGAGCTAGAGAGCCGCGAGCAGTGCTGCGAGTTGCCCCAGCGACAAGTTGCTGGCAACCGACCAGAGAAGCAGCGAAGTTGCCCCTTCACGCCGTCGGCATTACACGTCACTGCCCGCAAAGACCGAAAGGAGGAGTGCTTCTTTTGCCATTCCCAGAAGCACAGCACGCGTTCATGCACCGCCGACCTCTCGCTGGCTATTAAGAAAGAGCATCTCGCAAGGGACAGAAGATGTTTTAGGTGCACGACCAAGGGTCACCAAGCGAGAAACTGCAGGGCCAGATTGAGTTGCGCGTCGTGCCACGGGAGGCATGCAACCACCATGTGCGACCCTTCGTTCAAAGGCAATAATGCAACCGAGGGTGCACCGGGAACAACGGTCTGCGTATCGGCCCCGGTTCAAGCGTCTGGAGAGAGCAGCAACGAACAGTCGAACGATCGTTCTAAAGACAATGGGGTGTACCTTCAGACGTTCCGAGCATGGTTGAGCCACGACGGGAGGAGCCGACTCGTTCGAGGTATACTCGACGGCGGAAGCCAGAGGTCGTTCATCACCGAAGACCTCGCAACCAAGCTGCGTTTGAAGGTTGTGAACGAGACGACGGTCGCATTCAACACGTTCGGCAATGCTTCTACTCCGTGTGCGCAGAAGCGAAAAGTCGTTCAAGTTCCCCTTCGGAGCCAACACGCTACAGATGTCCACTCCATCGAAGCGATAGTGGTACCTGTCATCTGCCAAGATGTATCAGCACCATCAGCTGATATCTCTTTCGTAGAAGATCTGCGAAGGCAGGGCAAGGTCTTTGTAGACCAGCAGATGTTCATAGGAGTAGATTCAGAGCCCGGCCTCGGTCTGCTCATTGGATCCGACTACCTTTGGCGTTTGCTAACGGGAGAAGTTATTCGGAGCCCGGATATCGAAGGCCTGGCGGCGATAAACACTATTTTTGGGTGGACGCTTCAAGGTCCGTCTCGGCAGAAGGCATTCCTAGATGGGGGAACTCACCTCATGGTCTGCGTTCTGAGGGTGAGCAGCGTCACGGAGGACGAATCCGCGTCAGAGCTCTTGCAGGCTTTCTGGCAACTGGAATCAATGGGCATAGCGGACTCGAGCGAACAATCTACTGATTGCCTGGTACAGTTTAAACAAACAATTCAGAAGAACAACGGAAGGTACACTGTTGCACTCCCCTGGAAAGAAGGCTGGAAGAATTCCTTGACGGACAATCGTGACATCGCACTGAACCGGCTGCAGAGATTAGTAAAGCGACTTTCTCACCAAGAAGGGCTGCTACAGAGGTACGACACAGTGATCAGGCAGTACTTGGTGCTCAACCATGCTGAAGTCGTACCCAAAGTAGTTCCTAACGATCGGGTGGTTTACTACATGCCGCATCGCGAGGTCGTGCGCGAGGAGTCACTGACAACCAAGCTGCGAGTTGTTTTTGACGCGTCCTCGCATTCACAAGGTGTACCATCCCTCAATGACTGTCTCGACAAAGGAACGAACCTCAACCCAGAGTTACTTCAGGTTTTGCTGCGGTTCAGGTGGTATCCCATAGCTATAAACTCGGACATAGAAAAGGCATTCCTTCAAATCGAAGTGCAAGAAACGGATCGGGACGCTTTCAGATTTCTCTGGTTTGAGAACATTCCCACCAGTTCCACGGAAAAGATGGTCGAATGGAGAATGACGAGAGTGCCATTCGGCTCAACCTCTAGTCCCTTTCTGCTCATGGCCACTATCCACCATCATCTGGATACGGTGAGCGAGGACGACCATGACTTCGCCAGAAAACTGAAGAAGTCGTTTTACGTGGATGACTTACTCATAGGAGCGGACACATACAACGAAGGATTGGACGTTTACGGGAGATCGAAATCTATAATGAGTAAAGCTGCTATGAATCTTCGTAAATGGAAAACTAATAACAAGCAGCTTCAGAAGGTTTTTGACCAGAAAGAGGAAAACGTTGACGGAGCATCAACTTCTGGGACCGTGCTGGGAATGCTTTGGAATACAGAGCATGATTGTTTTGACTTATCGCCCAAAGCAGTAACCCAGTACTTGGCTTCGGTCACATCTAGCTCGAAGCGTTCTTTGCTGAAGACGGCGGCCAGGATCTTCGATCCACTTGGAGTTCTCGCGCCATTTACTGTCACAGCTAAGATCCTGTTTCAACAATTGTGGATGAGGCAGGTGTCATGGGATGCTGAGCTACCCACCGATGTAGCTATGTTGTGGAAAGCCTGGTGCGCCGATTTGCTCCAGCTGGTTTCGATTAGGATCCCACGGTGCGTGAGACATGGGCTTGACACAGTAGTGAAAGCTGCTGACATTCATGTTTTCGTAGACGCCAGCTTGAAAGCATATGGAGCGTGCGCATACCTCAAGGCTTCAGACACCAATGATCATGTTGTCACTTCCTTGATTATGGCCAAATCTCGAGTGGCACCGATGAAAACCTTGACTCTTCCGAAACTGGAACTGATGGGCGCAGTGGTAGGAACGAGAATGGGGAAATACCTGCGAACATCGTGGGATACGTTGTCGCTGAGCGTTGTCATGTGGACGGATTCTACAACCGTACTCAACTGGATCCGAGGGCATCTGAACAAACAAAACCAGTTTGTCCGGAACCGAATACTTGAAATTACAACAGTAACCAAACCAGAGGACTGGATATATTGCCCAGGTGAAGATAACCCTGCAGATTTGTTGACGAGAGGTGTGTCGGCGACTACTCTACGTGAGAGTCGAATATGGTGGAGAGGCCCAGAATGGCTGCCGAAACCGCGTTCTGACTGGCCTACTGACCCAAGCAGATTGAAAGACGCTTGCGGGGAGCAGATGGTGCCCCCACAGCCGGGTGATAAGGTCTCTCAGTTTGCAGGGGTGCTTCTTCAGACACAGGGAAAGTCAGAGCCCATTTTATGCCTCGAGAGATTTAGCAGTCTGCAAAAGCTGCTGCGTATCACAGCACAGGTCTTCAGGTTCATGGAACGTTGTCGACGTCCGCAAAGGTCGTTTCCTGCGTCGATCACCGCCGAGGAGATGGACAGGGCCGAGATTTTCTGGATACGGCATACCCAAAATGAAGTTTTCGACCGAGAGATCGGGCAACTTCGATGTGGCCATTGTGTCGACAAACAATCTGCCCTGCATAACCTCCACCCATTTTTCGACAACAACCGAGTTCTTCGTCTAAGTGGTCGTCTTCAGGGAATGAAAGCTGCCTACGAGGAAAAGCATCCGGTCGTACTACCCAAGCGGCATGCCTTCACAAGGTTAATGGTTGTTGAAGCCCACTGTCGTGTATTTCATGGTGGCGTAGCGAGCACTATGGCCCAGTTACGTCAACGTTTTTGGGTTATTCATGCTCGGCAGGAGGCGAAGAAGGTGATTCGTGCTTGCTTCCTCTGTAAACGATTCAGCAGCAGACCTGTTAACGTACAACATGCTCCGCTGCCTGAGGACAGACTACTGGCTTCCAGTAACCATTTGAGGTAACCATTTGAAGTAACTGGACTCGACTTCGCCGGTCCACTTTACGTGAAAAACACCCCGGGCGCAACTACTTCAAAGACTTATGTATTGCTGTTCACGTGCTCTACCACAAGAGCTGTGCACCTGGAGTTAACAACCGGACTCTCTTCGGACGCTTTCCTTCTCGCTTTTCGTCGGTTCCTGGCGCGCCGAGGGGTACCGTGCACTTTGTACTCCGACTCCGCTCGCATTCAGAAGAGCTTCAAGAGATATCAAAGAGGCACGGAGGATAATGGGCACCTCTCCATTATCCTCATTTCTCGCCACCAACCGGATTAAGTGGAAATTCATAGTCCCAGCAGCGCCGTGGTGGGGAGGTTGGTGGGAGAGGCTGATTCGCTCCGTAAGGTCAGCCTTGCGGAAGGTGCTTGGAAAGACGAGCCTGAGCGCAGAGGAGCTGACCACGCTTCTTACAGAAGTAGAAGCTGTCATCAATTCAAGGCCTCTTACTTATACGTACACCAGTGCGGAGGAGCCCTCGCCTATATGCCCTGCGCACTTTCTCATTGGAACTTCCTTGCTGAGCATACCTGGCCCAGGCAATGAGGACGACTCCTACATCAACCAGGTGACACGTGAAACCACAATTAGCAAGCTTCGGTACCGGCAGAAGCTTTTGGACCACTTGTGGAATCGCTGGAGAAGAGAGTATATCCTTGATCTGAGGTCCTTTCATCATCATCCAAGTGCGTCCAACCGAAGTTTACAAGTTGGGGACGTGGTCTTGGTGGAGGCAACTGGCACCACCAGGAGCCTTTGGTTGCTGGGCCGTGTTACACAAGTTTTTCCTGGACGAGACGGGCTCACTCGGGCCTGTAGCTTGAAGACGCAGGATGGGAAGATAATTAAGAGACCGGTGCAGACACTTCATTTCCTAGAAATGGGACCTCCATCTTCTGGTGGGGGGAGAATGTAGAAAAAGAGGTAGAGGAATAAAGAGAAGAGGAAAAAACTGCTCGGAACGGTGGCCTCCTGCCTCTCTGCTTCTCTTCGCCCGCCCCTTTCTTAACACCCACAATCATCGCAAAGATACCAGTACTCGACTAGCCCATCCTTCTTGGTGGACCAAAGCTGACGGAACATGTATTTGCTCCGTGGCAAAACCTCCGTTCCGGCAATGGCGTTCACTAACGTTGCCAGGTCACCTAAAGCCGCCCATGTCAAGCCGTGGGCTACTGCAAACGACATAGCCATGGCAGTGGCCCCCGCTTTGGAGGTGCCGAGGTGTGGCAGCTTTTCGGTACTAAGTTTCGCAAAGGCCGACACGAAAATTTCTTCTTCCGTGAGGTCATGTGGCACTGAGCCAGGGAGCTCGTCATCACTGGCGCTGTTACAACCAGAGACTGGGAGCGGATCCGCGTCGCGATCAATGTCTTCGGGCAGGTCGTCCTCCAGCGTGTCGACCTCGACGACGGGCTCTGGCTCGAGCAATGGCTTATCGCTTGTAGAACCTTCACGTGAACACGACGGCGCGCTTTCCGCGCCTGCTGTGGATGGCCCAGGGTCGATCGGTAATGAAGAGCGAGAAGGTGCATCACTTGGTTTTGTTTATTTTTTTTCCTATTATAGTAAGTAGACTTCGGAACACGGAATTCTTGACTTTTGTGTTGGGCGCCATTTCATAAAAAACGAAAGTGCAGCCTGTCTGAAAACAAGACTGCGTTCTCGGGACAAACTTTCAACCGAGGCGTTTGAACTTACAACCTAATTCTGCCGCTCGTCGAGGTTGAATTACGGTGTAATGCACACCAAACAATCAGTCCTTTCGAAGACACTAATCTTCCGAGTGCAGCGGCGATCGCGAAGCACACAGAACTGCCCTGGCGAAACCACTAATGGTAGCAGCCGCTTCTGTGCGTCGGCCGCTTCTTTCCCGCGCTTTCTTAACTCTGAGCGCATCCCTCCTCGCACAACCACGCACAAATATGTGGTGTGTTTAGAGTTTTTCTAGTGCCTAGCATTCCGTCCAAAAGAAACGATAAGGAATGCAAGTCCAGCCAAAACCGACGCGACATCGTTCAGAAAGTTCTGTTCACACAAAAGGTAAATAAGCTGTTTACACCTGTCGCGCAGCGCTTGGCCGTAGTGTACCCGATACGCCGCTAGTTGCCCATGACCTATCCGTAAAGCCTGCGGTTCGAATCACCTGTGGCCGCTTTTTTTTAATGCCTGTATTGAGGCTGTGACTAGCGTTGTGCAATGGCCACACTTCACGCCCGCTTTACTATTCACGCCGTGAGAGCATATAACGCTCAGTGAAGCCGAGACCGACGTAGCCGGAGCTACGGTTACGTCCCATCATCTGCAATTATTAATACTGATTATTAATTTAACAATGGTGTAAAGTTATTAGTAAGGTGTGCAAAAATAAAGACTTTTTGGGTACCCATAGGATAATTGAGTGTGGCTCGTCCTGCCTTTTGAATTCGTCATTCATTCTTCCACTGGTACAAAATTAATTGCGAGTGCGATAGGACGAAGTTATGCGCCTCGAAATGAGCAAGCGGGAATGCGTGAATTTCAAACAAACAAACAAACACACACACACACACGCGCGCGCACACACACACACACACACACACACACACACACACCTGCACACATATAACGCCGCATGCGAGGCCTCAATGAGCATGCCATGCATATGCCGAATTGATGTCACAGCGCGGCACGATAGCGCAAGTATTTCCGTGCACATGTATAGTTAATAATTAATATATAGGGAAGCAAGCAGATATACTTTTTGGAGGCCTTTTCACTGCGCCTAGGAATGCAGCAAAATTAACGGAACTGCAACAATACAGTCGAGTCCACTTATAACGGTACCGTTTATAACAATATATCCCCCGCACGGGGCACCTTGAGTATTCATGGTGACGGTGTTGGCGACACCGCGGACCCCGAGCCCCCAACATAAACTGTAACCTACCGTGGTGATGTGTTTAAAGGTGAAGGGTAGAAGCCTCAAACGGTGGCCGTCGGAGCCCAGGTCAAGCTCCGGCGGATGGGCTCCCTGTCTGTTCACCAGGCAGGGAGCTCCGGGACCTCTTTGGCTACCAGGGTAAGGTCAAAGAAGAAAGTACCCCCGTCTCCCTGCTTTTTCCTATGCCATATGGATAAATCAAACCCCCCCCCCCCAGACGTGATCTGCCCCCGAAAAGGGGCCGCACCGAAGTTTCCTTTCCATCCCTTCCAACAATCCACAGTCCGAAACCTGACAACTATCCTCGATTCTTGGTTATCGAGGCAGTTGACAAAACAAACCCTGTTTCATCCATGTCCGTATTCTTGATCACTAAGTTCCTGGAAGGCATCCTCGGAAAATCGTTCGATGCTAAGAAACTCCGTACCGGTGAAGTCCTAGTCAATGTCAAGACGCAGCAACAAGCCACTAACCTCCTGTCGCAAACCTGCATGGCAGATCTGGCCATCACAGTCACTCCCCATCGTAGCCTCAACAGCTCTCAGGGTGTGATCTCGGAGACCGATTTGTTGAATGAGACCGAAGCTGATCTGTTGGAAGGCCTGAAAGATCAGGGTGTAACTGCAGTGAGGCGTATCACCATCAGACGAGACAATAAGGAAATCCCCACTAAGCATATAATCTTGACATTCAACAAATCAAAACTTCCTGAACACATCAATGCTGGCTTCATTAGGTGTGGTGTACGACCGTACATACCTAACCCGCGCCGCTGCTACAAGTGCCAGCGATTCGGGCACGCTACAACTTCTTGTCGCGGCAAAACGACCTGCGCGAAATGCGCCTCACATGACCACCCTACTGAAAACTGTAACTCTACTACCTTCACCTGTGCAAACTGTCAGGGGCCGCACGCAGCATGGTCCCGCAGCTGTGAAAAGTTTCAATTAGAAAAGAAAATCATTAACATCAAGGTCACAGAAAACATCACCTTCCCGGAGGCGCGGAAGAGGTTCGCCTCTTTCCCTCTGGGGAGGTACGCCGACGCAGCTCGCCGGGGGGCGGAGCGGCGTCTGGTTTCGGCAGGGACCCAGTACCGCGAGTCGGACTTGGTCCCGCCCCCGCCCCCCTCTGGGTTGCCTCAGGCAGCCCAACCCGCCTCCGGACCGCTCGCTGAGCCAGCAGCGGCTGTGGGGGCAACCACGTCTGCTGGGAGCGATGCTGCATCCTCCACTTCCGCTCCAGCGTCCCAAACCACAAGCGAGGGCGCAGACGAGATGGAGACGGAGGAACTAGCGGCAGCTCCCACCCCCACCGCACCGCCTGCGCCATCCGAGGCATTCCTTAAACCCTCGGTGGTTGTGGGTCAGTCAAAGCGCGCCCAAAAGGGTGCGCGGTCCACGCGGCCTGATCAGTCAGGCAATCCGAGGACATCAGACGACGAAACGGATGTCGGACCGTTCTTGTCTACGGTGCACCGCAAGGAACGTGTTCCGACGCCAAAGCCTCCTGACAAGCCCAAAAAGACGAGAGTCACAGCCCCGAAAGACGACACATAAACATACACACTCCAGTAGCTCTCACACTAAATAATGGGAAGAGAAAACATAATTCAATGGAACTGTAGAGGCCTCCTTAAAAATCTTGACGATGTATATGAAATACTGCATGCTAATCAGCCAAGCGTAATGTGTGTCCAGGAAACACATCTGAATTCTAAGCACACAAATTTCTTGAATAGTTACCTGGTATACAGAAAGGACAGGGTTGGCTGCACACACTCTTCTGGCGGTGTGGCCATAATCGCCCGCAAGTCCTTAGCATGCCACCCTGTCACCTTGAACACCGTCGTTGAGGCTGTAGCAATCAGCTTAATAATATTTAATAGGTTGATTACGGTATGCTCCATATACATTCCTCCTGATGTTTCACTTTTAATCTCTGACTTCGAGGCGCTGGTTGACCAGCTGCCCGAACCATACATCCTGATAGGCGACCTGAATGCTCACAACACTCTTTGGGGCTCTTCTCGCACGGATGCCCGAGGTCGCCTTATAGAAAAATTCCTTACATCTTCAGGAGCATGCCTTTTCAACAATAAACAGCCTACATACCATGACATAGGACACAACACATACTCATGTCTTGACTTGGCGATTGGCTCCGCAGTTCTTTTTCCATGTCTTGAGTGGGGTGTGGGTACTGACCCATATGGCAGTGACCACTTCCCCACCTCACTTACATATATAGGTAAAGGCCCAAGCAGTTCATCTTCCCATAATAGCTTCAATGAAGCACGAGCTAACTGGAATACATTTACAGAGACATCCAAACTACACCACACATCCATAGGACACCTACACGTTGAAGAAGCTACCCAACTCCTCACGGCGCACATCCTCGACGCCGCCGAAAAGTCCATTCCCCACGCCTCTGGTGCCCCGCGCAACCAGCGGAGGCCGTGGTGGAATAAGGACTGTAGGCGGGCGCGAGAGGCCCAGAACAAGGCGTGGGGTATCCTTCGACGGTACCCCACGTCGGGCAACCTTATTTTGTTCAAACGGGCCAAGGCGTTAGGGAAACGTGTGCGCCGTGAGGCAAAACGAGAGAGTTGGCGCACCTTCCTTACATATATTAACTCATACACAGACACACACAAAGTCTGGACACGAATACGAAAACTAAAAGGACAACAGACACACAGCCTGCCCCTGGTCAGTCCAACAGGGGACACACTGGAAGACCAGGCTAACACACTTGCACAACACTTTCAACACGTTTCCAGCTCTGCACACTACACAAACACTTTCCTGAGACATAAAACCGCTTGTGAAAAGAAGTCCTTACGTGATAATAACAGGTCAAAATCTGGTTACAATTCTGAATTTACTCTCTATGAGCTGAAGGCGGCCCTGAGCACATGTAAACCTTCAGCTCCAGGCGCAGACCAGATTACATACACAATGATACAACACCTACACCCAGAGACTCTTGAAACACTCCTACACTTATACAACAACATATGGCTTTCGGGGCACATCCCAAAATCTTGGAGGGAGGCTATTGTAGTGGCGTTCCTGAAGGAGGGTAAGGACCCGTCCTCTCCCGCCAGTTACCGACCCATCGCTCTGACAAGCTGCCTGTGCAAGCTGCTCGAGAAGATGATAAATCGCAGGCTCGTGTACTTCCTTGAGTACAAGGGTCTTCTCGAGAGCTGCCAGGCAGGCTTTAAGGTGGGGCGATCTACCAACGATCAACTTGTTGCATTGGAATCCTTCATAAAAGATGCATTTGCTCATAAGCAGTTCTGCCTTACGGTATTCTTTCATCTTGAAAAGGCTTACGACACAGCCTGGCGATATGGCATCCTTAGCGACCTGAAGTCCTTTGGTGTGTCAGGTAACATGTTAAATACCATTTCTAGCTACGTGTCCACGAGTACATTTCGTGTTAAGGTTGGGTCATCCCTGTCCGGGATACATGTGCAGGAAAATGGTGTGCCGCAAGGTGGAGTTCTAAGCTGCACATTGTTTATAGTTAAAATGAACTCCCTCCGAAAGGCATTGCCACCAACCATTTCCTGTTCCGTCTATGTAGACGATGTTCAAATATCTTTTAAATCCTGTAACCTGTCAATTTGCGAACGTCAAGTACAGCTCGGTGTTAAGAGGCTTGCTGGATGGGAGGACCTTAACGGTTTTAAACTGAACCCGGGCAAAAGTACTTGTGTTCTGTTCTCCCGCAAGCGCGGGCTTAGTGCGGACCCTGAGATTGCTCTTGGCCGTGCATCTATTCCTGTTAAAAGGGAGCACAAGTTTTTAGGTGTCATATTTGATAACAAGCTCACGTTCATACCTCACGTCAAAGCACTTAAACATAAATGCCTAAAAACACTAAACATTCTCAAGGTGCTCTCCCACCAATCCTATGGTGCAGACAAGGAACTACTTCTCCGAGTCTTTACCGCCTTAGTCGGGTCCCGGTTAGACTACGGCAGCGTCGTGTATGGGTCGGCATCAAAAACCGCACTAAAAATGCTTGACCCAGTACTCCACTTGGGCCTCCGCCTTGCGTCGGGTGCGTTCCGCACTAGCCCGGCAAAGAGTCTATACGTTGAATGTAACAAATGGTGCCTTGAGGACCAACGAACGTACATGGACTTGCTCTACGCTTTCAAAATTTCATCGATGAATAACCATCCTTTTAAACCTGTTTTTAATGATGCATCCACATCACTAGTGTTTGTAAATCGCCCGTCCGTTCCTTTGCCATTCTCACTTAGGGTGAGACAGGAAGCTTCGGATTTCAACATCTCCTTTTCAGACATTTACACATCTTCCTTTACTGATGTTTTACCACCCTGGCAGCTTCAACCTGTGTGTTGTGACTTGTCTTTCATGAATATTGATAAAACCAGGGTACCACAAACTGCAATTTTGCAGCACTTCTTCTCCCTGCAGTACAAGTATCAATGTGCAGAGTTTTATAGTGACGCATCAAAAACTGCAACCATAGTGTCTTGCGCTGCTCATGGACCAAACTTTGATGCATGCAGAACCATGAGCACATACACCACAATTTACTCAGCTGAAGCATATGGCATCTTACTAATTGCACAACACATTCTTGAACACAAAATCTCGAAGTCCATCATATATACAGATTCCTTGAGCGTTGTGCGCGCATTGGAATCATACAAGCCATGCAAAAACAAAATTGTCCATATGGTTTTCAACACTATCATGTCTATATATGCCCAAAAACTTGTTCTGGTGTTGTGCTGGGTTCCAGGCCATGCTCGAATTGCTGGCAATGAGGTTGCGGATCAGAAGGCCGCAGTTGCTGCATTCAGGGACACAGTAGATATAACCATACTACCACAGAGTGACCTTAAGCCACAAATTCGACAATACCTTCGTAGGAAATGGCAAACACACTGGGATGAACAGACAGACAACAAACTACATGTAATAAAGCCACACTTGGGACGGTACACATCTGACTCACACAACAGACACACAGAAGTCGCCTTGGGTAGGCTGCGGATAGGGCACACCCATGCGACGCACTCGTATCTGCTGACGGGATCTCCTAGACCCCAGTGCAGCAGGTGCGGAGAGGCCCTATCCGTAGTGCACATACTAATCACATGCAAGGCACTTCACACAACACGACACAAACACTTCAGAGAACTCTACAGACAACATATTCCCCTACATCCATCGTTTTTTCTAGGTGACGAAGCCATTGTTTCCGTGAAACGTGTGTTTGAGTATTTGTCAGAAGTCAAGTTTTTAAACCTCATTTCCTATCACGCATCATGAAATCTGGCCCTATACACCAGCCATGCTCATTGTCGTTTTGTGATTTTACTTTTGTTTTTGCTGATTTTACTTAGTGTTTAAGGTTTCACCCCTATCATCGACTATTGTTTTGGCGCTCTTTGGCCCAGTTGGCCTTGCGCCATAAACATCCAACGATCATCATCATAACAATATATCGGATATAACGATGAACAGCGATATATGGCACCGTCAACTTTTGTATTTTTTCAATGGTAAAATAAACCGCTTATTAGAATGCTCCAGCGCCACGATAGGATATAACGATTGAATCCGGTTTAATGCGCACCAAAAGTGCAACAGTGATGACTCTTGTGCCGCCTACTCAGGTATAGCGTCTTCGTAGGAGGCCCAATGCGTGACACAGTCCTTCGGGGACTTCGTTTCCCCCAAGGACATTTACGTCAGCTAGGTGAAGGACCCATAGATGCTCTTGGAGGAGATTTGCGCTGGCTTCACACGCGGCAGACAAAGCTGACCGACTGTGGCTTCTTTTCCGCAAATTAGTAGTAGTACGGCCTTGCTGGCATGCGAATGAAATGTTTTGAGCTCTGTTCCGTCTTTTTATTTCACAACCCGCGTATAACAATTATCGGTGATAACAATGGATTTCCTTGGCACTTGGATATTGTTATAAGTGGACTAGACTCTAGTCCTTTACACAGACAAGCACAGTGTCATATGAACGAGGTTCCAATTGCAGACGTCGCATGACTTTTAATAACAGTTTATTGTAACCCGTATATGCTGCTGCTTAATTATACCAGCCTGGGTGGTTTTCACTTCTAATTGTGGTATGTTCATGGCGTAAATTATTCACGCCTGCGCATTTTCTTTTTTCCACGCTACTTCATCTGAAGCCAAACGTTAAAACGTGAAATCGTATGCATGAGCCACGGAGGAAAGAATGGAATGGAATGGAATGGATGGAAAGAATGGAAAGAATGGAATGGAACGTGGCGGCTCTGGATGGGACGTACCGGACGATCACATCAAGGAGTTTGTCTTTACAGGAAATACGGTGGCCTAATTTTATTGGCATCGGCCGCGATCCGGTTGAATAAAACGCAAATGTTTAAAATCTTCGTCGTGATGTACGTAAGAAGAAGACGGCATATGCTCGCAGTACACTGTACCCTGCTTTTCTCTTTAAAAAGCTTGCTTTCAATCATATTTTAAAAAAACATCTGAGTGTTTAATGAAGTGCAGCATCACATTTCATCATATACTGCAGAAGAGTACGCAATGATGGCACTTCTGTTTTCATTCTCAGGCTCACCGCGGATACCCCGCGAGTAGCCCGAGGACTTTCCTCGCCGTCGGAATATTTGATGAGTGAATCCAGTGGGCTTATTAGAACGAGAGGTCATAATAGGACCTTGGGGTGAAGTAACAGAGGGGGTGGGAAGCTTGATGTATGAGCTTCACACAATATCAGTGTTCATACACTAATTTACATTTTAACACATCGGCAACTGATATTTTGTTTCCCTCCATACGTTAATTGTACACAGAACCCCGTAAAATTGGTATTTCCGGGCAGCCTCCATTTCCGGAAATTCTCCGAGGGGCATCCTCGCCTCGGGGCATCCGTGTGCCTGGGCCTCCATTTTCGGCGTTGTGCAGTCCGTGCATGCACTGACTCACCGTCGAACCGATCAAAGCAAACATGTTTGCTTGCGTACAGTATACGCAGGACAACAAGCGTGCTGTGTTGCCGACAGCTTTGTTGAAAAACTTCAAAGCGGCAAACTCTCGCGATTTTTCCAAGCAAAAGATCGTCTCTGCGTACTGGGCCGAAGAAAATGGAGACTATGACAACTTCTACCCGGCACACGTGACAGCCTTGGCAGGTTTTTTCCCTTTTTCCCTTTGTTTGTCGTGCTTTTGTGGTCTTTAGTTTCTTGTTGCTCTGCTCCACACGCAACCGTATGCATAGCCGATCAGATTTTTTATGTCACGCGAGCGCCGACCTAGTACGTCAGTGCTAACGGTAACGGTATAACAAGCGCGAGAGCCGAGGCTCACGCGTATGCAAGCATCCTCTGCTAGGCTCTTTCACTGCGCGCAAAGCCTTTGTTCCCACTTTCACCATAACACAGTGGTTGTTAATGACGAGTGTGCCGGGAACCCGTCTTGGGCTTCCAGAAGCGATGCCTACCCCACGATGCCATAATTATGTCGCGGAGTTTACACATGCAACTTAAGTCGCCCTCACATATTCAGTGTCCAGCTAAAGCATGTAATATTGTCAGAAGATTTGTTCTTGCAACTGAATTCCGCTCAAGTAAATCCAGGGATAAAGACGGTTTTCAAATTCACCCGTTTAAATTTGTAATAGACCTTTTGGCCCCGACACTGGTCCATATTTATAACCTATGTCTCAGTACTGGCGTCTTCCCAAAACAAATGCAAATTGCAAAGGTTGTTGCCGTACACAAAGGTGGTTCTGTTTCTGACTTTTGTAACTACAGACCGGTATCTATTCTTCCAGTATTATCTAAGGCACTAGAGAAAATTATTCATTGCAGGTTATCTAACTTTTTAAGTAAGCACTCTGTGCTTTCCGATTGCCAGTTCGGATTTAGAAAACAGAGATCCACTGAAATGGCATTAACGAAACAAAAAGAAATTATAATTGACGCATTTGAAGAAAAGCACCTTGCTGTCGGCGTATACGTAGACTTATCCAAGGCATTTGACCTGATTGATCACTCCGTCTTATTTCAAAAGCTCAGTCACTATGGCATTCGGGGAATTGGCCTTGCTTTAATACAGTCATACCTAATGTACCGTAGACAAATGGTGTGTTTTAATGAAACCTTGTCAGACGATGAGTCCATCACGTCTGGTGTATCGCAGGGCAGCATTTTGGGGCCTTTGTTGTTTCTAGTATATCTAAATGATATTTTTGATATCCCTTTTCCAGTTCATCTCGTAGCTTACGCTGATGATATTACAATGCTTGCCACAGGAAACACACTAGCTGAGTTGTCACTCTGTGGCAACCAATTTTTGGAATATTTGCGTTGCTGGTGCAATAGAAATCGTCTCAAGGTTAATACGTACAAAACGAAAGCTGTGATATATAGAGCAAAAAATAGACTAGTAAGTGGTGACATCAAATTGCTTTTGGGAAATGACAAGATTGACATCGTGTCCAGTATAAAATCTCTCGGTGCCGTATTCTCAGAGACGCTGAATTGGGACATACAGGTTGACAGTGTTAGAGCTAAAATGAACAAATTAAATGGCTCGTTATGTAAACATAGGTTAACACTTCCCACACAAGTTAAACTGCTCATTTACAACGCATATATTGTACCTGTGGTCACTTATTGCCACACGGTTGGGGAACGACGACAAAGTCTTATAAACAACGCCTTCTTGTGGCGCAAAAAAGAGCAACAAGGCTGATAGCTAATATACCGTGGAATGCTCACACAGAAGAATACTTCAGGCAGTATAATATTCTTAGAGTAACTACCCTGTATACACATAGGCTACTTTGCATTTACAAAACTGTTGTAACAATGAACAATGCCTTCATGATAACAATCTTTAAGCTAGTGCATCATGAACCTACTTATAATATACGTCACTAATCCATGGATCCTACCACTAAGCCGCACCAAATACCGCACACAGTCTTTATCTTGGAATCTACCCAAATACTTAAATATTCTAGATGGTAATAACGTTAATATTCGAATGTTTTCTACAACAACGTATATAGAATTGATGCATCTTCTTGAGCCTTCGACCGAATAGGCTCATCTAAGTAGCAATTTTGCAATGAAATGTCACGATGTAATATTTTCCCTGTATTTTTTTTGCCTTTGATGATGATGATGGTTGGATGTTTATGGCGCAAGGCCAACTGGGGAAAAGAGCGCCAAAACAATAGTCCTACATGAGGGGTGAAACCTCACACACTTAAACTTAAGCGCCTCCTTCAGGAAAGCTACAAGCAAAAACAAAAGTAAAATCATAAAACGACAATGAGCATGGCTGGTGTATAGGGCCAGATTGGTTTATGCGTGGTAGGAAATGAGGTTTAAAAACTTGACTTCTGACAAATACTCAAACACACGTTTCACAGAAAAAATGGCTTCGTCACCTAGAAACAGCGATGGATGTAGGGGAATATGTTGTCTGTAGAGTTCAAAGAAGTGTTTGTGTCGTGTTGTGTGAAGTGCCTTGCATGTGATTAGGATGTGCACTACGGATAGGGCCTCTCCGCACCTGCTGCACTGGGGTCTAGGAGATCCCGTCAGCAGATACGAGTGCGTCGCATGGGTGTGCCCTATCCGCAGCCTACCCAAGGCGACTTCTGTGTGTCTGATGCGTGTGTCAGTGGTGTATGGTCCGAAGCGTGGTTTTATAACGTGTAACTTGTTATCTGTCGGTTCACTCCAGTGTGTTTGCCATGCTCTACGCAAGTGTTGTCTAATGTGTGGCTTGAGGTCTGTGTAGGGTATCGTTGTAATGTCTACAGTGTTCCTGAGTGCAGCAGCAGTGGCCCTCTCGTCTGCCAACTCATTCCCAGCGATCCCTGCGTGTCCTGGGACCCAGCAGAGGACCAGCTCATGCTTTTGTGCATACACGGACATGATAGTGTTGAATACAAGATTAACTATGTGGTTTTGGGGGGGCTTGTGCGATGACAGTGCGCGAACAACACTCAAAGAATCTGTATAGATGATGGAATTGGGAATTTGATCTTCAAGAATGTGTCGTACAATCAGTAAAATTCCATACGCTTCTGCTGAAAAAATTGTGTGCACGCTCATGGTTCTGGCTGCATTGAAATTTGGACCATGAGCAGCGCACGACACCATAGTGGAGGTTTTAGAAGCGTCACTATAAAATTCTGCACATGTGTATTTAAATTTCAAAGAGAGAAAGTGCTGCAGTATTGCAGCTCGTGGTACACGATTTTTGTCAAGTCTCATAAAAGAAAGGTCGCACGACACAGGGCGAACTTGCCAAGGCGGTAAACTGTTAGAAAAGGATGACCTGTACACATCTAAAAACAAAGCACTGAGATCCGAGGCTCGCTCTCTCACTCTAAGTGAAAAGGGCAGAGGAACGGATGGGCGATTTACAAAGAGGAGAGATGTTGATGTATCGTTAGACAGGATAAAAAGGATGATTATTCAGCGACGAAATTTTAAAAGCATAAAGCAAATCCATGTACGTTCGTTGGTTCTGAAGGCTCCACTTATCACACTCGACATAAAGACTCTCGGCAGGGCTAGTGCGAAAAGCACCAGAAGCAAGACGAAGGCCCAAGTGTAGCACTGGGTCCAGAATTCGCAAGGCTGTCTTAGTCGCCGACCATACACCACACTGCCATAGTCTAAACGAGACCCAACCAAAGCAGTATACAAGCGAAGCAGGAGTTCTTTGTCGGAACCGTAGGATTGGTGGGAGAGAACCTCAAGTATATTCATTGTTCTGAGATATTTATTTTTAAGTTCCTTGATGTGGGGAATGAATGTGGGTTTGTGGTCAAACACAACACCTAAGAACTTGTGCTCCTTGCTCACAGGAAGCGACACGCCATTAAGATGAATGTCTGGGTCCGGATGGACCCCGCGCTTCCTGGAGAACACAACGCAGGAGCTTTTTACAGGATTCAATTTAAAACCATTCTTGTCTGCCCAGCCCGCAAGTTTCTTTACACCAAGCTGGACTTGACGTTTGCAGATTGACATATTGCATGATTTATAGGATATCTGCACGTCATCTACATACATGGAATAAGAGATTGTAGGTGGCAGTGCCTTACCAAGAGAGTTCATTTTTACTATGAAGATAGTGCAGCTCAACACGCCACCTTGTGGCACGCCATTTTCTTACACGTGAACCTTTGAGAGTGCAACACCGACTCTTACTCAGAACGTTCTGTCTGACAAGTAACTGACAAGAGCGTTCAACATGTTACCCGAAACACCGAATGACTTGAGGTCACTAAGGATCCCATAACGCCAAGCGGTGTCGTATGCCTTCTCACGGCCGAAAAACACAGTTAAACTATACTGCTTATGCGCGAAGGCATTCTTGATGTACAAGTCATGAGCTAACAGTTGATCGTTCGTCGATCGCCCCACCATGAAGCCTGCCTGGCAGCTCTCGAGAAGACCGTTGTACTCAAGGAAGTACACGAGCCTGCGATTTACCATCTTCTCGATGAGGTTGCACAGGCAGCTCGTCAGGGCAATAGGACGGTAGCTTGAGGGGGAAGACGGGTCCTTTCCCTCTTTCAGGAAAGCTACGACTAGAGCCTCCTTCCCAGAGTTTGGAATGTGCCCCGAAAGCCATATCTTGTTATATAGGTGTAAGAGTGTTAGAAGAAGGTCTGCGTGCAGGTGTTGTATCATTGTGTATGTGATGTTGTCTGGGCCTGGAGCTGAGGGTTTACACGTGCTCAAAGCAGCCCTAAGCTCATGCAGTGAAAACTCTGAGTTATAAGAAGATGTCGACCTATTGTTATCTAGTATGGGCTTCTTTTCGGCCATTTGCTTGTGTTTCATGAAAGTGTTTGTGTAGTGTGCTGAACTAGAAACGTGTTGGAAGTGTTGTGCGAGTGTGTCAGCTTGGGCTTCGAGTGTGTCCCCTGTAGTGCTGACCAGAGGCAGGCTGTGTGTTTGTGGTCCCTTGAGTTTGCGTATTCGTGTCCATACTTTTCGTGTGTCTGTGCAGGAGTTTATTGATGTTATGAATGTACGCCAACTCTCTCGTTTTGCCTCACGGCGCACACGTTTTCCTAATGCCTTGGCCCGTTTGAACAGGAGGAGGTTTCCCGACGTGGGGTACCGACGAAGGATACCCCACGCCTTGTTCTGGGCCTCTCGCGCCCGCCTACAGTCCTCATTCCACCACGGCCTCCGCTGGTTGCGCGGGGCACCACAGGCGTGGGGAATGGACTTTTCGGCGGCGTCGAGGATGTGCGCCGTGAGGAGTTGGGTAGCTTCTTCAACGTGTAGGTGTCCTATGGATGTGTGGTGTAGTTTCGATGTCTCTGTAAATGTGTCCCAGTTAGATCGTGCCTCATTAAACCTATTATAGGAAGATGGACTGCATGGGCCTTTACCTATGTATGTGATTGAGGTGGGGAAGTGGTCACTACCGTATGGGTCAGTGCCCACACCCCACTCGAGGAAAGGAAAGAGAACTGCTGAGCCAATCGCCAAGTCAAGACATGAGTATGTGTTGTGTCCTATGTTATGGTATGTAGGCTGTTTACTGTTGAAAAGGCATGCTCCAGAAGATGTAAGGAATTTCTCTATCAGGCGACCTCGGGCATCCGTTCTGGAAGAGCCCCAAAGAGAGTTGTGAGCATCGAAGTCAGCGCCTCGAAGTCAGACCTTAAAAGTGAAACATCAGGAGGAATGTATATGGAGCATACCATTATCAACCTATTAAATATTATTAAGCGTATTGCTACAGCCTCAAGGATAGTGTTTAAAGTGACAGGGTGGCATGCTAAGGATTTCCGGACGATTATCGCCACACCGCCAGAAGAGTGTGTGCAGCAATCCCTGTCTTTCCTGTATACCAGGTAACTATTCAAGAAACTTGTGTGTTTAGATTTCAAATGTGTTTTCTGAACACACATTACACTTGGCTGATTGGTATGCAGAATCTCATACACGTCGTCAAGATTATTCAGAAGGCCTCTGCAGTTCCATTGAACAATATTTTCTCTTCCCATTATTTAGTGTGAGAGCTACTGGAGTGTGTATGTTTATGTGTCGTCTTTCGGGGCTGTGACTCTTGGATTGGGCTTATTGGGCGGCCTATCTGTAGGCTTGGACGCCGGAGGCCGCTCCTTGCGCTGCGTTGCAGGCAAGAACGGCACGACGTCCATGTCGTCGTCCGATGTCCTGGGTGTGGCCGTGAAACCGGGCCCCTCGGACTGGGCCCCCCTTCGGGAGCCCTTCGTTTGACCCGCCACCGCCGCAGGTATCGGAGGAACCAGAAGTGGCACGGGCGGTGCGGTGGCGGTGGGAGCCAGTGCGGAGCCCGTGGTGTCCATGGCCCCCTCCAACGCACTGGAGGATGCGGAGGCAGGGACGGGAGCAGCACCGGTCCCGACGGAAGAGGTTGACACCACAACCGCTGCTGGCTTAGCGAGCGGTGCGGAGGCGGGTTGGGATGCCAGAGGCAACCCAGGGGGGGCGGAGGCGGGACCAAGTCCGACTCGCGGTACTGGGTCCCCGCCGAAACCAGACGCCGCTCCGCCCCCCAGCGAGCTGCGTCGGCGTACCTCCCCAGGGGGAAAGAGGCGAACCTCTTTCGCGCCTCTGGGAAGGTGATGTTTTCAGTGACTTTGATGTTGATTATTTTCTTCTCTAATTGAAACTATTCACATTTTCTGGAGTACGCCGCGTGTGGGCCCTGACAGTTTACGCAAAGAAATTGTTGAACGTTACAGTTGTCGGACGGGTGGTCGTGCTGGGCGCATTTTGCTCAGGTAAGTCGGCCGCGACAGGAGTTTGTCCCGTGCCCGAACCGTTGGCACTTGAAACAGCGCCGCGGGTTCGGGATGTACGGCCGGACTGAAATTGGATGTAACCAGCGTTGATGAATTCTGGAAGGGTAAACTTGTCAAAGGTTAGGATGAGGTGCTTTGTCGGTATTTGTTTATCTTCTCTGCGGATGGTTATGCGCCTGACCGCTGTTACGCCCTGACTACGAAGGCCCTCCAGCAGGTCAGCTTCAGATTCATTTAGTAGGTCATACTCAGAAATGACGCCCTGGGAGCTGTTTAGGCTGCGGTGGGGCGTGACTCGGATTGGCAGATCGGCGATGCTGGTTTGTGCAAGAAGTTTATTGGCCTGGTCCTGGCTACTGACCTCGACAAGAATTTCACCTGTTCGATGTTTTTTGGCCTTATACGACCCTCCAACAATACCGTCAAGAAACTTTGAAATGAGAAATTCCGACTGTGAAGCAAGAGGTTTTGATTGGTCTACAGATTCCATCACGATGAAGCGAGGATAGTTGTTCGGTTTCGGAGGCCTCAAGTCAGGAAGTGGTGGAAAAGAAACTTCGGTGCGGCCCCTTTTCGGGGGCCGATCACGTCTGGGGGGGGGGGTTTGAAAATGCCATATAGCATAGTATAAAAAACAGGGAGACGGGGGTACTTTCTTCTTTGACCTTACCCTGGTAGCCAAAGAGGTACCGGAGCTCCCTGCCTGGTAAACAGACAGGGAGCCCATCCGCCGGAGCTTGACCTGGGCTCCGACGGCCACCGTTCGTGGTTTCTAACCCTCCACCTATAAACACATCGCCACGGTTGGATCCAGCTTATGTTTGGGGTCTCGGGGTCTGCGGTATCGCCAGTACCGTCACCAAGATTTCTCAAGGTGCCCCGGGCGGGGTTTTTTTTTTGCCTTTGACATTAGAATTGTGTAATGGTACTTGTGTGGAATTGTGTACTTGTATATATTTAGAATTGTATAACAATGTTTTTACCGATTAGAATTTCTGTAGTTGTGTGTATTTTTCAAACTGTCGCGTTGCGTTTGTGCTCTAATCACATAACTGCTAAGTGGGGCGTAAGGGGTCTTCAAGCTGCATATGGCAGCTTCTTCCCTTCCGTCCTCTCTCATTGTGTACTTTGTGTACTTTGTTTGTGTACTTTGTTTGAGAGAAATAAAACATATCGTATCATAAAAGTCATATATCATAACATATCATATCATGAGTGGGCAAGGAGGAGCGGCAGGCATGTGTTCGTCACTGACCAAGCCGCTGCTTTTTGTTGTGCAGTTTTTCCTGGTTGGCGCATGGCTTCTACCACAACATGACGCATCGACTGTTCCAGTCCTGCAAGTTCAGCTGGTGCCTCCGGCGCCGATTATCGGCGAGCCATGCTTTCGTCACCAACCGGATCTGGAAACAACCTTCAAGCCCTTTCTCGACAATCAAGCGTCATCGACATGGTCAACAGTAGCCACCGACTACTTAAAGGACGGGCATCGCATGCCAGCCTTTATTGGGCACGGAGGAGCGGCAGGCATGTGTTCGTCACTGACCAAGCCGCTGCTTTTTGTTGTGCAGGTTATTGAAATTCCGTCACTCTACTGTAAACGTTCTAGTAACGTCTGCCTGCTGCTCTTTCCGTGCCCAAGTGTTCTTTGCGAGATATTTTGTGAATGCATTCCTGTATCAAAACAATTTGTGCTTTGCGGCGACGTGGAGTTGAATCGGGGGCCTAATAACGAAGTCCTAGCGGCTATCGCCGCTCTTTCCGCCAAAATGGAGTCTTGTCACACTGATGTTTTGCAGCAATTTGCTGACCTTAAAAAGAATCAAGAAATACTGAGGCAAACGGTTTCCGAGTTATCAACTAGAATGGACGCTCTTGAGTCAGTGGTCGATACCCTTGACAGCGGACCATGTACCGCTGACATAACGAACATTGTTTCTGCCGCTGTCCAAAGCGAAAATGCGGAATTGAAGTCAAGGTTGGACGAGCTTGAACACCGGTCCAGAAGGGACAACCTTATCTTTTACGGAATAGCTGACAATGAATCGTAGACATGGGATCAATCTGAAGCACACGTGTGTAACCTAGCCTCTCAGCTTGAAATGCAAAGTTGTGAAATTTCTGGTAGTATCTCGAGAGCACATAGGTTGGGCGCTTTTTCAGCCACAAAAATGCGACCCATCATCGTCAAGTTTTCTTCTTCCAAAGTGAGGGACCGCATTCTTTCACGAAAAGCCAAACTTAAAAGCTCAGGCGTATCAGTGGGGGAGGACTTTTGCCGGACCACACGACAGTCGCGCAAGAAGCTAATTGAATTTGGACCCGCCGCGGTGGCTCAGTGGCTAAGGCGTTGCGCTGCTGAGCACGAGGTCGCGGGTTCGATTCCCGGCCACGGCGGCCGCTTTTCTGATGGAGGCGAAAAGCAAAAACGCCCGTGTGTACGAGATTTCGGCGCACGTTAAAGATCCCCAGGTGGTCAAAATTAATCCGGAGCCCTCCACTACGGCGCGCCTCATCGCCTTCGTTGCGTCGGCGCGTTAAACCCTACAATCAATCAAGCTAATTGAATTTGGCAATGCAAGCGGTCAGCGCTTTTCACTACGTAGCAACAAGCTTGTAATGAACAAGAAAACGTACGTATACTGCACGGCGACCGATGAGGTTTGTGAAGTCACCCCAAGCCAAGAGACACGTGCATCGAGCGGTAGAGCGTCAGTGCACACTCCCCGCACCAGTCCCCATTCATAGCTATCTTCAGCGCAGCCTCATGTCGAGCACGTATCCGTACTTTTCACCAATACGCGAAGCATGATGAACAAGCGGGCGCAGTTATCTTCTGCAATTGATTCATGCTCAGCAGATATTATTGTTTGTACAGAGACGTGGCTGTCAGCTAAAATAAAGAACAGCGAGATATTTGAATGCGCAAAATTCTACAACATTTATCGTTACGATCGTGACGTACGTTCTGGGGGAGGTGTATTGATTGGTGTCAGCAGCAGTGTTGCGGAATGGGCGTCCCCATTCCATTCCAATTCCATTCCGGGGAATTACAAGTTGCCTAAATTCCATTCCTTTCAATTCCTCGGAATGCCTGAACATCGCCCATTCCCACTCCGGGAATTGCCGGGCAGTTCAATTCCATTCCTCTAATTCCTCAACGTTTTATCGGGTGATTATCAAGTTACCAATGAACCCACCATTACGCTGATGTTATTACACGCGTTAAGAACTGCTAAAATACGGAAAACACGTAACCAAGGTCGAGGGATAGAGGCTTTGCGGCATATCTCGTTCAGTGCAATCACCCTACTAATTCCCACAGGGGCAGTTCTCCAGGTAGTTAATATAGTATTTGCATGGTGAGCACGTCTTTACGAGTTGTGATGCTTTAATATTGTTTAAGTGTGAATGTGTTAATGCTAAAGAGACGACATGTTCTATTTTTGTGCTGACAAAAGTATGGTTGAAGAAGACATTATATTCCTTAAGCAGTTAACACGCGTATGGAGCGGTCGTGAGCATGGTTGGAACTATAATTTTGTTAACGAGAAACAGAACCTCCGGATCTGGTGGTATCAGTTTAAAGAATTACCGCTCGAGCACCTTGTCCTGCCTTTGCACCAAATACGGATCACGGGCCGCACAGGTCGTCAGCACTCACGCATGTCAAGCGCGCCTTGAAAGCACGGATAGGTTCAGAACATCCTGTGTTTGCGTGTGCGCAGGTATGCAGTGTCGCCCTTGCCGAAAAGCTTAGTTACGTGTGTCAGGTATCATCCACTGCGCACGAGCGAAAGTTCAGGCTGTGGTTAGAGTATGCGCGACCTTTGTATGGGTGTCTCGATGAGAACCAATGCGCAGGGAGAATTCTATTTTCTCTCGTTAGTGTATACTGGGATAGTGCATTGGTTCGCATACTAATTTGCGTCTTGTTTTTTTTTTTTTAGAAATTGGGAGTTTGTTCACACTTTAGCACCACGCAACCTTTGGCTCTAGCTAACTGAAGAAGGACTTAGAGAATGCGTTGTGGCCTTGGACTCGGCAAAACTGACTCCAAGGACTGCGTAACTAATTGTATAACTGAGGCCTGTATAACTAATTTGAGGAGTTGCATGCAGTGGAGTAGCAATGAAGGTTCCCCCAAGTGTCCTCTATAGTCTGGGCGATCAACCGAAAGAAAAGATGTAAAGAAAAATGATAACTATAATAATAGAGGACACGTTTGGCAGCCGGTCAATCTAGTTTTGTGGAAATCCCTACGCCAGAAAAACGTGCGTAGGTGTCCTCGTTGATATATTGTAGGGTTTAACGCGCCGGCGCAACGCAGGCAATGAGGCGCGCCGTAGTGGAGGGCTCCGGATTAATTTTGACCACCTTAGGCCGAAATCTCGTACACACGGGCATTTTTGATTTTCGCCTCCATCAGGAAAGCGGCTGCCGCGGCCGGGAATTGAACCGCGACCTCGTGCTCAGCAGCGCTATTAGGTCTCCTCGTGAATTTTATATGCTGCAATAAAGGTCTCAAGCTACCGTGAAAGGTCCAAAAAAGTTTATTTTGGTTTCATTCATCAAAATTACGTAACAAAATGGTGTGAGCCAAATGGGCGCTCCGCCGTTCAGTTCTTAAAACACGAAGTGTAAAGACGGCTGCTTCAACGACCAGTTCTAAAAACAACAAAAAAGTGAACTAATACAGTTGCCTTCTGCCTCTGTGTTGCGCTTGACAATCGAGCTGATTAAAAGAAGTGTTTGAGAGCCGGTTTCGCTTCGCTGTCTGTCACTAAAAGAGATGCCGTGGAAAACACGCGTTCCACGTCAGCTGACGTCACATTACAGCGGAAACTGCCCTTGCGAGTCGGGAAAGCAAGGGAAAGTGGCTAGCGTTCGCTTTCCGTTAGGTCGGAACCGTTTAGGAACAAAGCTTGCAGCTTGCAGGCGCAGGCGTGACCGCAGTTCCTATCACATGGGCTCTCCTGTTTCGGGTGGATTCTCGAACCAATATTTTAGGCCTTCGTAGGCGCTGCTTCGGGCAAAGGCGTCCGAGTGTCTAGACAGGAGGGCCAGTATTGCAAAACGTCCTGCGGGAGGAGGAGGAGCGCGAAGGGAGATGGGGCGTAAGCTGATATGCGAAATTTCGCAGTGAACACAAGCACCGTGCCAGCGTCCCGATGACGGCGAGGTGGGATACGATCACCGACGATTCCGGACGCAAAAAACAGAAGTGAAGCGTGAGGACACAGCTCGCAGCCGGGGCGAAGGCGCCGCCAAGGTAAAAAAAAATCACGCCATATCCACGGAATGAATGATGATAAGTGGGGCGAAGCTCGAGAGGGGGAGATCATCGGTAACCATAACTCTCCCGTGAAAGTTCGCCCATTACATCATTAAGAAAGACGTAAGACTGTGTGCGTACATTGTACAAATCAACTTTTATTTTCGGAGTCAATGCTCCCAGGCCCAGACCTGGTGAAAGACCCCGCGCCATCGAGGACTATTCGGCACCTCCACCACAATTTGTCACGTAGGATGGGACACAACGGTAAAGAAAGAACTTTTATTTACGGCGAACTTGTGCCCGAACAAGACGAGAGGAAACGAGCAAAGGTCCTTGCGTCTCGTTCGATCTCCTAGAACGACTGCCTGCGTTCGTGGCGTGATCTCTTGCGTGATCTCCCCCTCGCAGTGCACGTGCGCTCGCGCCTCCGTTGGCGAACACAGACAAGCCCGCGCTCCCGGTGCCGAGTTTGCGCTGCCGGTTGCAGCCGGTTCTTGCGCGTGCAACGCGGCCCACTTTGCGACATCTCCGAAAGCATGCGGCGGTCACGTACCACGAGACACAAGGGATGGACAGACCCATGACTTAAGGAGCTTCGCGCCTAAAAATCACAAGGCGAAGTTGGCGGGAGAGATAGGGGGGGGGGAGGAATGCCACCGCGGTAGTTCCCCACGACGGATACCAACGTCTTAGAGCCACCTTTATTAGGCGGAAAATCGCGTCGAACTTCGTAGCAGCGCTGTATTTAAGGACATAATAGTAGTAGAATCGCTGCTCATACCGTGCTTGTAATCAGCCAATCAATTTTAACAGTACTGAGTTATTGTTAAATTCAAGGCTTCGGCTCACTAATGTTTGAACTTGGGCTGGTGGGATCTTTCGCGTATTTTTGCATATTTTGACAAAAACAGCGCGTAGAAGGAAAAGTGCGCTTTATTTTGGAAAAAATACATGTAATTCCATTCCCATTCCATTCCGGGCAAACGGTGCTTAATTCCATTCCCATTCCATTCCTTCAAGTATTGTCGGCATTCCATTCCCATTCCATTCCGGGGCCGCGAAAATGTGGAATGATTCCGGATTCATTCCAATTCCGGACTGGTAACTCCGCAACACTGGTCAGCAGTGCTCTGAAATCTTATGTGGTTAGTGTCTCTTCCGGCTTAGAACTTATCTGTGTACGAATCTGTCTCCCAAGCCAAGATTTCATTCTCTGCGCATGTTACCGGTCGCCTACCGCCTCGCCATTGTTTTCTGTCGAACTACATGATGTTTTAAACAATGTTATTATTACATACCCGAATTTGCCCTTATTTCTTTTGGGAGACTTTAACCTACCAAACATAAAGTGGCAAAGCGATATTATAACCCTTACTCAAAATTCGTCTGAGTGTGTTGACTTCATAAACGTATGTTCTGACTTCAATCTAACCCAACTCGTTCCCAAACCCACACGCACTACCACTACTTGTTCCAACACCTTAGACTTGATCTTAACAAACGCGCCAGACTTGGTTACTTCCCTTAGTTACCTTCAAGTAATAAGTGATCATTCAATGTTACACTTTAATCTAAAGGCACGTGTTTCTTCTAACAAAAGTGTTAAAACTATCCGGGATTACTCTAGAGCAGACATCAGGTCAATAACAGAAGAAATGGAGCGATTTGTCGATGAATTCATGGCGAACTTTGAAGAACGATCAATACAAGAAAACTGGTCTGTTTTTAAAAATAAACTTTTATATTTAGTTGACCGTTACGTTCCACAACGGAATGTCCGCACTAATCACCGTTCGCCATGGTTCAATGCTGCACTTCGACGCCTACGCAACAAAAAATTCCCCCGCATTTCCCCGAGGGGGAGAATGTGAAAGTGCGAATGCACGGTTGTCGGCCCGCTTGCGGCGCTTGCGCTCGGCCCCCGCAGCCCACCGCCTCGCCGCCTTCTCTTCCATCTCTTCCATCGGGTTTGTAGTATCACGTGTACACCACGCAGTTATCAAGCCGCTATAACGCCGCTGAGTCGCCAACGCACGCCGCTGACGACGTAGTTTGAATGCGTTAAAGATATAAGGCGCGTCACTAACACTGATATCAGTGTCGTGTCCGTGGCTTGGTCGGTAGAGCGTCGCGCTGCGGCCGCAAAGTCCTCGGATCGAAACCTGGCGCCGGATGCTGTTTCTTTTTTAAATATAGAGGAGCACTGCGGACGCCGCCGCCGCCGACGCCGCCGCCGCCGCCGCCGGCGGTGGATGGTTTGGGGTCGCTTATAAAGTGCGTTCGCACTTAAAAGAAGCGATTGTTTCGCTCTGCCAAGAGAGTAGACAGACCCAACCGCTGGTCCCAGTACCAAAACGCAAACACCGAATACCTCCGTGAACTTTCTAATGCAAAAAATGCTTACTTTAACGTTACTCTTCCCTCTTATCTACAAAACAATCCACGAAAATTTTGGTCTATTGTGAATGGTAAGAAAAACAAGGTAGTGCAACTAACACACTCTGGCGTACCTGTTCCAAATAATGAATGCTGCAAGCTTTTAAACGATGCATTTTGTTCAGTTTTTCTGCAAAGTTTTTCGTCTTGTGTTCCAACAGCCCCCAGCCATAATTTTTTCCCTATGGACTATATTGTAATAGATTGGGTAGGAGTTAGAAAACTGATCAACAACTTGAATATGTCTTCTCCAGCGGGTCCTGATGCCATAAATTCTAAAATATTGAAATGTACAGAGTTGTACTCATCACTAATTCTTTCCAAGATCTTTCATCAGTCTTTGCAGTCTTCATCCCTGCCTGGCGACTGGAAAAAGGGCAAGGTGGTTCCCGTTCATAAATCAGGTAACACTAATTCGCCGGAGAACTACCGTCCCATTTCGTTGACGAGCATTCCATGTAAAATGTTAGAGCCCATAATATATTCACATTTAATTAGTTTTCTCGAAGAAAATTGCTTTTTCAACAACTGTCAGCACGGCTTCAGGAAGACGGTATCATGCGAAACCCAGCTTTTGTCCTTTACTAACGACCTGTTTGTTAACGCTGATCAAGGCTTCGATACTGACTGCATTTTTCTTGATTTTGCGAAAGCCTTTGACACTGTATCTCACGACTTACTAATTCTGAAGCTTAGCAAACTTAACATCGACCCTAATGTTCTCTCTTGGATTAAAGACTTTCTTTCTAACCGAACCCAGTACGTAACCGCTAATGACTGTTTATCCCCATCCTGTGCTGTAACGTCTGGCGTACCTCAAGGGTCAGTGCTGGGGCCATTGCTCTTTCTTATTTACATTAACGATCTTCCCGACTGCATCACTTTTTCAACCAATAAACTCTTCGCTGATGATTGTGTATTGTATCTGAAAATTTCTACCCCAGCTGACATCTTGAAACTTCAAACCGATCTTAACAACCTATCAGATTGGTGCAATAAATGGCTCATGCGACTTAACGTGGCGAAATGCAAATACATGCGAATTTCGTGTCGTGATAATACTGCTAACACGTGCACTTATAGTCTTCGTGGCGCTTCTTTATCACACGTCGATTCATACAAATACCTCGGTCTTCATATCACAAATAATCTGTCTTGGCAGGTGCATGTTGACTATATAACTAACAATTCTAATCGCATGCTCGGATATTTACGTCGTAATTTTTCATCTGCACCTTCATCACTGAAACTAACTCTTTACAAAACACTAGTACGTCCGAAATTAGAATACGCATGCGCCATCTGGGATCCTTCCAAACATACTCTCATCCTCGCCCTCGAATCGATTCAAAACCGTGCAGCTCGTTTCGTATTTTCCAACTATTCTCGCCATTTTAGCGTAACTGCAATGAAGAAGTCGCTAAATTTGCCTGATCTGTCATTGCGTCGTAAGTGTTCACGGCTTTCACTCTTTCACAAAATCTTTCATCACAACCCCATTTTAAAAGAACAGCTTTTCACAAACCCCTCCTATATTTCATCCCGTTTGGATCATGGTTTAAAAGTTGGTGTGCCATCTAGTCGAACCAATCTTTATCATGACTCTTTCATTCCACGAACTAGCAGGCAGTGGAACCAGCTTCCCGCCGCCATCGCCTCCATCACGGACGTAAATAACTTCAAAATCATCACCCAACAAGAAGTGCTTTGAATGTATTGTTTGCACATTTTTTTGTTCTCAAACCCCACTCCTTTCTGTAATGCCCTCGGGCACTGAAAGTAAATAAATGAAATGAAATGAAATGAAATATCATAAACACTTTCCTACTGCCTTTTGTGTGTTTGGCTTTTCCGCATAACTCGCGGTTGTGCAGAAAGCTAACTTTAAAGGCCCGTTCACACTTGCGACGAAAGCGAGCGACAGCGACGGGAATTCTGTCGCGCAACAAAAATTGGTCCCGACCATTAAAAAAAACGATCGTCTCGTGACAAAGCGACGGAATTTCCGTCACTTTTGTCGCAAGTGTGAACGGTCCTTAAAGCATGTGCTACGCGGAGAAAAAAAATAAATAAATAACGCATGGCCTAGTATTAAGTCCGGCGGAACCCAAAACAGTAAAAAGAAATGTTACGTCTCAATTCATGTGATTGCCTTCATAAATAACGCCCTTTTTTAAGTTTTTTGCCATTTATCTGCATTTTTTGTGTATTGCGCTTGTGTCGTTGTTTTTCAACTTATAACAGATTCGCTGCAAGAGCTTACAGCAATGCTGAAAACTTTGCGAAGCCCACTGCCAAGAATAATTCTTGGGAAGGTCACCAAGTCAACATTGGTAAGGTTTCTTTTGTTGACCCACCTTCTAAGAACTTGCATAAGCGCAATTTCGAGAATTGTTGCTATCAGTATTTGACCATATTCACATCATCATAACTCCAGCATATACAAAGTAAACTAGGATTGCATTGTCAAGTTTGCCTCTACCGTGTCTAGAAAGAGGGAGCAGAATAAGTGTGGATGGCCTTGCAATTTTTGCTGTGTGAAAAGGATATCATTAGGACACCCTGTCTGCAGCCTGCAAAAATTTATTAATTTTAGGGTCCATGAAGACAAAATACCACTTCATTCAATTTGAAAAAACCATCCTTTAGAGACTCACTGAGCTCTATTCCATTTACGAAAGATGCTTTCTAACTGAAAAAATGCAAGAAAAAAAGAAGGCGCAGCTTCCACTAAAGGTGAAAGGCTGAAGAAACAGAAAAGCTGGCAGCCTCTCTCCCTTTGTTGGAGACCTGGCAGTCGCACCTCACGTGGATTTTCCAAACTTGCCGCTGAAAGACTAGCAGGTCCGTATAATCTCATCCGCAGCTTTTCACATCTCTCTCAAGGTGCATCATGTTAGAACGTGCTAAAACCTGTGGTAATGGGCTCTTAGCGAACTCGGGGTCTGTGGTCTCCACTTCATGTGCAAACTCACGTGCACTGGTGAGGAGAACAGCACGCGAGAGATCACACCGGGAACTCCAGGAATAGTGTTCCTGAAGGTTCGGCTGGCCGACATCAGGCGTTCCTCGCGAGGCGCACCCTTATGCGCGCTCGGTAAGCAGCTCTGCTGTTAAAACTTCTAAATTTAATGCTTCTCTTACGTAATATAGGCAGGAGTGATGCAGTGGAGGCCCGCACCAAAACATAGTCAGGAGTGTGTTAACTGCACGCTATAGCCTTTAAGAAATACAATCAAATACAATGGCCCTGTTAGAATCGCCCAGTCATGTTTCTTGGGAGCCGCTTTGGTCGGTGGCCACCTATCGTGCAACCAGGATTTTTTTGATGTCGTAGAGCATTGGCTGCTGGGGAGTTGCCACTGATTCATCTGTGTTCCTTAATATCTCAAATATTTTTTTTATGTTTTCAATGGCATTGGTATTATTGTTATCAAAACAAAGTCGTCTTTTTAATAAACCACACTTTATTTTTGTCTTTATGGTCGCTTGATAATGTGGAAGCTGTGACAGCTCGCATCGGAGCTAATAAGCTCCAAGGCAATGCTGTAGCAGAGCATTTCTAAGGACTGCTAGGGCATTCAAAGTATCTTTGAATAAAAAGTAAGCCTTTAGCAAAACTTTGAGCTTGACTAGCAAAGTGTGCACGCTAAACACATGCATTCACTGGTGAAAAGCGGCCAACTTTCTACCATCACCGTGAAATAATGAACGATCTCTGATAAAAAGGAAACGGTCAAAAGAATCTATCTCTGTTCATTAATATATTTTTAATGGTTTTGTCTACATCTTGGTTTGCAGGGTCCTCAAGTTCTGTCCGAAAAGGAAAAACGTAAAAGGAAGAGGGAGGCGGCTCGAAATGAGCTTACCAGCATCATTAAGGCCTACAAAGGTGTCAACAGTGAAGTGGTAAACAATACATAATTGTCATATAAGAGCACTTATTGTGAACAAGGGTATTGAATCTCTTTGAAGTGTCCTGCATGCATTATGAGTCAACACGGCCAAATATAGTTCATGCCAGCAAATTGTGCACAGGTGAGCAATAGCAGGTTGTGAAAAAGCATTATAGTGTGTTGTACATACCCATGCATTTGGGGTCATTATACTGTAAAGCACCAAGCAAGTGCCCACCTAAAGTTTGGGGATCATTCATGTATAACAGAAGGAAAGGGATGGGCAAGCTTGCAGTGACCAGTGACAACATTCAAAGTGGGGGCCTGTCAACACGGCAGCCTGTCAAAGCAAAGGTAAATTGTGAGGTCCGGTATTTTTGAGAGAAGGCTTTGTGGGCACTTTTTTGTTATTCTGTACAATGATTTCGCCAAACTAACTAAAATATTGCAGTGCTTGCACGCAGTTAGTTGCTCTGCAATCTAACACAAAAGTGCTTGTGAGCATTTGTGTCTTACTTGAAACCATGTACAGTAAAATGCTTCAGCCTCCTGATAAAACATACGACTGTGGCATCAAGCCCTCAGCTTCCAAGTCTTTTTACCATGAAAGGATTCCCTCCTTGTTCCTACCTCTCCCTGTTTCCCCTCAAAGTATAGAGGCCTTCGATAAAGGCTGTTAGCTATTTTAGTAGAATAATGGCATATTTGAACACAAGCTATTTCAGGTTAAAAAGAACGTTAAGAAGCTTTTTGGGGAATATATTCTAATATGGGGGGAGGAAGGCGGGGTGTTGGATGACCTTGCTTGGTGTTTTCAGAGTGAGAAGTATGGCTGCAGGTTGGTAGTGGTGGCACTTGTGGTAGTTCTCGATTCAAGGCCGGCCCTATTTAAAGCCAACCAGTGCAATAGGGAAAGCCAGAACAAGAAAAGAGGAAATAAAATTTTATTCAGACGCCAACTTGAGTTCGTAGGCGTTAGCTAGAAGTCCCTGGGCTCTGCCAGTGTTTTCGGCCAGTTGAACGGCCCAGAGTTGATCCTCCTGGTTGGGGCTGTGCAGTATATTGTCCCCCACTCCTCACTGTTATTACCATTGCAACCTAGTGTGGCTGCTTGCAGACATTGCCATGTGCTAGGTCAGCTCGTTTCTGGCACCTCTGGCACTCCGTGGGGTAACGCCCTGGGTAACAGTAGCTGTAGGCAATGAGGCTTGAATATGAGTTTGTAGGAGCTGCGAGATTACGGATTGGCGTTAGTTAGGGAGGGACGAGTTTTAGCTTGCCAGGGTGACATTATATTTAGAGTTGGGTTGTTGTAAGACTACCACAGACATCGTAACAGCAAAACAGACTTGTACTTCCAAGTCGATATCAAACACTGAGCAAGCATGATCAAAGTGATTATGGCCATGGATGGATAGTAGTAGCTACAGCACTCTCTCTAACGAAGCCTCCAGGTGGCCCTAACCGTGCACAACATTGTGCCTTTGCGTGAGTAAGTGGCGCATTTTAACATTGATTATCGAAACTAGGCCAACTCATTACTTTTGTATCCTGCCTTATAGAAGAAAGTTACAATCAAGTAAGTATGGTGAATGATTTGGTGCATTTGCCCGTTATCGTACAACAGCTAAACTCTGAATGAACAGTATGCCAAGAACTGTGCCCATAGTAAATGCACTCTTGAAGCAAAATTTGCTTGCATAGTAAAAATCGAGTAGTGATCATAACTTCTGATTTCAACATGATTGTAAAGCAATAAATTTAGTTTATCACAGAAACAGTTTTTTTTAACCCTGAATCCGAGCGGCATACAAAGTTTACATCCTGAATATAACCAATGAGAGCTTTCTGTTTGTGGTACACCTTTACAGCCTGGGCAGCAAACAGATGGCGGCGTGAGTAGTGGCACATGCAGTGAAACTGAGGAGATTCAACGCCTCAAGGCTGAGCTGCAAGCGAGCCACCTAAAAGCCAAGGAGCAAGAAAAAAAAATTGAACTTCTCGAGGCGTCCATCAAAAAATCAAAAACAGAAAATGAGTTGCTGGGGCAACAGCTCGCTGAAGAGCGTAACAGGTCCCAGCGGCTCTGCGACTGCTTGGTGCAAAAAATAGGTGAGTTGAAACATTGTGAAAATATTTTTGTGCTCGTGCATTATTGTGACATTCTTAGCCTCGCATTTGGGTTAGAGTGAAGGGTACAGTTATCATAAAGTTTTGTGTTATAGCTTTTATATTTGCAACATTCAGCACCATTAGGTGGTGCCCCGAGAAATCCCATATGGCTTGTCGAGAGATTACACTGCTGAGCCAGGTGTGCTTGAGAGGTGTGCTACACACATTGTGGTGTCACCAGGCCACTGTAGCGACGTACAACTAATGTGTGGTCTTTAGCCCTGGTATCTGTATTGACACATATTGGGCTCAATACCAGTAGTGTAAAGGAACCGCTGCCCTGTAGAAGGTGAAAAATTAAAGCCGTTCCACTCAATATGAAAGCTGTCGGAAGTACAGAGCATTGATTCGCCATAATGGGCTGCAGCACCATTATCTGCTCACTGCTGCCACACAATGCATTTCAAATTTCCCGCCTTTGCAGTGTTCGTGCGCCCCCTGACTGAAACTGCGCCAGTGGGAGTTCTGTTCTCCTTGTGCTTGCTTTAATTTCATATGCTGGAGCTGTTTTGCATCACTTCGAACATAATTTTTTTCTTGCGCGGCTGCTTTTTTCGCTTACTATCGTAAAAAAGAACTCATCAAGTATTCCTAAATAAATGAACGCGGGGGCTGCTGGTTATATACACAGATTTTGCCTGAAGTGTACCTGTAGTTCTCTTTGCGTTAAACAATGGGGAGATGAATGACAAACGCCAACAATTCACAATGTTGGAATGGTTGTGACTATTTAAACCTCGTGGTTTTTGAAGCCTCAGCATGACCCCCTGAGAATGGTACACCAGGCTCTACTTGGCTTCGGTATCTCACGGCATTCTGGCAGTCACATGGATCGTTAGCGGGCTACAACGACAAGGCGAGCCCATAAAGTGCTCTTCACTTAAAAGTTCTTGATTCGGGACGCATTAAGTTGCTGGCTTTGTTCGGACAGTGGCCCTGGCTCGCGTAATTATTTCTCTCACGTATTGCAACTCAGTGCTGCCAACCTGCTTTTTTTGCACACTTCACTAATTATCACTGTCTTTTTCTGTTCTTTTTAATATTTGGTGACCGAATTTTTGTTTTCTAGTAGTAGTATAAACGTTCATTGGTCACAGATAGATGACGGAGGGAGAGGGGATGATTGTCATCCTTGGAGGTTGGCGTCCCTAGTCCGGGATGCCAGGGCCTGCAACATGTAGCTTATTTTGTGTGGGCTGCCTAAAGATTTCTTGTGGGCTGAAGGCAATGTGATCAGTGTCTTTAAACGGCCTGTAGCTTTTTATCTTGGTGTAATTGTTGGGACAAAATGAACACGCTCTCAGGCTTATCTCTTTCAGCAGGTGTATATTGTGACCCAGTTTTGTTGATCAGCAAAATGTTGAAGCTTATAATGTTGCCTTTGCAGAAATAGCTCGGGACAGCGCCTGCACTGAGAACTACGTTGTAAAAAATATTATTGCAACAGGTATGCTACTCAGTTTCCTCAATTTATCTTTTCTATTTCAAGCGAAGGTGAGAGTGTGTTCATAACTGTATTGTTAAAATTCTGTACAGATGTCCAGCCTGGAACGTATGAAATTCTGGCGCAGGGTTCCTCAGAAGGTGCTTAAGTTTTTATTGTTCATGAAGTGCATATTCTTGGCACAGTTCACAAGTACCTGCGTAGGCTCTGATCATATGCCAACCATTATGTTAAGTGTTCTGGTACTGCGTAATGTCTTGCTGTAGCCTTTTTGTCACTCTTCTTAACTTGAAAACCCAAGTACTATAAAATGAAAGCCTTTGCATTTTTGCAGGTTAATAACTACTTGTGACTTTGGAGGTGGTTCTATCTGTGCACCAGCTGATTGCTCAGAAATATGGGCAGAGGAGCAACAGGAGCTATGTGAGTATTTTTTAGCACTTTATAATTATCGTGGATCGTTCGCCATTTTGCAGTCATCTCTAATTGCACGGAGGGAGAATTGCATGGCGCCGACCTCAGTGGCCTTCAGTGCAATCGGAAATAGTTAGCTGCATTGTTTTTGTCAGAAGCTGCCATTACAAAAAAGCCTAGAAGCAAAATTGTGGCCAAAACTAATGCAGTAAGACGAAATAGATCATGTTACAAAGGTCAGATTGATTGCACCGGATCAACTGCAACACTGTGAATTCTTCAACAAGCAACTACGGGCTTGGCAGCAAACAACTTTATTAATCAAAAGCCAAGGCTGCAGTTCCTTGTCGGCCAGCAGTCGGCCAAATGACTTTGTTGGAGGGGTAGTGAATCGCGCAGTAGTGCAGTCAAGACAAGCCACCTCGAGAGAGCATCATACGAAACATCAGTAGGATCTCGGCAAGGCGGATGGAGAAAGGAGGACAGCACTTTCGAAATTATTTTTCTACTAAAGTCGCGTAAATGCACCAAGGGTCGCCGAGACATGGCCTTCGGTCTGCAGACTACAATTTGCTAATCCCGCAATGTTTACAAATAACTTCGATGTCGTTTTAAAGTACCTAATGCTCTATGTATATTCTAAGTCATGTAAAATTGCCAGCTTGTGTGCATAACTGCCACTATTTTCTTGTTTGGGTAAATTATTGGTGCTTTTTCGGTGATGCTCCCCTTGCAGCGGTCGGCACATGCCTTCCTGGGGAGGTCAGCCCGGCAGCAGCTGCAGCTGGCCCATCAAATGTTTTGTGGGAACTGCCCTCTGGAACAACTGAGCACATCAATTTTTTTTACCTCACTCTGTACAAGCAGTAGGGAAAGAACCATGAAGTGGTTAAGAGGAGCTGTTTTAGGTGCGACTCTGTGTTTGCTCGAATCTTGGCCAGCCACGATTTTCCTATATTAACTTCTATGACTGTTCTCCGACCTTTAATTGGACGTATATTTCCTACTAGCGTACGAGTTATTGAAGCATCACATGTGTGCTTGCGTAAAGCTTTTACTAAGCAGGCTTGTGGTGGTATCAGTGGCTAGTCTTTGGAACTCGAATTGCAAAAAATGAGACCGCGCTTGAGAAGCACGTATCAAAGCAGATGAACATATATCAAAAGGGGACAAGTTAACGAATTAACGACAAGCAGAATGTGATAATGAACTCTATTTTAAAGTTTGGCTAAGGCAGGAAATAAGTGTTACGAGTTCTCAGTTCAGATTACTGCCACACTTTTCTTGTTTGGGTAAATTATTGGTGCTTTTTAGGTGATGCGTCCCTTGCAGCTGTCGCCACATGCCTCCCTGGGGAGGTCAGCCCGGCAGCAGCTGCAGCTGGCCCATGAAATGTTTCAGGGGAAGTGCCTGCTGGAACAAGTGAGTACATTAATTTTTTTTTGCCTCACTCTGCACGAGCAGTAGGGAAAGAACAATGAAGTGCTTAAGAGGAGCTGTTTCAGGTGCGACTCCGTGTTTGCTCGAATCTTGTCCAGCCACGATTTTCCTATATTAACTTCTATGACTGTTCTCCGACCTTTAATTGGACTTATATTTTCTACTAGCGTACGAGTTATTGAAGCATCACATCTGTGCTTGCGTAAAGCTTTTACTAGCAGGCTTGTGGTGGTATTAGTGGCTAGTCCTCGGAACTCGAATTGGAAAAAATGAGACCGCGCTTGAAAAGTGCGTATAAGAGCTGATGAACATATATAAAAAGGGGACAAGTTAACGAATTAACGACAAGCAGAGTGTGATAATGAACTCTATTTTAAAGTTTGGCTAAGGCAGGAAATAAGTGTTACGAGTTCTCAGTTCAGATTGCTGCCACACTTTTCTTGTTTGGGTAAATTATTGGTGCTTTTTAGGTGATGCTCCCCTTGCAGCTGCCGCCACATGCCTTGCTGGGGAGGTCAGCCAGGCAGAAGCTGCAGCTGGCCCATCAAATGTTTCGGGGGAAGTGCCCGCTGGAACAAGTGAGCACATCAATTTTTTTACCTCACTCTGTACGAGCAGTAGGGAAAGAACGATGAAGTGGTTAAGAGGAGCTGTTTTAGGTGCGACTCCGTGCTTGCTCGAATCTTGGCCAGCCACGATTCTACGCCGAACACTAAAATTCTGAAGGCCACAAAATGAAAACAAAAGAAAAGAAAGAGGCATTTTTCTAAATACAATTAAGCCAGCCAAAATAGGCGAGGACCACAGCAGCCACAAAACTAAAATTGGTTATCCGACGCAATTTTATGCCTGACCTGCGCTTTTTAATGACCGTTGCAAAGTGCGCGACTGACCGACAGACAAAATCAAAGTGATGCAGGCCTGTTCCATGGTTCTTGAGCCCGCACAATCGGTTCTCTTTGGCGTAGCTTTCTTCTCCGTCTCATTTTTTGTTTCTCTTCTCTCCAGCAGCCACCCGCTCCTCTGCAGAATTGCATTCCCCTCTGTTTGCTGGCATCTTTCCTTGTTGCGCAACGGTCACAAGGGCAGTGTGCCGATGTTCATTTCTCCCGCTCAGCAGTGAATCGCAAACAAGGTTAGGCTGACAGGCCGAGGTTTCTACATGTGTTTGTACTGATCATGTCATGTGCGCCATGATTCGCATTGGCTAGCGGGAATCGCAGCAGTGGACTGCAGTACAAAGTTTGTTTTATAGGGCGTGATTGGCACCTGCACTGCATTATTCTTTGCGCATTTACCATTTTTTTATATGAAGGTTTGTTGCAAATCTGTCACCCAAAACTAGTTATAGGCGTAACTGTTGTGATTCAGGTTTTCCGGCGCTCACATTTTACGACACTCTTTCATAGGGTCCCAAAAAGGTTGTATAATCGGGGTCCTGCTGTAGTTTGGCCACAATAAGTCATTTAAAATCACCACTATGTGCCCATATTTGTCCTCGGCATGATCAGCCAGATGATGGTTTTCACTGCAGGTGCTCATTGACGCCCTACCTGTTAGAAGCTTATTTTTTCTAGATGTCTGTTACCAGAGATGGCAGCAATTGGAGCAACACACGGGGAGTTTGCATTGCTCTGAAAGCGCAACATTAGAACTTCATATTCACAAGCGCAAAATGACTAGAGAATGCTGTGATGACAATTTCAAATGTGGCTTTAAACGGGGTGTAATGTTCACCCAAATGACCCATGACAGAACTGCTCACCACAGTTGAGGTTCTTAACAGTGAGATCTTGTGTGTTTTTCAATTAATCACAGAAAAATAAATTGTTCACATCAAAAGACGTCAATGTAGTGGTGTGCTTTGAATTTTAAGCCTTTCTTATATTCACCTTAGGGAGTTTCATTGGCATGTAACAAAATCTTTTAGCGGTCAGCAACCGTGCATGTAATTTGTTCTCCATATTAACGTATGTTCTTGTTACAGGCTGGAGCTTCAAGGAAACTGAAGCTTCAAGCACGCTACCGCTGTTTGCCGTCAAAGATGGCAATGTAAGTAAAGAACCACACTACAAAAGCATTAAGTATCCCTAGGATACAAATGATTGCAAGAAATGCAAGGTTAAAGTATGGGTGGTGAACTTTACATGGCACTTATTCACCTATGGTTTTTACTGCACGCTACGTGCTTCTCTTTGTATAAGTGAAAGATAACCATGATAGAAATGAAAGAAATATTAACACTGAATGAAAATAAATAACCACAGCTGCGTATCCAAAGCTTTTTTTCTGTTTTGGAAATGCAGTTTTCTTCCTGGTAGCTCATACAGAAGTCTTGTTTACAATATCTTGGTGTTAAAAATGCCAAAATGATATACAATAGAGGAAGCTCTTTCAGGGGCTCCTATCAGGGGCTCCACCGGTAGGCCGAAGCTCTGCTGTACAAAGTGGACACAGCTCTTTTTCAGAGCATTGTGGAAACACATTTGCACGGTTTCTAGAGTTAAGGTTAACTTTTGGCGATGAACAGAACCTTTGCTTCGTGCATGAACAGCGCTCTAAGAAAGGCATTTTGCCTTTCGACTCGGCCGACTCGAAATTTGTAAAGCCAGTGTCTTAACGACCGCATGTGCGAGCACTCTAGGAGCCTGATTAATGGCACAGAAAGTCACTTGGTGCAGCACGTGCGCGATTGCAAGTGCACTCCAGATTTGAAAAATGTGTCCACTGTAAGGCGGGGTGCTTCGAAGAAGGAGCGAGAACTGGTAGAGGCCTTCTTGATCAAGGAAGGAGGACAGAAATTGTCACAGAATTGCGAGGTAATTTAGTGGCCGATGTCTCGGACGGGAGGAGCGACAAACAACTCCCCCCTGGATACGAATAGAGGATGTGGTTCGGAAGTTCTAACCGGCGATAGGTCCACGCCTGATTGGCCGCTGGCGTGAGGCACGCGACAGGGCACGGGATAACAGTTTCAAAACAAGGCACATTTACTTTCGCCACATACACAGGAAATCGTTCATTGGTCACAGATAGATGAGGGAGAGAGAGGGGATGATTATCATCCTTGGAGGTTGGTGTCCCTAGTCCGGGATGCCAGGGCCTGCAACATGTAGCTTATTTTGTGTGGGTTGCCTAAAGATTTCTTGTGGGCTTAAGGCAATGTGATCAGTGTCTTTAAACGGCCTGTAGCTGTTTATCTTGGTATAATTGTTGGGACAAAATGAAAACGCTCTCAGGCTCATCTCTTTCAGCAGGTGTATATTGTGACCCAGTTTTGTTGATCAGCAAAATGTTGAAGCTTATAATGTTGCCTTTGCAGAAATAGCACGGGACAGCGCCTGCACTGAGAACTACGTTGTAAAAAATATTATTGCAACAGGTATGCTACTCAGTTTCCTCAATTTATCTTTTCTATTTCAAGCGAAGGTGAGAGTGTGTTCATAACTATATTGTTGAAATTCTGTACAGATTTCCAGCCTGGAACGTATGAAATTCTGGCGCAGGGTTCCTCAGAAGGTGCTTAAGTTTTTATTGTTCATGAAGTGCATATTCTTGGCACAGTTCACAAGTACCTGCGTAGGCTCTGATCATATGCTAACCATTATGTTAAGTGTTCTGGTACTGCGTAATGTCTTGCTGTAGCCTTTTTGTCACTCTTCTTAACTTGAAAACCCAAGTACTATAAAATGAAAGCCTTTGCATTTTTGCAGGTTAATAACTACTTGTGACTTTGGAGGTGGTTCTATCAGTGCACCAGCTGATTGCTCAGAAATATGGGCAGAGGAGCCACAGGAGCTATGTGAGTATTTTTTTAGCACTTTATAATTATCGTGGATCGTTCGCCATTTTGCAGTCATCTCTAATTGCACGGAGGGAGAATTGCATGGCGCCGACCTCAGTGGCCTTCAGTGCAATCGGAAATAGTTAGCTGCATTGTTTTTGTCAGAAGCTGCCATTACAAAAAAGCCTACAAGCAAAATTGTTGCCAAAACTAATGCAGTAAGACGACATTGATCATGTTACAAAGGTCAGAGTGATTGCACCGGATCAACTGCAACACTATCAATTCTTCAACAAGCAACTACGGGCTTGGCAGCAAACAAACTTTATTAATCAAAAGCCACGGCTGAAGTTAGTCTCTCGGCCTTCCCAGCACAGCCCTCAAGGCCGACGCCGCGTCCCGGCCATCCGTCCGGCCACCGCCAGTTCTCACTACATTCTACCCGCAAACCCCGCGCTGCACCGTGCACACTGTCCCTCGGGCCGCGCGTCTTCTGGGAATCCGCGGGGTGTAGGCTTCCGTTGGCCGCGGCACTCTCGCCTACCTCTGTCCCCGAAACACATGGCCAGCCGACCCGGGTGCGGCAATGGAGGCGAAAACACTCGTTTCTACGCTGTACGGCTCCTATCGGTCCAAAAATGGCGAGCGGAAAAAAAACAGTTAAGGAGGGATATGAATTTCGCGACAGAAATGCACCATTGAGCCTTTGGTGGCAGTAACTGATAAGGAGATAGCGAGTTCTGTGGCGATCTTGGGTTTTTTGATGGGGTGCGTCGTTTTGCGTGGTCATTTGGCCTGCGTTGTTTTGGTGAATAAGTATTTATGGGAGTTCTTTCAATAACATTTTGTTGCAAGTCCCCTGACTGTCCTTGTCTTGCCTCTCCTCTTGTGTTAGTATGTTTCTACTAGCTTTTCCCTGAACATCATGAACCAACAGGCAGACTTTTACTTTACTTCACTATTTTATGTGCCTTACAAAGTGCTTGTACACCACTTATAACGTACATCACGGAATCTGCAACAACCCTCACAACGAGCAGTACTGCAGTGAAAGAAAACATGTGCTAGCAAGCCAAACTGCAACCCGTCTTTTCCCATTTCAGCATTTTTTGCCATCACCTAAACAAACTCAACTTAAAATCAGAGACACAGTGTTTAGTTCATAATTTTGTTTGCAGAACAGAAAAAAATATGCTGGTACTTCATTTCTGTTTTTAAAGTACTCCCTGTAATGTGTTTTCAGTAGACAAGCCTTGTATTCAGCAACACAAAGAAAATTCAGCACGGCAATGGTATGAGCCTTGCACTGCAATAAACAAACTTTTTTTGCATAAAATAACAAACAGCACTAATTTTCACCCAACCATACAAAATTGAGATGTGGCAATTGGGTTTTTCTGTGAAAAGAAATGGTTAACACCAGCCTCTTACTGAACGAAATGCATTTCAAGTTACTTTTAATTTTCAATATTCACATTAAAAACAGCGCAGGGACGAGGACGGAAGAAGTGACAAACTAGGGCGCTGTTAAGTTTGTCACGGCGCCCTAGTTTGTCACTTCTTCCGTCCTCGTCCCTGCGCTGTTTTTAGTGTGAATAATGTGTACCGAACTAGCCCAACGCCAAGCCTTAGTAATTTAATTTTCATATCTGTATGAGCACATCACCCCTGGCCATTTTGTGGGTGGCACCCTTTCATTGGGTAGCAATTTGCGGTTTTTAGTGTCCTGCAGTGAGTTCATTTTTTGTGTTTTTCTGCTTATTTTCTTTCCTGTAGGTGCATTTAGGTGGCGGAATAGAGATTCCGGAGGCGAAGTTATCGTATTTTACGAAAGTCAAGGACGACTTAAAAGTGACACGAAATTTGGCGCGCCATCTCTGGACGGCCAACGAAATGAAGTTGCGGTGCCTGACGGGGCAGCCTTGTCGGCGAATCAGCGAAAGTGTTGCCAAGTTACAGGCAACACCAGAAAAAGTGGGGGCCATTAGGAGTGAGTGGTATTGAATGTTTCTAGACTATACATATATGGCTCAAAGTGTTTAAAACAAAAGAGAGTGGAAAGAAATGCTGTTCTTTTCCAATGTCTATAGTTTTGCATATAGGCATGTTAATATTCTATCGAATTTGTTGGAGAATTCAGGTATTGAAGTCAAGAGTTTACTTAAAATTTGAAATTTTAAAGGCATATGTGATAATATCCAAATATAAAGAGTGATTTTAGGGTTGTGAAAAATAATGCCTGTAGTTTCATTCGGTGAATTTTGTATATAAAAACCCGCGTATAATACGGAACTGGGTATAATACGAGGTGTAATTCGGGGACAGCAAAATCAGAAAAAACGTTTTAATCCTCATATAATGCGAGGTAAAGAGCACAGAAAACATTTATTTGCACTGCATTTACCGTTCAGTCATCGTCAGGTTCGCTGCCGCTGTCTCCTGAAGTCGCCTTGTCGGAAATGTCTTCCCACAGAAAGTGGTCCTCAGTGCCATCAAGGGCGTTCAAGATGCCGCATTTCTTAAAAGAGCGACTGACGAGCTCCTCTGAGACGCTGGCCCACGCATCCGCGATCCACCCACAAAGCACCGTTGGAGAAGCCCGCGTCAGCCATCCGGCAGCTGTCACTTACGGGTCTCCTGACCTCATCTACTCTTAGTAGCAGGACCTCATGCAGTCTTTGAAAGGTTTGTTGATGCAAACGTCTAGCGGTTCCAGCTGAGATGTCATTCCTCCTGGAATGACAATGAGTTAGGTGCGGGGTTCGCGCAACAACTTCTTCACGAAATCGGCCAGGTGGCAGCGAAAGGTGTCCAACACGAGCACTGACGGGAACCCCCAACATTGCTTCAGGCCGCCGACACCACCCAGACTAAGCACCAGTTGCTTTCTCCACCCGCGAATGCTGCCTTCGGTGACGCCGAACTGCCGTCCTGCGGCGCAATTTCTGATGGTCTCGGCACATAAAATAACTTTTCTTTTAATTGCAGCCGAATACTGCAATCGTGCACCCGACAGCGCGATAGACTTGCGGTGAACGTGCCGATCCTTCGCGTGGTCAAAACAATCAGAATGGCGCCGCCTGAGAGAAGCAGCAGCCAGCTAACGCCACCGCAAGATGGCGCACCCTCCGCTGAAACCGAAACCGAAAGTGCAAATTTTCGGCTGAAAACTTTGGGATCCAAATATAATACGAGGCACAAATTTTTCATAGTAAAATTTGGGAAAAACCCTCGTATTATACGCGGGTTTTTACGGTATTCAAGCAGTCATGTCTGGCAAACACTACACATAAAGGAACCGAAAATGTACTACTGCATTTAATAATCCAACTGAAATTGTTTCAATGTTCTTTTTTGCAGATGTGGTCAAGAAATTAATCAGCCAAACTCCTTGTGATCGTCCTGCTGAGAAGCGAGTGGCGTCGGCGAGGAAGGCCCTGCGGGACCTCTTCGCCGACATGGCCCGCATACGCCACAAATCCCTTAAGGATGTGGCTGCCGCAAAGGAAAAGGATTAGTCCTGCCTCAAAATTCATCGAAAGTCGTCAAAATAAAAGTTATTGTGTTGTAATCTTGTTGAAAACATCTAGGAAATGTGTGTAGTTGCCTGTGGCAACCATTGGTTGTCTTTGGGTGGGTTCGAGATGCATATTCCAGGTTGGGTGTGCTAGGCGTTGCGATTGTCGATCTGACATCCCAATCTAGTGCGCCACTGTCTCCAGTATGTGTGAGTAACCAGTATGGCTATCATCCAGTGTGGCTAACGGCCTGTGTGGCGAGTATCCAATATTGCTAGTGCCCAGTGTGGCTACCATCCAATATGGCTAGCGTGCAGTACGGCCAGTGTCCAGTGGATGCTAGTGTGTAACACTGGTCCCATAACACAATATCCACTGGGCTAGTGCCACTAGCTTTTCCACAAGGGATGATAACTTTTTAAGCATTTGACGTGCCCTTGGACAGCCAAGAACGGTCGAAGAAGCCGGAGCCCTTGCAAGGTGCGCGCGTGTTCGGCGTGGCTGCCCGGTGGTGAAATCTTTGACCCAGAAATACAAAAAAGCGCTTGCAGTATTTCAAGACGTCCAACAATAACGCGAGGTTCCAGTAGATGGTGCGCAAGCAGTGGAACGTGGGAAAATTGAAATCCTTTGAGCGAACCTCCACCGTGTTTATCGTGCGAGAAGCGAGACGCGGTGAGAAGCGCGGGAGAAGTGGGCAGGCAAGAGAAGGGAGGCATTTACGTGGCAGAGGCGGTCGGTGACTATCATCTTTCGACAGATACGCTGACATTTCTTTTCTAGGCAGCGTATTTTTAAAATGACATATCATGCCTTTCTCGCTGATACATCTGATTAACGTTAAATATGTCAAAATACGTTTATGTGCCTGCTCTATAAAAACCAGATACATAATGGTGCATGAATGGAGAGGTCCCGCCATAAAGAACACGCAGGGGAGTGACGTAAGGAAATAGACGAAAAAAATGCGCAAAAAAATTCAGACCGTTGTCTACAAGTCGGCGCACACTCTTGTCTAGCCTGTCTTCATTGTGAGTTTTTTAGTCAGATTCTGGTATGAATGGCTAAATATTTTAAGTTGTTTGATTTATGTTTAGTTATTTGATTGTTTTGCAGTTGTGAGTTGCTTCATCTTCCAATCATGTTGATTTACACTAATACAGCAATTACAGTTGCCTCAATGTTTCCAATTTTGTACTTTTAGCGCCGTTTGGTGCGCTTTTTCTTATTCGTATTTTTTTCGTTATTTTCGGAGATATTTTATTTTGGTCTTAGTTTTGTGTAACCCGTGTATTAGATATCCGTGCATTTACTTCGTTATTCCACTTTTATCATTTTATTTTCATGTTCTTCATATCTTTTGTTTTTTTAGAATCTTATTTGACCGATGATTCCGATTACTATTTGCAGTTACGTCATCATGACGATTACACCTGTTAACTCCACAAAATGCGTATTTTTTGTGCGAAAGCAGGGCATTACGCAGTTGGCTGGTTTTCACGATTTTTTATTCGCATTTTCATTGTTCTTTTCGGGACTTTTTTAACGTGAACCTTCACTGCCCTCACTGATGCCGTTGTACACTAATACGCCCTGCAGGAAAGCCAACTTATTCTGACGATGATGATGAGTGATCGTGGTGGAAGTGAAAGAAAAAAAAACGCTTACCGTCGACGGAATCAAACATCGAGTCTCTCGCGTTGTGAAGCCGGTGTCCATCTTATTCCTCAATTTCGACATACGTTTGGAAAACTCAGACGACAATCAAAGAGTACGTCACGGGAAGAATGGCGTTGCTCTGCACGCCGTAAGGCTATTAGCCACGAGACGTTTGGCTTAACGACACTTCTTGGGGTTTATCACCTCAAACTGCAACCCACTCAAAAAAATTACACAATCTTCCCGTAGGGGAACCCTGAGTAGTATGTAGTATGCGAAGCAGCCATGGGGTCGATTCAAGTGCCCATTAGTTTTCAGTTCGTCGTTTCCATTAGGTTGAGGTACGTAGCTGCCGTTGATGATGATGGTTGGCTGTTAATGACGCAAGGCCAACTGGGTCAATAGCGCCAAAACAGTGGTTAAATATGAGAGCTGATAACGTAGACACTAAAATCAGTTAGCAAGAACACAAGTCAAATCAATGTAAGACAGTGAGGATGGCTGGTGTAAAAGGCCAGGTTGTGATGGTGCATGGCATGAAATAAGGCTTTGTAAAACTACGCGTGATAGGAAATGAGATGTAGAAACTTGATGTCACTGAGAAACTTAAAAGTGCGTTGCACAGGAATCACGGGATCACCTGCTAGAAAGAGTGCTGGGTGTAGTGGAATGTGTTGTCTGTAGAGTTGAGGGAAGTGCTTGCGTCTTGTTGTCTGGAGTGCTTAGCATGTAATGAGGATGTGAAGTACGGATAGGCCCTCCCCACACCTGCTACACAGGGGTCTTGGAGATCCAGTGAGCAGATGGGAGTGTGTCGCGTGTGTGGCCTATCCGTAATCTAGGTAGGGCAACTTCGATGAATCTGTTGTGTGAGTCACTAGAGTATTGTAATAAGTGTGGCTTTATTATGTGTAACTTGTTGTCTGTCTGTGTATTCCAGTCGGCTTGCCATGTTTTGCGAAGGTGTTGTCGGATGTGTGGCTTGAGGCCAGTGTAGGGTATTGTTGTTATGTCCACTGTGTTTGCAAGTGCAGCAGTGCCGGCCATTTCATCTGCGGTCTCATTCCCTGCGATTCCAGCATGGCCTGGAACCCAGCACAGGATTAGTTGAAAATTATTTGCATATATAGACATTATGAAGTTAAAGACAAGATTGACAATGTGGTTTTTCCTGGGTCTGTGTGAAGACAATGCACGCACAACGCTCAAAGAGTCTGTGAAGATGACGGACTTAGGAATTTGTTTTTTAAGAATGTGCTGAACGATGAATAAAATGGCATATGCTTCTGCAGAGAAGATAGTGCTGTGTACACTCATGGTTCTGCAAACAATAAAATTGGGACCATGAGCGCGGCACGACAGTGTAGTTGAAGTTTTCGAGGCATCGCTATAGAATTCGGCACATTTATATTTATCCTGAAGCGACAAGAAGTGCTGCAGAATCGCAGCTCTCGGAACCCTGTTTTTATCTATTTTCATAAAAGAAACATCACAACAAACAGGCTGCAGTTGCCATGGTGGTATAACGTCAGAAAATGATGGTGATGTACAGACATCTAAAAACCCAACGGAAATACCCGATGCTTCCTCTCTCACCCTCAGAGAGTAAGGCAAAGAAGCAGATGGACGATTTGAGAATAGCTGGGTTGTAGATGTATCGTTGAGGACACGTTTAAAAGGATGGTGATTGAATGATGAGACCTTAAATGCATATAATAAATCTATGTACATTCGTTGATGTTCCAGGCACCATTTGTTACTTTCAGCGTACATACTCTGGGCCGGGCTAGTGCGGAACGCACCACATGCAAGGCGCAGGCCCACATGGAGAACTGGGTCAAGCATTTTTACTGCTGTTTTTATGCCGACACATACACAACACTACCGTAGTCTAGCCGAGACCCGAATAAGGCGGTAAAGACGCGAAGAAGGAGTTCTTTGTCTGCACCATAGGACTGGTGGGAGAGGACTTTGAGAATGTTTGGTGTTTTCAGGCATTTATGTTTAAGTTGTTTGATGTGTGGAATAAACGTGAGTTTTTCATCAAATATGACACCTAAAAACTTGTGCTCCTTTTTTACAGGGATAGAAGCGCGATGAAGGGTAATCTCAGGGTCTGCCTTAATCCCGCGCTTGCGGGAGAGCACAACACAAGTACTCTTTCCAGGGTTCAGTTTAAAACCGTTTGTGTCCGCCCAGCCAGCAAGTTGGTTCACTCCAAGCTCGACTTGGCGTTCACAAACTGAAAAGTTACAGGACTTAAAAGATATTTGGACGTCATCTAAATATACAGAACAGGAAATGGTTGGTGGCAATGCCTTCCGGAGCGAGTTCATCTTAACAATGAATAGTGTGCAGCTCAGGACACCGCCTTGAGGAACGCCATTTTCCTGCACGTATTCATTGGAAAGTGCACTGCCAACCCTCACTCGAAAGGTCCTTTCCGACATGTAACTAGCGAGGTTGTTCAGCATGTTGCCGGAGACACCAAACGACTTGAGGTCACTCAAGATGCCGTACCGCCAGGCAGTGTCATAGACCTTTTCCATATCGAAGAAGACTGTTATGCAAAACTGATTATGGATAAAGGCATCTTTTACATACGATTCCAACGCAACCAGTTGATCGTTGGTGGATCTCCCAGCCCTGAAGCCAGCCTGGCAGCTGTCGAGAAGACCATTGTACTCTAAGAAGTACATGAGTCTCCTATTGATCATCTTCTCGAACAGCTTACACAGGCAGCTTGTGAGGGCGATGGGACGATAACTTGCGGGAGAGGAAGGGTCCTTCCCCTCTTTCAGAAAGGCCACTACGATGGCCTCCCTCCATGACCTTGGGAGGTGCCCCGAAAGAAATATTTTGTTGTAGAGGTGAAGGAGGGTTTCAAGTGTGTCTGTATGCAAGTGTTGGATCATAGTGTATGTAATGTTGTCTGCGCCTGGAGCTGAAGGTTTACATGTACTAAGTGCGATCTTCAGCTCATGCAGTGAGAAGGGGGTGTTATAAGATGACGTCGACTTATTACTGTCTCGCAAGGACTTCTTCTCACAGGATGTTTTGTGTTTTATGAAAGTGTTGGTGTAGTGCGCTGAGCTAGACACATGTTGGAAGTGTTGTGCGAGTGTGTTAGCGTGGTCTTCCAGTGTGTCCCCTGTTGTACTAACCAGGGGCAGGCTGTGTGTCTGTTGTTCTTTTAGTTTACGTATTAGTGTCCATACTTTTCGCGTGTCAGTGTATGAGTTGATGGAAGTGAGGAAGGTGCGCCAACTCTCCCTTTTCGCCTCACGACGCACTCGCTTCCCAAAAGCCTTTGCCCGTTTAAAAGAAATGAGGTTATCTGACGTGGGGTACCGGCGAAGGACACCCCACGCCTTGTTCTGGGCCTCTCGCGCCCGCCTACAGTCCTCCTTCCACCACGGCCTCCTTTGGTTGCGCGGAGCGCTGGAGGCGTGGGGAATGGACTTTTCGGCAGCGTCGCGTATGTGTGCCAAGATGAGTTGCGATGCTTCCTCCAGGTGTAGGTGTTCTATGGTTGTGTGGTGTAGTTTAGATGTTTCTGTGAATATACTCCAGTTTGCTTTTGATTCATTAAACCTGTTATGGGAAGATGGACTGCATGGGCCTTTACCTATATATGTTAGGGAAGTGGGGAAATGGTCACTACCATATGGGTCAGTGCCCACGCCCCACTCAACACATGGAAAGAGAATTGCAGAACCAATAGCCAAGTCGAGATGTGGGTATGTATTATGTCCTAAATTATGGTATGTAGGCTGGTTTTTGTTGAAAAGGCATGCTCCTGAAGATGTAAGAAACTTCTCTATCAGGCGACCTCGGGCATCCGTGCGAGAAGAGCCCCAAAGAGAGTTGTGAGCATTAAGGTCGCCTGTTAATATGTATGGTTCAGGCAGCTGGTCAACCAACGCCTCGTAGTCAGAGCTCGAAAGTGCAAGATCAGGAGGAATATATATTGAGCATACCGTGATCAACCTATTAAATAATATTGTTCGAATTGCTACAGCCTCAAGGACAGTGTTCAGAGTGACAGGGTGGCATGCTAGGGATTTCCAGGCTATTATGGCTACACCGCCCAAAGAGTGTGTGCAGCCAACCCTATCCTTTCTGAATACCATGTACCTATTTAAGAAATTTGTGTGATTGGGATTCAAATGCGTCTCCTGAAGACACATCACACTTGGCTGGTTCGAATGCAATATCTCATGGAAATCATCAAGATTTTTATTGAGGCCTCTACAGTTCCATTGAGTAATATTTTCTCTTCCCATTATGCAGATTTAGAAGCTACTGAAGTCTGTGTGTATGTGTGTTCATGTGTCTTTCGGGGCTGTTACTCTAGTATTTGGCTTTTTGGGCCTATCTGCTGCTGGCTTGGGTGTCGGAGGCCGCTCCTTGCGCTGCGATGCAGGCAGGAACGGCCCGACATCCATCTCGTCGTCGGATGTCCGAGGGTTGCCCGACGGACCGGGCCCCCCGGACTTGGCCCCCCTTTGGGAGGTCTTTGGTTTGAGTAGCCACCGCCGCGGGCGTCGGGGATGCCAGAAGTGGCACGGGGGGTGCGGTGGCGGTGAGCGCCGATGCGGGGCCCGTGGTGTCCATCAACTCGGTACCCTCCAACGCACTGGAGGACGCGGAGGCGGAGGCGGGAGCGGCACCGGTCCCAACAGGAGTGGTTTGCACCACAACCGCTGCTGCCTCAGTACGCGGCGTGGTGCCGGGTTGGGCTGCGTGAGGCAACCCAGCGGGGGGCGGAGGTGGGACCAGGTCAGACTCGCTGAACTGGGTCCCTGGGTCCCGCGTCAGCGTACCTCCCCAGGGGGAAAGGGGCGAACCTCTTCCGCGCCTCCAGGAAGGTGATGTTCTCAGTTAGCTTGATGTTGATTATCTTTTTTTCCAGTTGGAACTTTTCACACCTGCGGGAGTACGCTGCATGCGGCCCGCCGCAGTTCACACAACACAGGGTATCGGATGGACAATTGTCGCTTGGATGATCATGCGCCGCGCATTTCGCACACGTCGTTCGGCCACGGCAAGAGTTTGTAGCATGCCCCAACCGCTGGCACTTAAAACAGCGCCGCGGGTTCGGGATGTACGGACGGATGGAGCAACCGATAAAACCTGCATTTATGTGTTGTGGGAGTACTGCGCGGTCAAAAGTCAAGATAATGTGCTTGGTGGGAATCTCCTTGTCGTCTCTGCGGATAGTGATGTGTCTCACGGCAGTGATGCCCTGATCAAGCCGGCAAGGAGATCCGCATCCGTTTCGTTCAAGGGATCTGTCTCGGATATCACACCCTGCGAGCTGTTGAGTCTCCGATGGGGTGTGACCCTGATGTCGAGATCAGCCAGTCTAGTCTGAGCTAAAAGCTTTGCGGACTGCTGCTTGTCATTTATTTTGATTAGGAGTTCACCAGACCTTTGTTTTTTGCAATTATACGATTTTTCTATTATGGCTTCAAGATACTTGGCGATCAAGAAGACTGACTGAGATGCAAGAGGGTGGGTTGGATTGAGGGACTCCATGACAAGGAACCGAGAGTAATGATCTGGTTCAGGAAATGTCAAAGATGGCAATGGGGGAAACGATACTTCGGTGCGGCCCCTTTTAGGGGGCCGATCACGGTTGGGGGGGTTTTAGACAATACCATAAAGCATAGTATAAAAGCAGGGAGACGGGGGTACTTTCTCCTTTGACCTTACCGTGGTAGTCAAAGAGGTCCCGGAGCTCCCTGCCTGGTAGACAGGCAGGGAGCCCATCGGCCGGAGCTTGACCAAGGCTCCGACGGCCACCGTTTACGGCTTCTACCCTTCACCTTTAAACACCTCGCCACGGTTGGACACGGCTCATGTTGGGAGCTCGGGGTCCGCGGTGTCGCTGCTCACCGTCACCATGAATACTCAAGGTGCCCCGTGCGGGGACGTAGCTGCCGTTATATTTACCGTTTGGTTTCCATGGTAACTACCGGATTTTCACTTACCGGAACTACGAAATGGGAAATTGCGTTGACCCCATGGCTGCTTCGCATACTACTCATAGTTCCCCTGTGTTAGAGTGAAGAGGCATTAAAGAGAGAGAGAGACGTTGTACGTGGTATGAACTTTTCTTTATTTAGGCATTATCATCATAATGTTCAACGTAGCTGACGTGGAGCAGTGGTTGGTGTTCCGCTTTGATTATGACCGCCTTATGGTCTGTGAAATGTAAAGTCAAGGGCATTTGTAGTGGATGAACCCTAAAGTTGCTGAAGATGAGGTCGATGCACGTTCCCCGGATGTTTGTGGGCCGCTTGTAATCACGGCCCGCCGAGACTCGCCGACACACGCCGCTGCCGACGACGATAAAACGTCGAAGGCGCGTGAAGCGTGCTCGTCTCGTGCCGGCCCAAGAAGACACCGGCAACACTGTCGCTCCAGGAGCCCTTAAAGGGGAAGACACCACCAGGCGTTCAGCAAGCCGAGCATACAGAGTGGGGGTGTGGACGGCGCACCAACAATAACAAGGGAGGGACATAGCCCCGACCATGAGATGCTTCACATCTAAAAGTTGCTCAGTGAACGCCAAGCAGCCAAGCGATTCGTGCCTACACTCTAAACACATACGGAGTGCACACCTGAGAGTTGCTGTGGGTATTCTAGGAAAGTAGTGCGTACCTCCAGAGTATACACATACTAGCAGTGTGGTTTGGCCAACCAATAAATCCACCACGAGAAAGTTTCGTGTTTAACTGTCGCCGTCGTTAGAAGGAGGGGTGCATGACTTTTTTTTAATTTATTCTTTTATTTTGGGGGAGATGCACAAGATGCATACTTTTAATTTCATTGGTTCACTTTTACACCTATGCTTTATTGTTGTATTTTTTCGGTATGTAAAATTCTGTTCGTCAAATTACATACATTCCTGCTGTTATAGCATGTTTACGTGTTAACTGCACCAGTTATGCGATTTTATGACAATGGAGGGCGTTGAACGGCTGACCAGTTTTCCCTGTTTTTTTTCGTTTCGTTTATTTTCTGGGCTTTTTATTTGTATTCGTTTTAATTAAGAGCTGTATGAGATCGGATGTTTAGGACGCAGATTTCTCATTTCGTAAGTTCACTTTGACGAATTTCGAATTTTTTCAATTTTTTTATATTTCCCGGATTTCGCAAATTCCGTTCGCTTAACTGTTATAACGCATATGCCTACTCCGCCAATTATACATGTTTGGGTAAATGTATGGTGTTGCATGGATGGGGCTGCGGAGATACCCTGCAAAGAATGCGTGCACATGAAAATTGTGTTGTTTCGTTGAGATGAACGCACCGCTCAAGCGGGTAGGAGTAGGTTTATTCTCGGTTACTTCGTTTTTCGTTTTCTTTGCGTCCTCGTCTTTATACTTTGTTTGCTTTTAATGCGTTACTGCTACGTTTTTTTGCACCGCGTTCTTGTCTTTTAAATCACGTCGGATTGTATTGTTTTACGCTAAAGTTTCTGCGCGCTCGCACTGTTCTTTAGCCACCAGTTCAGAGCAAAGGGATGGACATTTGTCATCATTGCTGAAACGAGCGCTAAGCTAAGCATGTGTATTGGTTGAAGTACATGGTCTGTATATCCTGTGAAACAGTCCCCCGCCCCACAACCTAAGCAAATGGTTCTCAAACGGCATCCGTGAAATGGTGACGTAAGCAATAACACGAATAGTTGTATATATTATCGCTAACATTAACTCCGCACTGCTGTTCCGATGCCCTAGATGTCTCTTTTTTGCTACAACATACACGCGTGTTGTTCTTCACCTACAACATGAACACAGTCTCGAGGCGAACTGTGCGGTAACGTGTGGCATTGGAGGCTGCCAGAGACAGTACAAAATTATGGGAACCTACAGGAGATACGTGTACCGCGACCACAAGCAATGGCTTTCGTCGAATGAGCGGGAACCCCGGCCGGACCTTGTGCACTCTTCCATGCACGACGACCTTGTTGGTGCCAGTGGCTCAGATGTAGGCGCTGTGTACTCCAGTTGTACGGCAGAAAGCCCGCCAGAATCGCTCAAGAGCAAGAGGCCGTCGCCAAGGAGGCATCAGACCATTTCTCATACAGGAGTTGGTCTGTGATGTGCGGTAATGGATCACCAAGCTTTTTTTTATTTTGGGGGGGAGAAACAGAAATTCCCCCATACTAATTGTGAAAAGCTGTTTCTTGATATTAAGGTCCTGCTTCAGTCATCGTTGCGGCGTTTTTCCACGTACATCAAGCAAGAGCTCGCCGCATGCTGCAGTCCTGTGCCGGAGCCTTTAGCGCATATCTTTGATTGAGCATTTCTTCAAGAAATGTTCGATGGCATTCGCTCTCAGTACCAATGAACTAAGTACGCTAAAGCCACTCTTCCTTACACAGAGCCACATCTGTGTAGCTATGCAGCTGATGGTCCTTTCTCAGCGTCCCTTCAGTACATTTCCATTGCCGGTGTTTTGCGTAACTTTGCCCAGTGCACGGATGCTTTTACACAGCTTAAAGACACTGATGCCGCCGAAACTAAAATTTTTCTAAGCTTTTGAGACGGCACTGTGTACCAAAAACAAATCGCTGGAAACCTTGCTGTTGAAAATGAAACGCTTGTGCATATCTTGCTCTACTCAGACGAGCTATGGATTGCAAACCCACTTAGCACTGCCAGGGGCAAGCACACGCTTTTTGTTGTGTACTACAGCATACTGAACATACATCCAAGGTATCGCTCCCAGTTGAGGCTCTTGCACATCGCTATTATTGCGAAATATCATCATGTGCAGAAGCATAGCCTACCACAACTCTTAGGCCATTCTTTCAGGAAGTAAATGAGCTGATTGAATGTATGGTTTAACGCGCCGACGCAACACAGGCGATGAGGCGCGCCGTAGTGGAGGGCTCCAGATAAATTTTGACCACCTGGGGATCTTTAACGTGCGCCGAAATCTCGTACACACGGGTGTTTTTGCTTTTCGGCTCCATCAGAAAAGTGGCCGCCGCGGCCGGGAATCGAAAGCGCCACCTTGTGCTCAGCAGCGCAACGCCTTAGCCACTGACAAACCACGGCGGGTGACAGGGGCTCTTCTAATTCTTGCCTAACCTCATTCTAAACGTGGCATTAGTGAAAGGAAATCGTCTTTAAAATCCTCAATTCTCGGAGACGCGGGGCTGAAAAGCTCGGTATAATGCTCAACGAATGCCCGCTTTATAACCTCCCGCTCATTAGTCAGCTCTCCTTGCCACACAATTCCTTCAACCTTTTGCATATTTCTTTTCGTTACTTAAGGCCCTGCTAATAGGCGTTTCCCCAGCCAGAAACCTTTCTCTCCTCGCCCTCACCGTTGCTCCTTGAAATCGCTCTTTATCTAGAGAATCGAGCTTGCTTTTTATCAGTGCTGTGTCTTTGATAAACACACCCGGCCTTTGACACTCAGGGATTATTACTTGCCTCAGATTATTTCGAAGCTTAGTTTCTTCTTCTCTTTCTAAACGAGTCAAAAACGTCCCCCTCTCTATCGCACACATTTTGCTTTCCTGCTTAAACGACTCCCATCTGCTCCCCCAGCTTTCTTTTTCCAGCCTTGTGTTCCTGTCAAAACTTCCTCCCACCGCGTCGTTAAACTTGTCATCTTTTAAAATTTTTGCATTGAACTTCCATAAATTCCAGTCAAACTTGTTATAGCCTTCTCTCCTCCCTCCCAAATAAAAGAGACCAGACAATGGTCGCTGAACGCAGCATAATGAACCGCTTAGTTTTTACACGACGGCACTAATCCATGGGAAACGTAAATTCTGTTCAGCCGGGCATCGCTGGCTTCCTGGAAATGCGTGTACCGCTACTTTGCTGCGCAGTGAGCCACATCTGTTAAATCATGCTCATCCAGTACGTTCTGAAGTAGTTGCGCACTCGGGTCCCTGTTCCGCGTTAAGCCTGCTCTGTCTTCTCGCGTGAAGACGCAGTTAAAATCGCTGAGCAGAACAATGTTGTCTTAATCCTGCAATTTGCTCGCTATCGTTTAAAAAAAAACACCTTTCTTTCATTAACCTTATTCTGGGCGTACATGCATATTACAAAAAACTGGATCCCACAATAAGACATTCCACACGTCACTCGATGACCAGATTCACAAGAAATAAGACATTTCACACGTCACTTGACGACCAGATTCACAAGAATAAATTTTCCCTATTTCAATTCCTACTGCATTCTTAACAAACAGCAGCCAACAGACGTCCCAAGCGCATGGCTAACACAGACACTATTCGCCCCGAGCGCGAACACAGTCGGCCCCTGGCGGCGGCGGGACGAACCGCTCCTAGTGTGGATGGCGCTCTCGCGTCGTCTGCTTTTTCACGTTGCGTGCGGCGCAAGACGCGTGCTGCACACGACAAAACAACCAATATGTGTGCTCGTTTGGCAGTAAGCAATGACATAGTTACCACTGCTTGCGCATTTCCTCTAGAAACGCAATAATCAGCGGCCGTTGCGGGTAAATGCGCTGGTTTAATTCCACGAAACAACTTCGCCGTGGTCACCGCTTGAGTGTGAAACGTGTTATAAACATTGCTTCCACACATTGCACTTTTCTTATTGTTGAGTGCACTCGTCTGCCGTTTCGGGAACGTCGAAGGGTGCTTTTTGAAGGTGGCGTGGTGATTATTTAAAGTACAAAAGTTTAGTACGCGAAACGGGTAAGAAGCGACAAGACCTGTGCATGCACGTGCAAATTCCACACCGTTGTAAAATTGCGCTGTGTCCTCATAGAAAGAAGAAACAAACAAAAACGTTTATACTGCACACGACCCGTGCGCTATCGCCCATACATTACCGGACACGTATTTTACACCCGCAAGCGCCTGTGTGATCGTGTCCTTCCCGTGCCTTTTCTAAAATAAATACCATTTTTGGACAGTCGTTGTTTATATTAAGGAGGAGGAATAAACATTTATTCAACTATATCGAGTTGCTAATTTTACATATTATTTAAAATACGTTTCTATGGATGCGCAAGAGTATTTAGGGGGGATTTTTCGGTAAAATTAAGCAGTTGTGAGTTTGCGTCTGTCATGTGGCATTCCGTGTGTCATTTTCACCTTGTCCAGAAACGTCTCACTCAGCATAACCAAATGCCTAATATGGTCACGTCTTAACCTTTTAAGTGGACCTAAGTTTAAAGAAAGAGGAGAAAACGCGTAATATAATGCACGTTGTTGCCCACATGTGTGAGGGGTGTACGTGTGCCATGACTCACTGTTTTTTTTTTAATTTTTTTCCCACAATGCTTGCTTTCAATACAATTTTGAAAAAGGCGAGCAACAGTTCCTGGACAATTTGGGACCAAAGGGGGTTAATCAGTTTTGAAAATACGTGTTAAAATACTGCTTTTTCACCGCTACAGAACACGACGCCTAGTGTAGTTTCGATTGCAAGTAATAGTGATAACCATAGTTTGGCTTTTCGCGTTACATGCATTCTCTTCTCGCTGCTCTTGCAACGTTGGCAGGACCCCCCCCCCCCCTTTCCCGAAAAAAAAAAAACGAAATGCACAGAATTTTATTTTTTAACCAATCCTCAAGAAGTAAATGCCAACACAAAGCCGATATTCTTTTTACAAAACAAAGTAGTTACCGGGAACCCGTTGCGCTGATTCACAACGAGAAATAAAAAGGAAATGTTTTACTACATCTGCAACAGCGCAACTTCATTTATTGCCATCTTTAGGGTTCGTAAGCAACCTTATACGCAAGAATGCAAACACATCTCACTGTTGCAGGCACCTGTTAGATTTTAAAAGGAACGCAAATGGTCAACAGAGCAGCCGTAACAGAAAATTTGTGCTCACTGTGAGGTCCCAGAAGCTTGGTTTGCACACTGTAAACCTGCTTGTCACTTTGCGAAAACCTAGCTAAATATGAGATGTTGATTGTACTGCGTGCGTTGACAATTCAATTCGCAAGTTCACTTGCGACGAAAGCCGTAAATAAGTGATCCGAAACCGTTATTCATCAAACCTCTCCTGTGAACAGCACCCTGGGACGAAGGCGAGACAAGGCTGCTGCTAATGCTGTACTCCCAGTACTGCAACGAAATTGGCCCTTTAAAAATGTTTCGAACAAAGCGGGCAATGTACCAGCAAGTTGCCAAAAAAATCTTGAAAATTCTGGGGATACGCCGCTCAGCCGAGCAATGCGACTCGCGCTTGAAAACCATCATATGAAGAAAAAAAAATCGGTAACAAAGAACAGAACATCAGGTCGAAGTCGCTGCAGGGTGTCCTACATAGAAGAATTTGCAAAGATTAGGGCTCTGGATGACAGTAGTGAGTTAGACGTCCTCCGGGGTGTTGGAACAGTGTCCTACAAGGCCGCAGCTGTCGATTCACCGAGCACCAGTGCTCAGACAACAGACAGCTCAGGGAGTGCTGACCCGAGCCCTCTTCCGTCAATTCCAGACGGAAGGGGACTCCAGTGGGAGCAGCAGTTTGCCGGAAACAGAAGGCACGCAAGCAAAAAGACCGAAGAAAGATCGCGCAACTCGACCACGTACGGGCCGAATGCAAGACATGGCGTTCTTTTTCCAAGAGATGAGGAAAATAAATGAAGAGCGCGAGCAGAAGAAGGAAGAGCGAGAAAAAAGGCGAGAGGAGAGACACCAAGAGCTCCTTCAAGCCCATCAACAACACATAGCGGCACTGAGAGATCTTGCCAGGAACGACGAGGTCATCTAGAGCAACTTTTTCGCTTTATGAAAGGAGCAATAAACTTTGCGAAGATGTCTTTGCGCATGTTTTTACAGGGTGGTGTTTTCACCTGCTCACGTCAGTGACGAAGCTGCTGTGCCAGGCCACTTCTTTTCAGTTCCCCCAGGTGTCGAAGTGAGCTTTCACGCTCTGTCAGTGGCTGTCGGTTTGCTTCCAGCTCAGCACGGTTCTCCCTTATGTGCAGAGCCAGGTCCTGCCTTCTTTCTTCTCTCTCTTCGTCAGTGAGCAGGTCATCCATATCTGTGTCCCCAGTGTTCAGGCAAATATTGTGAAGAACACAGCAGCCTACTATGAACAGAGTAATCTTGTCGACTGTTGTGAGCTCCACGTACCGGAGCTGCCGAAACCTCTGTTTAAGCAGGTCAAATACATTTTAAATCACGACCCTTGACGAGGTATGGCGGTCGTTGTATGTATTTTTGTCTGCGGTCATGTTGCCGTAGTTTTTGTACGGTGTAAGCAAGTGTTCCCGGATGGGGTATGCAGCGTCCCCGAAGATGTGGTACCTGTTGATTTCGCAAAGCGTAGGCAAATCCTCTTGCACAGGCGACAGCTTCAGGATTCTTGCGTCATGAACTTTGCTTGGGGGGCCCGTGAAAACGCCCTGGAATCTCCTGTCTGAGTTGCAATTCCCTGCATGATAGACACCTGGTCGTGCTTATTTATGTAAGTCGACCTGACTTTGTTGACTGGGCAGCGCACGGGGATGTAGGTGCCGTCAATGCACCCAATGAAGTTTGTAAATCCTGCAAGCTGCAAAGACAGAACGTATGCAAGTGTAGGCTTATACGTGGCATTCACACGGCCATTACTGTTTGGTAAAACACATAGTCAGCGAGTGCACCGGTGCACATAGGTGAAAGTGTGCTACAATAGTCAGGTATTCATTGTGTTAATGACTGGTTAATTACTTTTTTATTGCAACTGGTGCTGATTTTTTATTACTCAATATATTTTTTGCATCATACTTTAAATACCAAATCGCAAAAAAAAGGAAAAACCACTGCTCACTTTCTTGAAATCCCTGGCCAGAGCCTCCTTGTCAGGTGCGAAGTAAATGATTTCTGGGGCAATGGCAACCAGAAACCCAAGCACCCTGTCAATGACGGTGAGCTGCGTGGAGTCTGCCATGTTGAACAGCAAGGCAACCTCCCTGATTGAGGCCTGATATTTGAGCGAAGATTATGTTAAAGTCGTGTCAGTATGATTCTAACGAGGCAATCTTTTGAATGAACCAAACGCGTTTTCTCTTCAGGGCTCTTTAAGCTTAATTAGAAATTTGTTTGCAAACTTGAAGAATGCTTGCAGTAAATTTTCAAACAACTTAAGCAACGTGAACCTTGCAAGTTTTATAGGAGGGTTGCATTGTTGCTGCGCATTCAGGTGTTGCGCTTGTCATATTGGGTCCCATGCTATTTGTGTGGTCGTCCCGACTGACCCAGGCAAAGATCGCATAGTGTCGTCCTCAGTCGCCTTCTTGTGAAAAGGCTAATTATATTGTTCTCAGCAGCAAGAACCATACGAAAAGAAAAAATGAACAAGACAAAACTGTCACCGAAATTAAGTTCTTTCCCACGAAAAAGGCAGTAAACGGCCATTGCAATAACACGAAAGAAATCATAACAAAATTTAGACTGGTTACTCTAAATGAATTGAAGAGGCAATTGAAGTCCTTCGGTAAACAACTACCAACTGTGCAGAAAACAGTTTACTGAGCAAAAGTCATTTCCTTGACCAAAAGCCATGCTCTAGCCCCTTAGAAATGCTTGGGAATAGCCACCCCGAAAAAGAAAAAGTGTGGCTGCTTTAAAGTAGTGGTGTAAAACAGATTTTCACGTAAGCAGGCGGCTAAGGGCCAGCCAGTTATGCAGAGACTTAGCGTGTCAGGGTGTCTGCCAACTGGGAAAATTTGTCATTCTTACAGATGTTTAGGTCTGGAAAAACTGAGGGAAAACTAATGGAATTTGTGCTTCTATCAGGCAAAATTAGTACAGTAAAACTCCGGGATAACGAAATCCCTCGACTACAAAATTCCTGCAGAAATAAAATATTTTTGAATCCAAGGCGAACGTCCACAGAAGCACATGTATCTGAGAAGGATGATGTGTACACATCTAAAAACGAAGCCCTGAGATCCGAGGCTCGCTCTTTGACTAAGCAAAAAAGGCAGAGTTACATGGGCGATTTACAAAGAGCAGAGATGTGGATGTGTTGTTAAATACAGGATAGAAAGGATGGTTGTTCAGCGATGAAATTTTAAAAGCATAAAGCAGGTCCATGTACGTCCGTTGGTTCTCAAGGGACCGCTTGTTACTCTCGACATACAAACATTTAACCGGCGAGTGCTAAAAGCCCCCTACGAGCGACGTAGCCCCAAGTGAAGCACTGGGTCAAGCATTCGCAACGCTGTTTTAGTCGCCGACCCATACACCACACTGCCATAGTCCAAACGAGACCCAACCAAAGCACTATACAGGCACAGCAGGAGTTCTTTGTCAGAAATATACGATTGGTGTGAGAGGACCTTAAGGATATTCATTGTTTTGAGACATTTATGCTTAAGTTCCTTGATGTGGGGAATGAACGTGAGTTTGTGGTCAAACACAACACCTAAGAACTTGTGCTCCTTGTTCACAGGAATCGCCACGTTCTCAAGAGTGTTGTCTGGGTCCGGGTGGACCCCACGCTTCCCGGAGAACACAACGCAGGAGCTCTTTCCTGGATTAATTTTAAAACCATTTCTTGTCAGCCCAGCTGGAAAGTTCGTCACCAAGCTGGACTTGACGTTCACAGTTGGACATGTTACCTGATTTATAAGATACCTGGACATCGTCTACATACATGGAATAACCCGCTGTAGAAGTGTATGCCATTACCATTACCATGGCATCAGCAACACACAGTTGAGAGTTCGGAAGACGGTCACCAGGAAATGATGTTGTGAAGTCATCCGGCTCACTGCGGTCGTCGTCGTCGGTGTGCTGCTCTTCGTAGTCTAGTTGATCAGGGAAAAAAAAGCTATCAAGATCATCAACATCGTTGGTCTCTTGCGTGGCTCGCGGTCCGTGTGCTCGAGCTGGCTCATCTCAGAGCTGGTCTTCTGGCGGGCTGGGAAGCTGAACGCAGACATCGTCGAAGGTGTCGCAGGGCGTATCATCAGATGGCGGTGGCAGGGAAAGATCAGGGTCACCCGCACTTGGGGACAGCTGAGTGCTACCACGTGCAGCCGAGACGTTTTCACCGCGCATGCCATCCTTCTTCTGGTACAGGAGTGTGGTTCGCAGAACACACACGGCTGTCCTGGTTCGAAATACCGTTTGCGTTTTTTAGCACTGCGGCCACTGTGTTCACTGCTGGCCTGTTTACTGGAACTCATGGCTAACTATTAAATGTAAAGTAAACTCAAACGTTGAGGCACCGCGCACGGCTGCAACAGTTGCACCACGAAAGAAAGAAAAAAGTACACCAAAAGTACACTATGTGGTGATGCAAAGCATGTTGACGAGCAGCATCTGGATCCTTTTGGCGACGTTGGCGTTTCGAAGCAGTTTCACTTTCTCGAAGTTTGCCATCCGCTGCTCGACGTCGACATTTCGAAGCAGCGTCGCGTTGCTGAACGCCATCTGGATCTGGTGCAGGGCGCCGACGTTTGCGTTCTGCATCTCGAGCTCTCCTCTGCGCAACCTTGTCTTCAGCGGTGCTCGCGGTTCTGGGAGTGAGCTGGCTAGCGCTGGTTGAAGGTGTGCCAGCCAGTTCGCTGACAGAATTGTTGGCGTCCATTCAGTTCATCGGACAAGCAGCAACTGAGGGAGCGGCACGCGGAGAGGAAGAGAGGAGGAGCAGCGCGCGCGCTATCGCACAGCTGGTGTGGAGAGAGAGAGGAGGACAGCGGCATTATCGCACAGCTGGTGGGGAGAAAGGGAGAGGAGCGTACGGACGCCGATGGACATAGCCCCGAGCAAGAGATTTTTGCATCTAACAAAACATTGGCTGTTGGGCCGCGATTTGGCACTGTGAGTTACTGGCTTGTACCGGCTTACCAGTTCATATAATTTTGGTTGTATAAAACTAATGTGAGCCAATGGCTGACTCAGCCAATGCAGGGAAGAAAGGCCTACGTGGCCTAGTCTCCCTGTTCTGTGGCCTAGTTGGCGATGCAGGCGACACGTGTTTTTTTTCCTGCTTGAGATGTCGTGCACGATGTTTGCACTTGTGTGCTTCAAAGTAGATAATGCGAAGCAGGTTGTCGACGTGGAGTCGTTTCGTGCATATCGTCCGTACAACTTGCACGATTTCGACAAGAAAGTCTGGTACGAAGTGTACTGGAAGGACGGGGACGATACCATGCAGCATGGCTACTACCTGGCGCAGATACTGCAACTGTTTGGTAAGTCCAGAGTGCATATTTTCGTAGTGATTTCATTTCGCCTGTGTGGTCCTTACAACCCCAATTAATTTATTCAGCCTCGAGGGAGGAAGCTGCGCTTAACAACAAACGGATTCCCGTGGCGCCGCGGCCTCTCGATGATGAGGAAGAGCCTGGAAGCACCACCTCGGTTTCCGAAGAAGGGGTGTTCGCGGTCAGCATTTGTCCTGTGTTCTTGTTCTTTGTACACTGATTAGCGATCGGAACAGCATGCGTCTTAATTGAAATGTCGTGGAATTCATGATGTGCACGTTCTAATATAATTTTTCCCTTGAATTTACAGAAATTTGATGCGCTGACATAATGGCGAAAAGGTATTTTATTAGGTTGTTTTCAATGAGTGCAAAAATTTTCTATTTGCAAGAAGGAATGGAACTGAAACATGTCTCCTGTTTTAGGACAGTTGTGTAGCCTTCCACTTGGCCTGTTATGTGTGATAAGCCACATTTTAACACTTTGCAGGCGCCACAAGTTTTTTCATGTGGCGCAGGCTCAGTGGCGCTGGTTGACAGCTGCTCAAAACAAGGCGGACAGGGACCAGAGGCATCAACTGATGTCGGCCTTCCAAATGGCAAGATATTGTCACGTACGAAATAACACCGGCCATGCCATCGCCAACTTCCCACCGTTCAACAACGGACGTTGTTCACGTAGCCCGCCTCAAACCGTACCACGGTCCGCGACCCGCGTCGCTGTAATTAGCACCGAGACGGCGCTTTCCGCCGCGGGGGTTATGCTACTGTACGTGCATAGCCTATGCACCACATTGGGACATGTGCCAGATACTAGCCGAAAGAAGATGACGGTAGCGCACGTGGACTCGAAAAACGAGCTAGATGACGAAGTAGAAGAGGATCTTGCGCCTGGCCTGCGGGGTGCTCTCGCGATTGCAAATACACTGTGCGGATACCTCTTGTACTGCTTGGCTACACGTCTTCCTTCACGTCACCGTAACAATATTTTCATATTCGTGTGAACAAGGGCGTGTTCTTTGTCCCCACTTTGGCAACACCACATTAAAGTTGCAGTTTTAGCATTGCCCTTTTTTTTCCATTGCAAAAGCATTTATGCACAACAGAAAGTGTAGTTGCGTTGCTCTAAATTAGTGCCCAGGCTTTACAGTGGTATTATTAGGTTGTTTTCAATGAGTGCAAAAATTTTCTATTTGCATGAAGGAATGGAACTGAAACGTGTCTCCTGTTTTAGGACAGTTGTGTAGCTTTCCACTTGGCCTGTTAAGTGTGATAAGCCACATTTTACCATTTTGCAGGCGCCACAAGTCTTCATGACTGATACTTCAAGCGCAGAGAAGGCTGCATTACAGCAAGCACGGCCAACAGCAAAACAGCTGCTGTGGCACTTTCATGTGGCGCAGGCTGAGTGGCGCTGGTTGACAGCTGCTCAAAACAAGGTGGACAGGGACCAGAGGCAACATCTGATGTCGGCCTTCCAAATGGCAAGATATTTTCAAATTCGTGTGAACAAGGGCATGTTCTTTGTCCCAACTTTGGCAACACCACATTAAAGTTGCAGTTTTAGCATTGCCCTTTTTTTTCCATTGCAAAAGCATTTATGCACAACAGAAAGTGTAGTTGCGTTGCTCTAAATTAGTGCCCAGGCTTTACAGTGGTATTATTAGGTTGTTTTCAATGAGTGCAAAAATTTTCTATTTGCATGAAGGAATGGAACTGAAACGTGTCTCCTGTTTTAGGACAGTTGTGTAGCTTTCCACTTGGCCTGTTATGTGTGATAAGCCACATTTTACCATTTTGCAGGCGCCACAAGTCTTCATGACTGATACTTCAAGCGCAGAGAAGGCTGCATTACAGCAAGCACGGCCAACAGCAAAACAGCTGCTGTGGCACTTTCATGTGGCGCAGGCTGAGTGGCGCTGGTTGACAGCTGCTCAAAACAAGGTGGACAGGGACCAGAGGCAACATCTGATGTCGGCCTTCCAAATGGCAAGATATTTTCAAATTCGTGTGAACAAGGGCATGTTCTTTGTCCCAACTTTGGCAACACCACATTAAAGTTGCAGTTTTAGCATTGCCCTTTTTTTTTCCATTGCAAAAGCATTTATGCACAACAGAAAGTGTAGTTGCGTTGCTCTAAATTAGTGCCCAGGCTTTACAGTGGTATTATTAGGTTGTTTTCAATGAGTGCAAAAATTTTCTATTTGCAAGAAGGAATGGAACTGAAACGTGTCTCCTGTTTTAGGACAGTTGTGTAGCTTTCCACTTGGCCTGTTATGTGTGATAAGCCACATTTTACCATTTTGCAGGCGCCACAAGTCTTCATGACTGATAGTTCAAGCGCAGAGAAGGCTGCATTACAGCAAGCACGGCCAACAGCAAAACAGCTGCTGTGGCACTTTCATGTGGTGCAGGCTGAGTGGCTCTGGTTGACAGCTGCCCAAAACAAGGTGGACAGGGACCAGAGGCATCATCTGATGTCGGCCTTCCAAATGGCAAGATATTTTCACCTTCGTGTGAACAAGGGCATGTTCTTTGTCCCCACTTTGGCAACACCACATAAAAGTTGCAATTTTAGCATTGCCCTTTTTTTTCCACTGCAAAAGCATTTATGCACAACAGACAGTGTGAACACACTCTGACTAAATATAGACAAGGACTTTCCAAACTACCAAGACAGGAGGGGCATACCTGATATATGTCAATGTTGTTTAGCACAAAGAAATCCTCGTGCATATTTGAGGTGGAACACAAGTCCTTGACCAAGATTGGCACTGTCCTTTTAAAGGCTCCATGAGGACAAAATACAACGCTGTTTAGTTTAAAAGAACTAGGCTTTGGTAGCTAACTCAGCTCCACTCCAACCATGCCGTATGTTTTTTAACAGAAAAAAGCAAGGAATATAGAAAGGCTTTCAAATTCCCCACTGTAGGTTCATGATTTTTGTTCAAATTTGTCATTGAGTATCAAAACATTAGCACCTGTTCCGTTCCAAAATGTCTTATCAATGCACTGTCTGAAAGCTATAGTGGTTTAATGGTGGTTTAGTGGTATAGTCTGTGCAAACGCATCTTATTGCTCGCCCACCCAGGCATTACTCGGAGTCAAGCGGCATTAATGCAAGCGGCAATCGAATGCACCCAGGCATTAGGACGGAATACTGGTGGCCGGGTCTGAACGCACAATGTCGAGCAGGTAGTTACCCAATGTACTACATGTCACTCCATTGACAAGTCGGCAAAAATACAACAAGGTCCATTGCAACCTGTCCAATATCCTGATAAACCTTGGTCAAAGCTACGGATTGACATCATAGGTCCTTTCGTGACAGCGCCAGCAAACTGCCGCTACATTAAAGCGCTCGTCGATTATTTCTCCAAGTGGCCAGAAATATGTTTTACAACATCCATTGCCTCCTCCACCATCGTAAAATTTTTGGCCGACGTTTTCGCCCGAGAAGGTCTTCTGGATGAACTGGTATCTGATAACGGAACCCAATTCACTTCTTCCGAATTTGAAGCGTACTTGTGCCCTAAAAACATCAAACATATCAAGTCGTCCCTTTACTACCCACAGGCTAACGGTCAGGTAGAAAGGTTCAATAGAGTGCTTAAGGGCTTCATTCAGTGTGCCATTGCCGAAAAAAAACATCTCCAAACAACAGTTAATGAATACATTTCCATATATAGAACTACACCCCACACAACCACCAAGCAGTCTCTTTTTTTCCTCCTTCGAGGTCGTATTCCCCGAATCAGGTTGTCGAGTGTAGGTTTCCATGCACAGCGCTTTCATGAAAATCCATATAAGGAATGGTCCGAACTGCGTCGAAACGTTGAGCTCCAACATGCTCGTATGAAAAGAGACTATGATCGCGGACATGCCGCTTCGGACAAAGTGTTCCAACCTCAGGATACGGTACGCATCAGACTTCGCTTACCTCCAAAACAAACTCCAGGTACTCATTACCCAGGCGCATTCGCTGTAAAGTCGCTGAGAACATGTGCGAAATGGAAGACAGAACCCGTTGGAACGCGTTCAAATTAACCAGGAAACGCATGCAAGCAGTCCCGCACCACTTCGAGGAATGCTATCCTTTCCCTATCGTAGACCTTCAGCAAAATGCAAATGAAACAAATAGCGTCAATTACATGTCATATGTACTAAAGTGTGTTAACCTTTCTATGTCTTTCATTTGCTTTCTTGTTCAACTTTTCTTTTCATACCTGTTAATAATAACGGGTATTACGTGTAAAAAAGTCTTATTGTTAGCTTTTATTGTTACTTTTTTCCGGTTGTCTTTATGACTGTGTGTTTTCTTTTGTCGCGATGCTGCTGTCTGAGCAAAAAGGGGGCTGCGGCCTCATCAAGCTGTCTATAACAGCTTTTTTCCGCGGTTCCTTTTTCTGTATCTGTGTTTATGTATTTGTATGTGTGTTTATGGAACAGAAATAAAGTTTCATTATTATTATTATTATTAATTAGGCACATTCGAGCAGCAAGAGTTACAATCCTCACCACCACCTACGACATCAACGAGCCGACCACATCACCGAGGTCACCATCACCACCCGCAGCCACAAGACAAAGCAACGGCTTCACAACACCTGTCGCAATCCTCACATAGTGCGTCAACAACTTCCGACCGTCCACACAGGACTAGGAAACTTCCCTCGCATCTTCAAGACTACGTTCTGCCTACATCTAAGAAAACTTCTAAATAGTCAAAACGAATGTAACCGGTGGTTCAGCATCAGTGTTTCCTCTGCTGTCTATCGTCAAAGTGAAAGTGCAAGTGAAAGTGAAAGTTGGTGTTTTCTTTCCCTCTTCCTTTCCCTGGACACGTGTCCTTGGTGTTAAACAATTTTTTTTCCGTGTGAACTCTTATTAGGAGAACAACATCGCCATCAACTCTTCCTCTCTACGTCTGGTCTCAGATGCGAACAAGATGTTTGCAGCGTGGCCCTACTTCCAGGACCACTACCTGAAAATGTCAACTTTTCGTGGATTCGTAGGTGAAGTCACTGCACTGCACTTAGAGGTACTTATTATATGTGCATTGTGGTTCCCGTACAGGTTGTGCTATTTTACAAACATGTCACGACACAACATTTGTGCATACACGCAATATCATGTTTAAATAGGGTCGTCATAAAGGTGTAAACGCAGACATTCAACTGCTTCTCTTTCGTACCCAGCACAGTTTCCACGAACCGTAAGTGGATTCCATGTGTCACAACGGTCACAAGTTGTTGGTGATGAACTCCGGTGGCTGGCTCTAAACGTAACAGATTGAATTTCACCATGTGGAAATCGAAGCGAGTGTCGCCCCGCAACATGGCTATTCCCGACACTCTTGATGTTGATGAATCTCAGGTGACTCATTGAACTGGGACCAATTTTGTGCATTTGGCGTCTACGTGTATAAGGTACTAGGGTTAACAGTGGCATATTGCCACATTTCTTTCTTCACATTTTTTTCTGGTTTTGTATCCGGGGTGGTTATAAGCTACTAGAAACATTCTTTATTTTTTTCCCCCCTCAAGGGAGGGGTAGATGTGTCGGGTACCATGTCACTTTACCCTGTCTCCGACTGTGTATATGTCTGCCCTCATGGGACTTTGTTTGGGTGTAAGTTACTGTCCCTGCACTGCGCTTCAGTCCACACTGCAAAGCGCACTTCACCTTCAGTCCACGCTGTATTGTTTGCTGAGCTGCTGGGCGAAGTTGTGTGACCGTGACTTGTTCAATGAGGGTGCCTGTTGTGTTTTGTCGACGTTTTGCGGTGTGGTTCTGCCCTGACACTTGTCTTGCTGTGTTTGTTGCCATGCGCAGGGTCCCTCATTACTTTCGTCACTGTATCTGGGGTTATAGAGATTCATTGCTAGTAGTGTGTTCTGATTGTGAATGTTATGTAAGGGTAACCTTTTTTTTTTTAAGGGAGGGAAAATGTAGTATCCGGGGGTTTTCAGTTTCGGTTTCGGTTTTGACGTCAACTAATTCTACCACCAGGGGGCTAGCCCTGTGTATATATTTCAGGTGACTAAATAAATTGCTCTCTTTTGGCTTGACTCTTCGACTCGAGCGTACGTCTTCTGCTTCGCCCTTCGGGACCGTCGCCGACGCGACACCACAAAGACCACTTTCTGTGGGAAGAAATTTCCCACAAGGCGACGTCAGAAGACAGTGCCAGTGAAACTGATGATGGCTGAACAATATTTGCAGTGCAAATAAATAGGCTTGTGCGAATATTCGAGTGCTTCGAATATTCGAACAAATATTACAGTATTCGAATTCGCTTCGACCCGAATTTAAAATTTCCGATATTTCAAAGTATTCATAGTGAACAAATGTCAAAACTGCATTCAACTTCAGGAGTTTTGGTTTTGTTGGGTAAGCCACAGTGCCACTGACAACAGACCTACATCTTGACTACATGGCTAAGCCTGACGTGCAACAGCCTTGAGTAGCTGACCGTTTCAAGCCAAAGCAAAAATATACTGCGCCAAAAGCACCGTAAATGATTGCCGGATTCATGATGCGTGGGATACATTCGTACAGTGTTGTTGAGGAGCAGGGCTTTGTGGCCATTATGAACACCACTATGCCCGATTACGTTGTGCCGTCGTGAAGAACGTTTTCCAGAGCTCTACGTTCCTAAGAAGCAAAACTTTATAAGCAGCCTTCAGGTGGGAATTGAAAGTAGAGTAGAGGCAACTTTAATAACGAAAAACAGATGGACATCGCATGCTCTTAGAGGCTATTTTTCGGTAACATGCCACGTCATGGACAGCTCATTTCAACTGCATGTGCACGCACTGGCATGTACAGAAATGGCAGACACAAACACAGCCGGAAACTTGGTGCTCTTTCTGAAAAGCCTGATGGAAGAGTGGGCTCTTCCCGATTCCGGTACTGTGCGAGTGTACGTTGTTACAGATAATGGGAGGACTATCACAACTATTCGAATTCGCTTCGAAAGTATTCGACCCCAAAGACTCTTCGCTTCGAACTAAATGTTACTATTCGTGCAAGCCTACAAATAAATGTTTCCTGTGAGCTCTTTACACCACGTTATATGCGGATGAAAACTTTTTTTCTGATTTTGCTGTCCCTGAATTACACCTCGTATTATATGCGGGTCTGTATTTTACGTGGGTTTTTACAGTACGTAACTTTTCACTGTGCACAACCAAGATGATTGCAGTACGTAACTTTTCACTGTGCACAACCAAGATGATTGGCAGCTAGTCACTTTCTGCCCTGTGCGCGAGTGTAAACTTATTCTCACTCATTTATAGTCATTTTCCTAATTGCATCCCACCATAAAAAGTGTGCAGTCAGGCCCAACTACTTCTCATTATTAGTGTGTGTCAATTATTAACAATGTCCTTACTCTCAGACCAGAACACTGCACTTACGTCGACATTGGCACAGTCCGGAAAAATAAGTGTTCAAAAAGTGCGTCATGATGTTTCCAGAGTGGTTTTACTCAATTTCCCCTTTTCTGTGCACACTTCATTCTAGGGGCAACACTGCCTTTGATGAAGGCAGCGGACGCGTTTCTCTGGCCATTTGTCAGGCCCGAAGCCGCAGGCGCAATGGCCTGTAGTTTGAATTATCCGTGGCGGAACAAACTTTTTTTCGAATAAACGAGGTCTTTGCAGACTTTTATGGGGGCTCGGCCGGATAAAATCCTACAGTCCAAATTACCGTTAAATTCGAATTATTGAAGTTAGACTGAACAGGCTTTCACTGTATATTCTTCCTAAACCAATCATTGTAGTGTTTTGTTGGTTATCATTTTTCTTTACTTATTTTCCACGCTTGGTAATGGCTAGCTTTGCAGATGCTTATGAGGCAAGGCGTGTTTCCTTTTTTGTATTGCCGGGCACATCACGTGTGAACCTATTTTCGAGCCACACAACAAAAAGCGCCACACTTCATGAGCTTCAAACAGCACCATGGGTGACCCCAGTCTATATTGGACGTATATGGCACTGTTTCCCAGGTCATGACAGGTTGAAGTACAAAAATAAATCAGTATGAGGCACTACCACAAGAATTGTTAGTGACTACTTCACAATGCTCACTAGTGTGGACATGTATTAAGCCAAAGATTGTAGTGTATTGTAAAATCCTCTTGTGAGCCAAAATGCTCACATTAAAGCATAGGGAAAGAAAAGCCCAACTTGTGTCAGTAATACCAGATAGGTTACTGTGGACAGCTAATTGCATTGGACAGGTCACTGAATTGCCAGTCATTGAGATCCTGAAACAACTAAAAAACATGTGTGGGTAGAATTTCTTGAAAAAGCCAAAATGTTATTTTGATTTCCACTTTGTACATTGCTCCACACATAACCCAAGCAGAATTACTGCCTTGTGCTGAATTATTCCAGCTATTATTCATTCCCCACACTGCTTGCCACAATCAACACTACTTGGCAGAAAAAGATTCCTGTCAGTGGACTGTGTATATCCCTGGTTGTTGGAGGAAAATACACATGAAAACACTCATGGTTATGTTTTAGAACTCAAATTTTTTGACGTGGCAGATCTCCATTTGTTTATCCAAAATCCCACTGGTTCATCCCGCCAAGATTACCCAGCCTGGGTGAAACTTGGCAGGATGAACAAGCAGGATCTCATTGCCTAACATGTCAGCATTAGAACGGAAAGTTGAGCTAGTTGGATCTGATTCATGCTTAAAGTGCAGACAGACGATACACAAGAGGAGGACAACAGGAACGCTTCTTGAAGTCAGTATTCTTAAAGTTCGCAGCACTTTGCCCTTCCACCATACAATTATGCTTCATGAGGTAATGCTGCTTTCATAAATAATTTAACAATGGCTCCCCTGATGATAAAATTTGTTTCTTTGGGCTACAAGCTACTATCTACAAGTTATTAATATTATCTACAGACATCCAAAGACTACTGCTTTAAGGTGGCGGTCCCACTCGATCGGCCCGTGCTGCCGGTTTTGGACGATGTTTGCGTAGGCGCTGTTGCGCCCCAGTTGGCACCACATTCATAGCTAATGTATCATTAGAAAGCAGAAGTCTTCTAGATTCCGAACTCTCTTACCGGTCTATTCACGCTAATTTGGCTTTAGAAGGAGAAGCCAATTTGCAAGAGAGAAAAATTGTATTTTTGCTTTTTTTGCTTCGGGTGGTGCAAGAATTTGAGAAAACTATGCGACGTAATTACATGTAGTTTGTATGTGCATAGAATAGATGTCGATGCAGATATTTACGTTGGGAATTTCCGTTTCAGCGAATAGATTTTGTTATACGGCCGTTTGAAAATAGCTAAAATAGCGCAACTTCACTCGCGCTAAACTTTTACATGGATTAATGCAGAGCAATGTGTTTTCGTGTGCGCGTTGCCAGCATATGTATTTGTATACTGCCGAAATTTCGCAGAATTTCGTTCAGCGGTTTTAAAGTTATTTTGGTCTACATATGGCAGTTTACACGTACACATGGGTTTTCTGGTGCAACTTTTCTGCGTTGCTGCTGAAGACGAAGTTTCAATATTTTCACACACTTTCACTCTCTTACCGGTCTATTCCAGCTAATTTGGCTTTAGAAGGAGAAGCCAATTTGCAAGAGAGAAAAATTGTATTTTTGCTTTTTTTGCTTCGGGTGGTGCAAACTGTTCGGGCGTATAAACTGTTACTGAAATTGGCTGATTTTTATCACGCCGGCCGAAGCGCTTAAACGCGCCTATTTACGTACACACACGGAACTCCTAAAAGTGCGTTACATGGAATATACGTCGATGCCATATCTTTATAACATTACCAAGTAAATGTACAATTAACCCTTTTTTATTCCTGTAGCGACGATTTTACAGCCATAACAGCGTTGAAGTTTTATGTGGCGCCATCCAGTGTCGAAACTATAAAGCTACTTTGTTACGTTTCAGCTTTCTACTACTGATGGCGCGGCCAAACGCACTATTCGAGGGAGCCTCAAGGCGGTACATTCAGGCTCCCCAGACTTTTCGCCTCTTCTTTGTCGTGGTGCCGATACTGCCGATACTCGTTCAGTTTTTGTCGCCACGCCGTGCGGTCTGTGCGAACTTCGGTGGTAGCAAATTTGCTCGGTATCTCTGGGCATTCTGCACCGCCGTTGTCCGGTGGAGTACAGCGGTGCGACGTTTTGTGATCTGCGATGGGTAAAACCCGTAAAACGCCAGAACGTTTGATAAGGCGTAAAAATGCATCACAAAGTCGCCGAGCGCAAGTGAGAGCGGCCGCAGCTTCCTCATGCAAGTAAGGATTTTCTTTTTGTGTTCATTGCACGCAATCTCGCGCTAACGCGCTGCGAGTGTTATTTCTGTTCAGCCTTTGTTGTGTTCTGGCGGAATATGAGGGTCCGCATGAGGGTTCGCATGTGTTGGGGATGTGAAAAAGCGCGCTTAGTTCTTACCACGATTTTGACCGGCGTGGGGCTGCCAGTTTTACCTTTCAATGCTAAAAGCTCTGGGTGGTTTGTTATTCGGAGCCTAGCCACCGCTTGCTGCCACTGCTTGCACTTTTATTCGCGGCCCCTTCCCATTGCATGTGGCCCGGCCACCAATGCCTGGCCGTAAAAATGCAGAAGGTAGCCATATATGGCTGGCGTCTCGCTGGCGTCGTGAAATCCCCCCCCCCTACCCGTCGTAAACTAACCGGGCTCGCTCGCCGGCGCGCGCCCCGGCGTGCCCTGAAAACTCTCCGTCGTCGCTGCCGTAGCCGTAACATCTAGGCGTCGTGAAATAGCCGTACTCGCTCCTGCCGTACCCGTAAAAGCTACGCGTTGTGAAATAGTCGTACTTACGCGTCTGCTTACGGACGTTGTAGTTGGGTGTTGAAATATTGCCGAGCTCTGTTTTTTTTTTTTTTTGCCGCATTTAGAACTTTTGTAATAACTATACTTCACGCCCGCCTTACAACTCAGTTGGCTAGAGCAGTCGATTTTGGTTTTACCCAACCGGCTGAACCGCTACGGCTCACTGAAGCCAAGGCCGACGCAGCCAACGCTAGGGTTACGTCCGATAATCTGTAATTATTATAAGTGACTATGGCTGCACAAAGCTAGTCTGTAAATTTTTTTGTAACCATTTACTTTTGATGAATCAACTTTAACTTTCAAACTTAAAAAAACAAGCGGTTTTGCCTTTGCATAAATATCAAGAAAGACTGTTTTCTGTTCATGTTGCCAAGCAGGCTTGGGGTAGCAGCTTGGAGTTCCTTCCGTACTTAGCTAGAGGTAGTCCGACCATTTATAATTACTAAATAGTGATTACTAATTAACAACGACCCTGGCGGTGTGAGGAAGCAGTGTGTTCGGTTGGATAAAAATCAACAGATTGCTCTCGCGGAGAGTTGCGTTCCTCCTGAACAGAACTTTAGTGACAGCTGCCGTTCCGCAACATTAGCATTCCTTATCGTTCCGTCTGGACGGAACGCTAGACAATGTCTTTTTTGTAGTGCTCTTTTGTTCACCTTATCCATAAGCTCCTCCTTTCTTTATCTGGGAACTAGGCGATACAGGTTTTCTGCCCATTTATGGGGTTGCGTCTGGGGTTTTATGTCAATTTGAGGCCCTTCTTTGTGGGTTATGTTGGGATTATGTTGTGGGTTATGTTGAGACTGGTGGCAGTTCTATCACTCGGCTACAAAGCTGAGCTGCTAATACAGAGTTTAGCATAGCGGCTCCCGTTTGCTACGCTAAGTTTAGCGGGTCCCGACTGCGCATGCGCGCGCGGGGCGAGGTGCGGAACGAATGTGCGCATTCCTTCCGCGGAGCGGGCGCCCATGCCTTGCTGAGACTGCGACGAATTTGTTCGGGTGAAGGGGGATCTCTTTGCCCTCTCCGCGCGCGCATGCGCAGTAGGGTCCCGCTACCCGCTAAACCTAGCGTAGCGTACGGGAGCCGCTATGCTAAAAATCTCTAATAAGTGTGTAAGCGTTGCGTGTTGCTGACCGCCTGAATTTTCTTTCGCACCCAGAGAGCCCAACGCTTGTACCGGGTTGCCGTGCGCGGAGGCTGATTAGTTGCGTGAGAAACCTCCGCCACATGGAGCCCAGGGTCGTCCTGATGATCGGCACCAACGACCTGCGTCTGGTATGCACAACAGATGCAATTCTGCCTCTGAGCTAAGGGTATGCTCAGAATTTCTGCATCAACACTGCCATTTTCATTCTTCTTTTTTTCACAGGCCAGAACCATGGACGACGCGTACCAATTGATTGCGGATTTGGAGGTTGTATTGGCGCTGTTACTCGGACGCGGATGCGGTGTTGTCGTGATGACGCTGCCGCCGGTGGCCCGCGCTGCGCGGTCCAGCTCCCACTGGCGAATTCTGAATGCCGTGAACGCGTGGATCCTCGGGCTGACTATGGGTACTATGTCTCTCTTTACGACAGTTTGCGGCAGAGAATAACCTGTTCGTTGCGCTACTTTCACGCAGACGGAGTTGTTGCTCTTGAAATCCATCGCCTCCTTGTGCTGGGCAGACGTCGTGTCCGCTATTGCCTGTACGAGCGGTAAGTTGTCCCGGCTACATTGGTTGTAGTGTAATCAACACTGACACATTTACAGGCGGATGGGGTCGGACCGGCGGCTGGACATGGTGCACTGGAACGAAGAGGCGATGGGTCGTGTGACGATGGTGCTGAGGGACGTGATCGGCGCCTGAACACACCCTCCTCCTCTTCTCAGCAAAAAAAAAAAAAACGGATAAGTATCAGTTGCACTGCTTTCAAAAGAACTCGATTATTTCGCAATCTGTTCATACGTAATTTCACACCGACCATACATTTAGGACTCAATTTCCGTTGCAAAAGCACGTAGACTCGAAATTTGTTTGTTTATTTTATCCTTTACCTAGTGATTTTTTTTTCAATTTCACTTCTATGTCCTTTTTCCCCTTCAGGTATGCATAAACTTCCTTAGTACGTAGAAAAAATATTTTTATAGCTGAACTAAGTGTCCTGACCACCATTTCACCATTTCGTTTTGCTGGCCGCATCCGGCATGATTATTTCAAGCGTAGTTATAAATAATCAAAATTAGTCCCGAGAACACCCCATTGTATTGACGAAACATTCCCGTGATATTTTATAACGCGCGTTTTGCTATTGCACTAGCATCACTGCCCCATTGCAGGTTAGCTTGGCTCTTCTTATAGATCATTTGTTTTTGCTCATAGCGTGCACATATCTCACCCATTCTTTTTTTCCTTTTTTACAGTGGAGTTCGGCCACGGCCAACTCCCACCGGGAAGCAAGGGTGGGTTGCAAAGCAATTTCCTGCGATCTCCTGCGCTTGCCTGTGGGAGCTGAAGCCGCTGAGCGACGTATATGCTGAAGCTGATATGGTCTTCGCACTTCGCCCCCACCCCCCCCCCCTCTCATACCACCAGCTGCAATATTTATGTTGGAAGCTAAATAAATATTTCCTCTGACCCGACGTGCTATGCTCAGTTTCATCCGGTGTAAAGCCGTGATTGCAGTGCAAAGCATGTGGGCTGAAAGGTTCAACGAAATGTTGACTGCCGCAGTGAGATGTTGGTTATATTTTCGAGGCGATCACGTGGGATGCCACAAAGACATTTGATGTCGGAAAAAAAATTTCGAACAGTAGCACCAGGATAAATTCAACAGCGCACCTGTCGCTTCCTTTGACCGGACAAAATGCTTTCGGAATCTTTTGACCTCTATCTTGAACATGCATGATGAATTACGTTTGGTGCGGGAAGGCAAGCAGAATAGAAGACAGGCCATCTGATACTTGCGCATATGGCGCAGTTTATTATATTTGCAGTATTATGTATGTAATACGATAAAAAAAACTTTTGTGCCAGACTTAGCTTGCAACCCATACTAGGGTCCAAAGGTGTTCTGATTCCGGCTAAAGTTGCCATGACATCTACACAGAGGACATTATTGCACAGCGGGAAAGACGAGGATAGAAGGAAATACGCAAGGCCCGTGCCGACGATTTAGCGGCGGTTCATTGAGAAAAACCGCCTGAAATATATCAAGAGACGCTGATAATTTTCACAATATCTCTTTCTTCATTCCTTTACACCGAGCTTTCTTTCTGCTCTTTTAGTAATGTGCGCTGGCAATCTTGGCGACATATGTATTGCTCATTCGTCCAACGTTTCACCCCAACAACAGTGAAACGTTTAGTTGATTATTCTGTTTTATTTGTGCTACGCGCGTGTACAGAGCAAAAGCTCTTCAGCGCGATTTCGGAGGCCGAGCAACTCGCGGCGAGAAAGAAGGCAGGGCCAATCCAGCAACCCCCCCCCCCCCCCCCCCCCCGTGCACGGCGGCGAACAGAATCGGTTGGTCATGGTTCAGGTTCGGACAAAAGGAGCGTCTCCCCTCGCGAATCGCAGGCGGCGGGGAGGGGACGCCGGTACGGGGAACATCGCGCCCGGAAAGCCTGTGCCGGTATTTTCGTCCGCCACGGGTGGATGGCGTAGTCTGGTGGCAAACTCTGAACTAATTCCAACATGGCGGGTGTGGGACCACCACCTTAAAGCGTTAATGCTGGACGCCCACCAGGGGGCCACGCATGGCGGTCGTGTCATTCATGTGCTCCCGCAAACTTTTTCTTTTATCGGAAAGAAATAGCGCTTCTTGCCTCCTCGGACCTTACGTTTGGTGAGCAATGAGTTCGGACAACTTGCACGCGAGCTCTCCCGAGCGCGCGAGTGCCACGGGAACCGACGACGCGGCTTCGGGGTCACCAGCGAGCGTGGAGCCTGATGAGACACGACGCGCCAGCAAAGACGCCAGTCCGGCGAAACCACCGACACTGGCAGCGATCGAGCGCTTCCCGGACAGCGAGGTGAGCTCAAGCTCCTCAGCTGTCGAGGCCGCGATCAAGTGCTCCCCAGCTATAGCCGAAGAGGCGGCGGTGGTCGCCGAGCTGCAGCAGGCCAACGCCGCAGTGGTGGCGACACTCGAGACGCTTCGTCGGCAGCTTGAGCACCTGCGAGGACTGCACGGGCATCGGACGACTTGGGGTGGGCGCGGCCAGCTGGCCATGGCGCTTGCTGCGTTCATAAAAGACGAGCTGGACGCCGTTCACTCCGAGCAAGAGCGTTGCAGTCGGCGCGCCGGCAGGGAGATAGGCGACGCCATGTTCGACGGGTCGAGGAGGGACTCCGCCATAGCGGCGGCAGCAGAGGGCACGACGCGGGCGCCATCTGAGGAGCTGCTGCCGAACCTGAAGAGGCCCGATGACGGCCAGCATTCGCTGACGCTGCGGGAGGACCCTATCGTTGCCTCTATCGCAGTCGAGACTACTACTGCGCCACCTGGGGACGAGCACGAGAGGCAGCCTACTGCCACTACTGCGCTCAGCCGGCCCAGCTACAGGGACGCTGTTTGGAACACACGAACCACGCCTCACAGCCGGCCGCGTGGAACAGCCTCCGCAGGGAGACGCAGCAGCCGGCAGTGCTGGTCTGGGGCCAAAGCGCGCCAAGGGCTCCATGGGCGTGGACGCAACAGCAGCGCAGCTTCCACCCCTGGCGGCCAGTGGCGGAAGCCTCGAAAACAAACAAGCCGATGAGGCGGAGGCGCTCGACAGGAAGCTGCGGGCGGCATCTATCGAGAAGGACGGGGGAGGCAAGCAGCAGCAGCAGCAGCAGCAGCAGCCACCGGGCAGCTACAGCGAGGCCTTATGGGGCACGCCGCGTAAGCGCCCTCGCGAGAAGGTGTTTACACCGCAGGAGCGATGCGGCAGGCTTGCCAAGGCCTGTCTCGACCTCCCCCCCGCTACCGCTCCCAGTGGAAGCGAGCGAAGAGAGCGCGGAGGCGGATCGACCGGTGGGGCTGCGCCCGATGCAGCAAGCATGGTGACCGGCCCAGGCAAGGATGCGCTCGCAGTGCAGCCTCCTGCCCAAGCGGACAGCACCGGAAGCAGCATTGGTAAACACAGTCACCCTTCCGAAGCGCCCTGGGAGGAGGTGGTGCTGCTTTCAAAACGCAAGAAAGCGGCAACGAAGGCTTCGAAACGAGGGGCCGAAGCTTGCCCCACGCCCCACAGCCCTCAGGACTGTCCTTTTTTGGGCAAAGGCGTCCGGAGCTACGTTCACGAAGCTGGCGCGCGACGTTATCACTGGGCAGCTCACTGTGCAGCCTGGTGTGCTGGATGTTCGGGTGAACGGCCGGCGGAACGTCATTGCAGCGGACGCGGCCACCCAGGAAGCCATGGGGACTCTCTTGGCCACTATTACAATCTGTGGCATCGAGGTGAGCCCCCGTGAGCCGTCGTCGAGCAGCCTGGGCGTCATCGTGGTCGACGAAACGACGATCACGGCTGAGGCAGTCGTATCCCGCCTTGAGACGCCCGTGCGGACGGTTAGTCATCGCCCAAACTGCACACTGTTTTAAATGCGGAGCATTTCTTAGGCTCGCGATCGGCGCCGTCCACACGCTCACTGCGCATGCGCGTCGAGGCGCAGGTGCGCGTCTCTCCTCCGTACCCTCCTCGCTCTCAACAACAAGTGCAGTGGTGCGGGAGGAGCGCGTGTACCCCGTGCGCTCCGTCGCTCTCAACAACAGCTGCGGCGGTGCGGGGGGAGCGCGTCTGTGCGCACATGCGTTGTAGCTACCTGTGTGCTGCGTCGCACTCAACAGTAATGGCGGCAGGGCGTGTACACGTGATAACGGCGTGGTGGGTGCGTGGAAAGTTCGCGCACTTGTGTACAGAAGTGTGCGCATGTGCGTCTCTCCCCCGTACTCCTCTCCCTCGAACGCGGGCGGTGTGTATATAAGCGGCGGAGTGCGTATTCGGAATTCAGTCAAGGGCGTCTTTGCTTGGCTTTCGCTTGACTTGACGCTTTGCTTGACGGCATCAAGCAATAAAGACAGACCTTAACCTTACACTCCTTGCCTTCGCTTCTCCTTCATTCAATAAATAAGAATAAAGACGAAATAACAATTAAGCATTCCCAAACCATACCCAATTACGCAACACTCACGCGATACCCCCACCACTCTGCGACGCATTTACTCGAGTTCCCCCCGTGGGAAGATGCGGGCAGGTTTTTTAAACACCGTAAACGAGAGTGCACCTGTTTTGTACTCATCTGTGACCGTCTCCGTCAACATGAAGATAAGTGCGTGTTTCCGTGGCAAATGCCTAAAGCGGTTCGGAAATTACGCGGTGCCACTTGAGGTCAAGGATGTCCGCAATGATGGTCTGTTACTCAATGATACTGCTTCTGTGCAGCCTGTCCCACATCAGGAGTCTTTCAACATCCCCATAGAGTCCGACGATCTGGACAAACTGAGTTCACATGTTGCTGTGTTTGGCTAGGATTTTGTGCTCACTCTGTTTTTAAGGTTTTGAAGTGTGATATCTGTAAGGAGAAGCTTGTTGTTGAGAGGAGAAGTTGACGGCGACACAAACATCTACTCTCTCACAGCTCCACTCAATCGAGGCGGGCTAAAGTTTCCAAGTGCGTGTGCAGTTACTATTGTAATGCACACCGAAGTATAGTTGTACAGAAACTATTGCTTCCAGAAAATGCCACACCGTTTCTGGAAATGACCAATCACAGGAATGTTGTGCACCACCTTGTCACTGAAAGCCTACCAGAGTTCGAAGAACTGCATATGTGTGTGAAAATGGTCACGAACCTGATGTGGTTAGCATGATGGTAAAATGTGCTACAAACATAATCCTGAACAATTATTGTAAAGGCAGAAATTACCCTCCTGCTGCTGCTGCTGCAGAAGCTGATGCCAAAAAACGTAAATTGGGGACAGCTGCAAAGAAATGATAACAAGTGACTGTTCACGTCTGCTGATCGTGGTTCCAGTGCTTTGTTCATGATTGTCAGAAATAATTTTTTGTGTGTTTTTGCGAATTCTTTTCCGCATTTTGCATTTGGACTCGCAATCTCCTGTGCTTGCCTGGAGCAGATGCCACGGCACGCATTTCTCATGCTTTCTTGTTATTTTCTAATTTGATTTTCTCACATTTTCGCATCCCAAGAATAACACATTATTTTTATTTGTGACTTCCTGGGCGACGTAAGAAACAAACAAAAAAACTTTGTGCAAGTTCTGAGTGCGGCTACGCAGAAAGCGTCAGGCAGCAAGCAAGGGAGTCTCAAGCAACGCGTCACTTGGACCAGGCAGTGGTGATGTGCTTTAAAGCTGTCTAGGAGGTAATGCCAATGCTTGCATCCTCTGACCCTCCAGCCATGGCGCCCGCTCCATCGTAGATGCGCTCCGATGCCGAACAAAACACGGATGCTGCTAGTCGTGTCGCGCTCGTGCTACTGCTCCTTGAGGAAAGTGAGTCCGAGTCAGGCAGTTCAAGTTCGGATTCAAGTAGCGAGGACTCCAGCTCCGACGATGACTGGATTGACGTGGCACACTGGCGTGCAGCACGCCTTATATGTATTCTTCTGCCTACCCGCGAAGAGGCGGAAAGTTGTGGGCTTTGTCGAGACCATCGTTCGTCAGTATTGGGATGCAGAGGTAATAAACTGTACGAGCTAGGAAGCACATTGAAGTGCTAACACTTTCATTCAGTTTCGCAGGCACTTCAGAATGTGAAGGGCTGTGGCGAGCAAGCTGATTCTCGGCTTTGCCGCGTTTTCTCTGTGCCTGTCAAGCAGACCCGGTGGCATCCCAGCCAAATCAGCCGAAAGTCACATTTTGACATTTATTTGGTGAGTGAGCATAGGCATTCTGAATTATGTTGCACGGGTTGCTTGTATTATAAGCTCTGTCATGTAAATCACACAAGCTTTCCACATTGCTTACATCACCCATCAAACCCCGTGTATACAATTTCAATTATAAATGCTGATTTAGATATACAATAACTGGCAGTTGCTTTTGTAATTTTTCCAGCGTATTTTGTGGCCTTGTGTCTCAATGAATGTACGTAGGTCCATGTGTTTTTTGTTCCCTTTCTGTGCTGATATTTCGTGTCTCCTTCGACAAAATGTGTTTCCTGCCTTTGTATGAAACAACTTGTTTTGCATTTTCTTCCTTTCTGTTCTTACCTTACATGTTGTTTCGTTTGTTTTTAACCAGCAGATAGGATGTCATGTACCCATTTAGTGAAAGCTTGTCAATGACCTTTAGCAGTGTATCATCATCACCAACCCACTAGGCCATGACTAAATAAATAAATTCAGGCCTGAGCAAATTCAAAGCACTCGAGTGCTTTGAATTTGCTCAGGCCTGAATTCAACATGGGCCTGCGTTTTAACATGGGCAATTTTGGGTGGTTCCCTGGAAGAAATCTGGCGATTTGACATTATCAGAGGCACCAATGTGTCCCCGTGTGACGTAAAAACATTTTGTCAGTGACTGACTGCATTTACAGCCAGCACAGTATTCGGGACAAGCACGCGATGCGGAAAAACATGCATGGAGTTGAAAACGTAACTCCGTGGTTGATGCTTGTTGACGTTCACTGTCAGTTATCGCTGAAAACAAACTTGCGGTTTATCATCACCTTCTGACTCGCTATTGTAGCCTTGCTTACAGAAATGCGGTGCAATGTGCTAAAATCGTGCCCCGCAAACTTTGCCCAAGTAGCTGTTGTGCGATAATAAAGATCAGCACTATGAGCCTCATGCATTGCAGCGCACCTAACATTTTTGAAATGAAACAGTACAAAAGGTATTGGAGACTCCATCCGAATAGACATTTCAATTAAGGAGCAGCACTAGACCTCTGGAGATACCCTTGTATGGAAACGAAACTGGCAGGCGGACAGCTGGGGGTGTGTAAAGCCGGTTTGAAGTGCTCTTTTCGTCGGAACTGATATCTGGTGACTGGGCGTTATCTTTTGACTTGCATCGGAAGTTCTTATTGCAGAAAACGTTTTAGGGTGAGGGGGAAATCAGGAGTGGCATGCTTTTTTTTTGTGAGGATGTTTAGCGGATGCTCAAGGCACTATGGCAGGTAAGCTTGAAGTTGAGCAACTGCAGAGTAACACTAAATATGAATTTTGCGATGCAGAAACAAAACCGAAACTTGTTAACTGTTTGAATGGTCCTGTGGTAAGTAGAACTACAACACAACTAAGAACAATGTGCGCAAAGGCAATAAGACTGCCTAAAATCGTGAAGTAACTTTGCAAACGGGCACTGCTTGATATTTTCAGCCGATTTCAGGGGTTATTACTGTGTGACTGCAAACCTGACGTTTAAAAATTATCATCTGATTCACCCTTCATGCCCTGATAATAAAAAACCAAACGCTGATACAGAGTACCTACGGTTGGCATGCATTGTTCTTTAGTAGCAGTGACGCGCAAAGACCACTCCCCTTTCTGCACCCATGTGATGCAAATGCATGTCAAAAATCACGTTTTTGTTGAAAAATGAAAACAAAACTGATTTTGAAAGGACATTTTCTGAGCTAAGTCCTAATGGCTTGACTTGTTCCAGAATTGCCAGGAACGCTGTGGAAAGGGGCTTGCAAGGTATCGTTTAAATTGAACGTTTTTGAATAGGCACAGTAATGTGAAAAGCACTTTATCAGCAATAGAGAGCACTTCTTATTGCTCAGCATGCAGAAGCGTGTTTAGCTTTTATAAAATGGCGCAGTTTAAGGACACAGTATTAGCAGTATGATTTTCAGTCTTTTTGTGCTGCCTGTCATTGTCTTGCATCAATGTTCGTTTTTTTTTTTCCTATCGATGCAGGTTCCTTCTGGCATTACCTCCAAGTGAAGGTCTGCGAGCAAGCTGAAATGCACAAGCGCCGCAAGCTTCTGGCTAGATATCTCGCGCAGAATTTCGCTGATCTGCGCCGATAGGAGGTACATGGGCTTATTTGCCAATTTGGCTGGTGTGAACACCAGAGCTAGTGTCTCTACCGTTTTAATACTAAACAGTCATTGTGAGAAATGGCGGCATTTTTAATGGTGGATGTAATTTGCAATGTCATTTTTGTGCTTCATGAGGTGTGCATTGATAGTTTTTTTGTGGCTTTCTGCAGCTGTACAATTCATTAGTGGCAGCCTGTAGCTATTGGTGGCTTTTCCCTGGGAATATAGTGTATTTACTATAAGGTTTTTGCAGCTTCAGACAACTTTGCAGCGTTAGAATTGTGCGGATCATCCATAATGTGTGTAGTTAGGGACGGTGCACTTTCAGCCTTCGGCAAGCCAATTCTAATGGTACTTGTACTTGTTTTTTCGAGCCTGGAGCTGTGTGTGCATGAAGGAAACTAAAATAAAATGTTTGTATTCTCTTCAGTTTGCCTGTGCATGGGCTCGTGGCATATTTGGGCTGTCTTAACTGTTCACTTACAGTGGACAGCCCAAATACAGTGCTAGGCTGGATTCAAAAATACTGATATTTGCTGCAACAGAATTGTTATGAATGCATTGTGCGACAGGTCAGGACTGCAAGACGCCAGGAATACATAACACAGCATCAGGACTTCGACAAGACAGGCATGATTCTCGCAGTAGAGCATCAGAACTGTGACATACTACAGGATTACTACAGGACTACGACATACTACAAGATCACTACAGGATTACTACAGGGCTACGACATACTACAGGATCACTACAGGTTTACTACAGGACTATGACATACTACAGGATCACTACAGGACTACAACACACGATAAAACAACAAAATTGCTACAGGAATACTACACACGACAAATGTCAGAATGACGACACAACACGACGACTGTACGACAAGACTACGACGGTACGACTGTACGACACGCAAAAATACGACAAACGACGTACTACAGAAATTTTTCTGTTGTCATTTTCGACTGGGTCAAAGCCCCTTTTGTGTGCGCTATCAAGCCAAGAAGGCGGGCGGGGGGGACATGGCTGATAAAGTGTAACTGGCGACTAGCACTACAAATGGGTCACGCCAAATTATGAGATGATGCAAACACCGCCGCGAGTATTTCTTTGCAACCTGTCCTGTCTTTGGCATGGTGGTTGTAGTGAAAATGTATGAACCAGCTCAATCTCTTGCACATTGTTTAGTGGGAAGCTTGGCATGTCAAAATATTACTGCATTTGACATGCCACCCAGTGACCACATGTGCATGATGGCTGTTTGTGCACAAGCTAGAACAGTTATGGCAGAGAAAATATTTTTGCTTTGCCTTTTACAGGTATTCTGCCAACAAAACAAGCATGCGTGCAGTAGAGAGCAGGTTCGATTTGTCCGAGAGTACAGTCCATCCGATACTGCTGCGGGTGGCCGACTACATCATGAGCCCCGGTCCCACCAACCTGATGTTTCCCAGGGGCCGTGAAAAGCTCTCAAAAGATTTTGAAACGGTCAGTGTGGTTAATATGCTCACTCAAAGTCAGTATCGGTTGCAAATGCACGAGTAAATACGCACAGAGCGACATTTGTAAAAAAAACGCTCAAGCAGTTCTCAATCATTATTTTTGCAGGTGTCCGGAGTACCCGACGTGATAGGCTGTATAAATGGCTCATACACCCACACTCAGTGCTTCCCAAAAAAGATACAGTCGACTTATTGCAGTCATCACCAAATAGTGTCAATGACTTTACAGGTCATTTGTGACAACAAAATGCATTTTGTTGATGTCCTTGCTGCGAACTCCACAAGAGTCATGACTCCCGCTGTCTCCATTGATCAGAGCACAGGTATGATGCAGCCTATCCTTTAAGGCCCTACCTCTTGACGCCATACAGATCATGGAAGACTGCCCAAGCACCCAAAAAGAATTCAATGCCAAATTTTCAGCCACGAGGGTTCTCATTGAGAATGCATTTAGCACCCTCGAAAAACGCTTTTGTCAGCTCATTTATTTGTAACTCCATACCCTGCCTTGGCTCAAAAAATTTGTCATTGTTTGCTGCATCTTGCATAATCTCTGTATTGAGTCCGGTGACATTTCGCCTGATGACATGGATGATACCGTACATCACGACAAGGAAGCCTCAAGCAATGTAGAGAGGGTCCCTGAAAACCCTGTTGAGGATGACGCAGATGCTCCAGAAGATGCCACATTGCGGCAACTTGGAGAGGCAAAGCAAGACAGGTTAATGCAGATGTTTTGTTTTCTCACTTTAAGGTTCACACTGAGCCTGCGACATTTGTGCGAAACCCACACAGATTTGAACATTGCTGCCTCATAGGAGCAGCCATGCACCGAATGGGAGATACCGATCGACCGACTGTGTAACGGGGGGGATGCAGTTGGTTCCGGACCGTGAAAAATCGCGAAAAAAATCACTTTTCGGATACCACTTGTTCCGGTTTCCACAACTGCAGTCCTATACTGCACACAAATATCTAACCTAAAAACGAGGTAGAAATCACCCACAAAATATTTTTGTCAAAGCGCGCGTCAAAAAGCCAGACCGAAATGCAAAAAAAAAACGTGAAATTCTTGGCGGTGTATTTAGTCTTTGCCTCCACCAAAGGTGGCCATCTTGACATCGTTGGTAAGCTCGTGCTTTCAGCCATTTGTCCTGCCGTTATCTGCCGGCTTCTCTTCAAAACAAATCCACAAAACCAAGCCAAGTGGAGCACGTGAACGCAAGGTAGGTTATGAAAGCGGCCCTCCGATTGGCTCGCTGCCACTTCGTGCAGCAACGTGCTCTCCTATTGGACGTTGCCGCGGTGACCTTGCAGGTAAGCCGCCGAAAGCCCATCTGCGGCATGTGCGTATACTTCAGATTTCATTCGCTGCTTTTCACTGAGATTGCAATAGTTGATAATTGCTATGTCTGCCCATAATCAATGATGCGTTTGCCATGGATTAAGGACGCACATTTCTGAAGTAGAAGACAAGATGCGTATGGGATACAACAACGGAAGCCTGTGACGGCGATGAAGGGGTCACGGGTCTCTGTTGACAGTTAAAGTGAGCAGGAAAATTCAGAGGTGATGCAAGTAGCTACCACCACTACCACGTTGCTTTCAAATGTGCTACTGTGTCAACGACCCACCCGCAGCAGCGAAATTTACAATCCTGGAACGTTCTGTTTCGCTCTGTTTCTATTGACGCAGTTGCGAGGGGGAGTGGTGGCACCGCCAAATTGTCCAATTGGGTTCTCAGGTAGAGAGTACATAAACTCAAGGGGGCGGCAGCCTGGTAAGAACGTTGAAGGGCTGTAATTAGAGCCTACTACCCATACCACCCTCCCCTTATACATTTCCAGTCGCCCCTCCCTGTATAAAGAAATACCTTCTTCGAACACAGCTTGTTTAAACATACGTGCTACAGCAACTCTCTGGTTCGGTTGATTTCTGCTCAAAATCAATGAAGCTTGTTCATTCATTCATGCCCCCCCCCCATAAACCAAATATTCATGCTGAAACAATTACGCGTGTCGTGGAGAGTGGTTTGAAAACCAGGGACATAGCCGGGGGGAGGGGGCTTTGGGGGTTCAACCCCCCCCCAGGAAATATTTTTCTGGGTCAATTTTTTAGAGAGCGTTTGTACAAAATAACTCTCTCTTCTCCATTTAACCCTTTCTCAAATGAAGGGCACCGACAATTTGCTCTCAGTAGCATTATAGGGGCCCGCCGTCTAGTAAAAAACTTTGTTGTGAGGGAGGCCAGACTGCGGACCGGTGACGATGAAAAGGGACGTTTATTCTTTGCTACATCTTAACGAACGAGGCCCCAGGCCTTTCGTCGTCCGGACGAGCGTTCCGAGGACAGCCGTTCTCTACCGCTGCCCAAAGACGACACCCCGTTTCTCTCTCCTCCGGAGGTCTCGAGTCGCGTGCACCGCCACGGCCGCACAGTCCCGAGAAGCCGGCTTTCAGTCTCCGCTGAAGCTGCGGCCCGCTGTCCCCCCGATTTCGTCGGGGCGCACACGCGTTCCTATTTCAGCGACCGGACCCACAGCGGGCGGTCTAAATCACTTGTCTCTGTTCGGCCTTGGCTCCCCTCCCAATGTTCGGCCTTGACTCCCCACCAGTGGCGAATCCAAGGAGGGGGCGGTTGCCCCCCCCCCCGTTACACCCCCATGGACACCAATTTTTCGGCACGTCTAATTTTTTAGACCATGGAGGGGGACGCGAGGGCCAGCACTGTCCGCGGCGAGCAAAGCACCCCTCGCTTCTAACTTTTTGTTGGGTGTATAGTAAGGGCGCGTGCCCCCGGCTGCGAAACAAGATGGGTGGAACGACACGACAGCATTATCCGGTTTCGAGATTCACTCGGGAGTGTGGCGAAACCTCTGGATATCATTTCCGGCTGGACAGAAATCCACAGCTCTGCGAAAGCTATGACACTGCGAGCAGCTATCAGCGACGGCGAATTCCTGATTGCAGTTACTTGCTTGGCAGATTTGCTTACTCATACACTTCCGCTTCGTCGCCTGTTCCAAAAAGAGTGCGGTGACGTCCGAACTGCTCGGACTGCGTTAGTAGACACCATTGCGGTTCTTGATAACCGAAGAATGGACTCTGCCAAAGCATTTTCCAAGCTCTACAAAGACGCCGTCGATTTGGCGGATTTTCTGGAAACTGAGATTCGGTCCCGACGTATAAATAAAAGACAGACGCACAGGTGCCACGCGCCTACGCTAGACACAGAGAGCTATTACAGAACGGCCGTATACATTCAATTACTCGACAATGTGCTGACCGACTTGAAAGCACGATTCACAGTCGAGGCGGAAAGTGCTTACAAACTGTTCATGTTTGTGCCATTACAGACACGCACTACAAAAGACGACGAAAAATCTCTCGCAACTATTGCTGAGAGATAATTCGCGTTTTTGGCGACAAATGCTGATGCATCAACAACCACAAAGATAGGCCACGCTGAGCTGCGTTCATGGCACCAGAAATTGAAGCGCGAGGCCGAAAATGGAGCGGAAATTCCAACTACTGCTGTTGGGGCGCTGAGTGTGTGCGACAGGGAAGTCCTTCCCTTGATACATACCTTCCTGCAGATATTGACCACCTTGCCTGTGAGTGTTGCCAGTGCCGAAAGGTCTTTCTCCGCTTTATGCCGTTTGAAGATCTGGATGCGCTCTCAAATGGGCGAAGGACGCTTGACTGGACTGGCATTGCTACACACTCATAGGGGCATTTTCATTGACACGGCCAAAACAATTGAGCGGTTCGCAACCAAAGACAGCAGACGACGGAGGTTACAATTTGTTATCTAGGTAGCTTATACATACAGTGCTGCGAAGCAGCTTGTCTGTTTGTCCAATTATGTGTTTTGTTTTGATTGTCCGGCTGCGCCCGGCTGTGTTATCTGTTTTGCAAACGGAACGCGCGTTTCTGTATCTTTCTTTTGCATGCTGCGCCGGCTATCTAATTTGATAGGAAGAGTGTAGCGCCGTCTTAACTGAAATAGAATGTTCTTCTTTAATCGCCGATCTTCCAGATGTAAATCAATGGTTCTCAAAGGATTGATGCCGAGGTATAAACGTTAGCCCGGAGAACACCACGGCATTCGATTCGCCGATGCCCATCTGCGCATGGTCACTTTGTTGACTCCTGTATCACCGCTTGTGTATTTTTTCAGTTCGTACGGGAGCACAGGTTCACTCCAATAAAGCTTTGCTTTTGTTAAGGATCCTGCGTCCTCCTTGGCCAGGTGACAATATGTTGGGTCCTTACAGGTTAATTACGAAGATGCCAGCCCTGATGTTTGTATAACAAACCTTTGAACCTTCTTATCGCAAATGAACATTTTTTCACAGTTTGTAGAAATATTGTCTTTTGTAGTGCTGCGTTTTTCAATTTTTCTGTGCTCATTGGTTAAGGTTGTCGCCTATTTTCATATAGTTCTTCGTTTCTTTTAGTAGACGTCACGTTACTTTAGTCGTTTTGCTTCTCTACATATCTGTTTGATGTCGTAGTGTTTACGTGTTGTCCATGGCTATGAGTTACTGTACTTCCCTACAGGCATAGCTCGGCATGGCTGTTATGGAAAACAAAGAAATCGTCGCACTGTGCTGGTGAACGCTGCTTGTATAGCTCTAATTTCCCATTGTGTTTTTGTAGCCGGTATTAGGATTCCTGCATGAAAAGTGTGCTTTAGCGTTTAGGGCTAGCACAACGTTTCGCCTTGCCTACTGGCGTAAACAGTTTTGAATTGGTCACATGGTTGTCTCAAAGGTGTTGATAAGAAAAGCACTAGGTGCGCAACTGAGGACAAATGAAATTTTGGTCGTTTGCGCCACCCCGTCCATCAGCATTATAGAACCCCCCCCCCCCCCCAAAGTAGGCACCTGGATCCGCCCCTGCTCCCCTCCCAGCGCACTTCGAAACTTCTAGCACTTAACTGGCATCTTGGTCCCCCCCCCCCTTCCCCTTCGTTTCAACCTTGTTCGCTGTCCTGGCCATTGTGGGGCTAAATTCAAACTTACTGTTGTGAGTTTGAAACCCCTGATACGTACCAGACGCCTCCGGCACCACTCGGACGCTCGGGGGTGCACCCAAAAGAGGCTCCAGTGAAGAGAATCGGCGCTGCTGTCGCATAGCAAACTTTCGCCTCTCCTTTCTAGAGGCACTTTCGTGAAACATGCTAGTTCATTCGTAGCCCTTGCGATGCAGTGACACCATGAAAGGGCACGGTTAGAATTCCAAGCAAGCGAGCCTTGCGTGCTACTTCACAAAAAAGGCTCGAGTTACTACGGACGAGCATGTTCAAGGACCAAACAACCACGTGGACTTACAACCAGGAGGCTCTGCTTCTGCGACAAGCCTTCAGTTCGGAGCAGAAGTTTGCACAAGTGACGTTCTTCCGTCCCAGGATCTACTCGACTAGAGCGAAATGCACCACGCTTCGGGACAACAACGCGGAACACAGGCGTGGACACGAGTGAGGTGGGTGGCGTAGCCTTCCCATGTTCTTCTGATTGTGACTCTACGTGCAACGCCGATGTAAAGCCTCTTGACTTGGGACATTACGTCACAAAGACTGTGGTCGACCCCACCTTAAAAGAAAAACTCCTGCGAAGCCCCTGGAATCCTTCGGATAACTACAATTTCCCACCCACAACAACTCGAAACCTGCGCTTCCAACTTTATTGGGTGACTAGCTACCCGTGACTTGTGTATTCAGAGTTTTTGGGAGGAGCACTCTGTAAATATTGTGTACTCTTCGCCAAAGAATGTGCTGGAAAGGGGGAACAACAGCGCTTGGGTTGCTTCATGACGAAAGCCTTCACGAACTACAAGTAAGCCATAGACGCCTTCAAAAGTCATGCAGTCAGCAGCTACCATGTGAAGTCCGCATCGCAGTCTGGGGGTTTTCTTGCAGTTCACTCAGGACTTCAGTCTGACATAATAAGTCAATTGGACACCGCAGTGAAAAAGCAAGCCGAGGAGAGCCGGAAAAATTTGGTGCCGTTAATTGAAACCGTAATGTTTTGCGGACGTCAAGAAGTGGCACTTCGCGGAACGGATGACTGCGGTCCTATCAATTTGGCGGAAGGCTTTCCCATCAAGAACGATGGGAATTTTCGCGCACTTCTTAGAATGAGGGCCGCATGTGGAGATGCTCCCTTAAAGAAGCATATTGAAACGTCTCCCGGCAATGCTACGTACACAAGCCCACAAATTCAAAATGAGATAATTGCGTTGTGTGGCAAAATCATCCAGAGCAAAATCGTGAACCGAGTCAACGCTTCTGGTTGTTTTTCAATCCTCGCTGACGAAGCGACAGACATTTCCTGCACTGCGCAGCTCTCTCTTTGTGTCTGATACGTCGACAAGCACACGACAGAGCATTGTGTACTTCGAGATTTTCTTGATTTTGTTCCTGTGTATGACCTCACCGGCAAGGCCCTAGCACACAGCATTTTGAGCACTTTACGGAGCCACGACCTTGATTTAACTCTACTTTGTGGGCAGGGCTACGATGGCGCAGCTTCCACGAGTGGGCACCTAACGGTGTTCAAGCTGTAATTCGAGAGACATTTCCAAAAGCCTTGTACGTTCATTGTGGCGCTCACTCCTTAAACCTGGCATTGCTGCATTCGTGCCAGCTGGCTAGCATTCGAAACTGCTTAGTGACTGTTTCTTCCGTGTGTACATTTGTCAAGGCGTCCCCAAAGAGATGCAACCAGCTACAAGGTCAATTTGAAACAGAACGACAAGGAAGAATGTCCCTCATATATTTCTGCCAGACAAGGTGGGTTGAAAGCCACGATGCTCTCCAACGCTTTTTGGAACTTTACATGCCAATCACTAGATTCCTTGAAGACTTAGAGGGGGCTGTGTCGTCAGATATATCGTCCAAAGCATGCCAGCTGCTAAGTGCGATCACTAAGCCCGAATTTGCGGTCTCCCTACACATAATCAGCCGGCTGTTTTCCCTGACATTGCCACTTTGCAAGTTTTTGCAAAAGGTCGACTGTGACTTGTCGCAGGCGTGTGACCACGTCGAAGACATTGTCAGCGTCCTCATTGAAAACACAGCAGACGCAGCCAAGGAATTCACGAAGATTTTTGGGAAGGCCTGTCGTCTTCTAAGCGATGTGAATGTAGAGATGGCACTGCCACGAACGGTTTTGAGGCAAAACCAAAGATGTGAGATGCCTGCTGCCAATCCAGAAGAGTACTATAGGCAAAATGTGTATTTGCCTTTCTTGGCCGACCTGGAAAACCAGCTCAAAGAGCGTTTTGAGAACCACAGAAGTGTTGTGGTGGGTCTTCAAATGATCCTACCAAAATATTGTGCATGAGCAAGCATTTCTCGGATCACTGTTGAAGCGCAATTTTACCTCGGTGAGCATGCGTCTGTGATTGAAGTGGAATTGATGCTGTGGAGGACAAAATGAAGTCCCCGAAGCGGACCTCCCAGCAGGCGCTTTGGGTGCCCTAAGCATGTGCAATGCTGAATTTTTTCCCACCATTCACCGCCTACTTGGCATCTTGGCTACGCTTCCTGTCTCCACATCAACTCCAGAACGCACATTTTCAACTCTGCGGAGGCTGAAAAACTACCTAAGGAATCGGGTTCAACAAGAGCGGTTGACCGGACTGGCGCTCCTGAGTGTACATAGGGAAGTCGAAGTGACCCCAGCACAAGTTCTTGCCGAATTTTGCAAGCTTCCAAGAAGGAAGCATTTCGCGGTGTGACACAAATTTCGCGAAAATAAGGACACCAATTCTCGGATGAATGTGTTTGTGGCGAATGTGTTTGTAAAGACCTCTGGAAATGTGAAGTTTTCATTATCCCTCAATTACCTTTACCTTTATTACCTTTACCGTATAAGTAAACACTGTCAAATTTTAATGAATAAACATTTGTGCAATATCCTTAGACTTCATTGTTCAGTGCATAATTGGGAGAGGTGTAATTTCAAATTGTGTTGTGCGCTTTTTTACTTTGCCTGGGGCCATCCACAACTCCCTGTCCCTTTCTTTGTACCAAAATGGGAACGAAGCATTCCGTGGAGAGATTGAGTTATGACTGGGAAGGGTTGTGGAATTGAGGTAGGTTACCCTAAAAAAAATTTCTGGCTACAGCCCTGTTGAAAACCATTTCAAGGCATCGTCAGTGTGAAAAGGAACTAGTAACAAAAATCTATGCAAAGAAAACCAATGTAGGCCAGAATAATCAACAGAGGCCGTCTGGTGAGAAAAAAAAAGTCTGCTCTACATAAAATTGAAGTTGGTACAGGGAACATCTTTAGGGGGTGTAGGCTAGGTGCTTTTTAAGTGACTGACACTGATCTGCCTCCCTGCAAATTGAGTACACCTGAACTGCACGTATGCCACAATTCATGGAATTTCGGAAAGAGCTAGCTTGTGCGCCTCTGTCCAAGTCATCGAAGTCAAACTAGGAAGGTTAATTCGGGAAGGGCCATATGAACAAAGGCGAAACAGAAAGGGCATTTTGTGCCACGTTGAAGAGGGAACATTTAAATAGGAAGGTCGAAATTTGAGTTCATTGAAACAAGAAACGAAACAGGTGACGAAAAACAGGCACATTGCACGATGCAACACAAATGCAGTGAAACTAGCCATAAAATATTTTTGGCTTTTGCAGGCTAAAACATCACACGCAAGGAAGTTGACTCCTGCTATTCCTCATGAAATTGAAACCTGGGCTGACATTTCCTGCATGTGGTGCCCTCTTGAGTGCACTGCACAACTGCATCTCAAATACTGGTATCTTAGGCATGTGATACACAAAACAATGCCAGTCCTTTCGAGAGAAGTGTCCTACATGTAGGGTAATTATAGACTGCAATGAAGTCCCCATTGACAGGTAAATACCTAGAGCAACAAGAGTGACTTCACTCTCAAATTCCTGTCTGGTGCTACACCCTCCGGCTTTAAAGGAGCCATGAAGAGAAAATACAAGTTGGTTTTATTCGAAAGATTCCGTGTTTTATAGTGCCCCCAGCGCTTGTCCGGATACAAACGGTGCTTTATTCACTGAGAAATTAAACAATTTAGGTTAAAATTTTGATTTTCCCGCTCCATCGTGCGTTTTCGTGGTCCCAAGTGACATCACGGGAACCGACCGCTCTGCAGCCTAGAGTGCCTTCATTCACGCATCCGCCGTACAGGGTAGAGACACGTAACGCTGGCGCCGAACTTCGGTTGCTCGCTCGCCGCCGAAGCAAGTCATTGTGTCAAAACCGCGCTAAAATTTTCGCCGCAACGCGGTTTACTGAAGAAGTTTGAATCATATTGTCTGTTTCGCGTTGCTAGGTCTCGTAGGAAACGAAAAGAATAACGCGTTGAGCCCGTTGGCCCAATTGCGGCGGCACGGGACCGTTCAAAGGTTGTCTCCACCCTGTACAGCGGTGTTGGTTTGTTCCCGCGTTTCTTTACGTTCCGTAACCTAGATGGCGCCACCATACCGTGGCAAGCGTTTGGTTTGTTTTTGCCCGCATTTAAACCTGGCTTGTTTTTGTTCTGGGAGAAAATATTCGTTCCCTGAAACAGTGCTCGCTCGACAAATGGGGTCACGTAAGACACCGTTGCTTGCGTCAATCGGCCAGTGTCGTCTGAGACAACCCCAATCCCCGTATGCTGTGCAGCTAAACCAAAGCATGCAGTACGCAGTACGAACAGCAGAACGCATCAGTACTTCTATCTTTACATGTGCTTTCGTAACTTCCACTGTTTGTCCCATCATTCTTATTGCTTTGTAAAGAATGTGCCCTAAATTTAAGCGCAAATCGCTCGTTCGTCTAGTTTGTAAGCTCTACCTAATTTGCGTCTGCTTCTGCCAGCCTCCGCCAATCGCAGAGCTTAGCCCATGTGACATCACAGGTTCTGTTGCGGGAAATGAGCTGGTGGGTCGCATGACCATTCCCGTTTTTTGTAATTATGTAGCTTATTTGAGCGAAGTTTACGTTAAAAGTGGTGTCAGTATGCTTCTAACGACACAATCTTTTGAATGAACCAAACTTGTGTTTTCTCTTCATGGCTCCTTTAATCAGTTTGTTTCAAAAGTTTGGGGGAAAATCTAGTGGCACCTACGTAACAGCAAATAGTGGTTTGCTACACTGTCTTGAGCCTAACGACCTTGTTATGGCTGACAACAAAGTCTTCTCCAACATTCACTGTGATTTGCATGAGTGCCAAGTTACATTAGAAATGCCCCCTTAGCCTATATGAATGAGCGGTTCACAGTAAAAGTACAACAAACTTACAAGATAGCCTTATCGTAGTCACGTAGAACGCTGTAGCCAGAGAATAAAAGTATTCAGCATCCTCCGAGCAAGGCTAAGACACGAGCTGAGGACTTGCGTGGATGAGATTGCAACCGCTTGCTGTGTTGTTTAATAAACCAGCAGCCGCCTATTCTTAAAGAGTTTATTTGACGGGACAAACTAATGAAACCGAGCGTTTTCAATACTTCGTGCTTACATCGCGGGCGCTGGCTTGGGCCATCAGTGTGAGGTCCCACGGCAGTCGTTCATTTGTGTTTCCTTTCCCGAGATATGTTTTGCTTCATTTTTCTGTCTTCTTTACCTCACGTCTGTGTCTACTCTGCTGCCATTCAAGGTGCTTAAACAACATTTTTAATAGGGAAAATAAGTCGCCTCATGAGCTGATGACACAGGAGGAACTTTTAGTAAAAGTTGAGGAAACATCTAAAACTTGAGCTGAGTGCAAAGCCTGCCGAACCCAAATGTTCACAGAATTATTTTGGTATCACAGGTGAGTGAGTTTCACTTTCTAATACATAAGGCATTCAAACCGGTCTTTCAACCCTTTTTTACACCAGTCTGCCTGGGTACAGAATGTAAAGTTTATTCACCGGACGCCGACGAAGCTACCATGGCAACGTTCTTCACAGTCGAGCGAAGACAGCACATGTGAGTGCTGCGGTTCAACGAATGCGTGGCCACGGAGTCGGCAGTCCGGCTGTCATGCGCTACCGCATGCGAGTCCCTGCGGCAGCTCATGAACTGCACCGCAGAACCGGCTCAGCTGTTATAAGTGTTACGCAAGAAGGTACCCCACCTTCAAGTGTTGAAGTGGTCTTGCTCGAGGACCGCTTCTGCAACTCATGGGTTCAGGACGCTACCGCAGAACTTGGCGCCTGCGCCGTGCTGACGTTGGGGCACCTGATGTCCATGTTGTTGCTATGCCGCAGAACCTCTTCCTCCTGGACATCATCTTCCTCCGGTGTCCAAAGCTTGTCAATGCACTGGCGCCAAAGTGGTCCGGTCCGTACCGAGTGAAAGAAAAGTTGCCTTCACTCGTGTACACACTGGCAGACATGAGGTCAAAACCTGCCGGAGGGCCAGTACATATGTGTGACTTCAAGCACTACACAGGGCGAGGTGGAGAATGGGGAGCAGACGAACCTCTCGCTGGGCCCCGGACAAAGCTAAGGCGTAGTCGGGGCCAACCACCGAGCAATGGGACACGCTGGAGCTTGCGAATCCGACGGAAATAGCTTCCGACGGTTCGGTAGCGCACTAAACGAACGGGTATTCAGGCTTTTAGCGGTTGTATATATTTTAATCTTGGTAAACGCAAACTCCATGCTGGTAGATCCAACCCATGTGCTATTCGCAATGTGCTTAACTCTTTCGCTACCGCGCCTATCAAAATCGATCAATTGGATCGATACTTTGGGAGCGCGTTTTCATAGCGTTCCAGGCGTTGCTCGAACAAGTAAAGCTGTTCGAAGTTAGATCAGAAAATGGCCTTTCAAAATCAGTTTTGTTTTCATTTTTGCAATGGAACCGTGATTTTTCACACGCTTTTGAATCACCTGGGTGTGGAAAAGGGACATGGTCATCATCTGTCAGTGCTACCAACGAAGAATGCGTGCCACTTGTAATTACTCTGCACCAGCGTTTGTTTTTTGCTATCAGGGCGTTAATGGTGAACCAGCAAACGATTTTCAATTGCCAGGTTCGCGCTCTGACAGTAATAATCCCAGAAATAGGCTGAAAATGTCAAGCAGTGCCTGCTTGCAAAGCTACTTTATGATTTTAGGCAGTTTTATTGCTTTTGCGCACGTTGTTCTAAGTTCTGTGGTAGTTCTACTTACCCCAGGACCATTCACAAACAGTTTACAACAGTTTCGGTTTCGTTTCTGCATCGCGAAATTCATATTTAGCGCTAGCACGCAGTTACCCAGCTTCAAGGCTACCTGCCATGGCACCTGGAGCGCCCGCAACTGATCCTCAAACAAAGCACGCCGCTCCTGATTACCCCCCACCCTAACCCGATTTCTGCGATAAGAACTTCAGATGCAAGTCAAAAGATCACACCCAGTCGCCAGATACCTGTTCGGACGACGACAGCGCTTCAAACTGGCCTTACACTGCCAGCTGTTCGCCTTGCAGTTTCTTTTCCATGCGAAGGTATATCCAGGTGTCTAATGTTGCTGCGTAGTTGAACTGTCTATTCGGACGGAGCCTCCGATAAGTTTTTGTACTGCTTCATTTGAAAACTGTTAGGTGGCGCTGCAATAGAGGAGGCTCGTTGTGCTGATCTTTTGCATCGCACAACTGCTACTCGGCCAAAGATCGCAGGGCACGATTCTAGCGCATCGTACCTCATTTCTGCGAGCAAGGCTACAATTGTGAGTAAGAAGATGATAATAAAGCTCAGCTTTACGTTTTCAGAGATGACTGTGAACGTCAACAAGCCTCAACCACGGTGTTCCGTTTTCAACTTCATGCATGGTTTTTTCCGCATCACGTGCTTGTCCCAAATATTGTGCTCGCTGCAAATGCGAAGTCGGTCATTGACAAGATGTTTTTACGTTATGTGGGGGCAAACTGGTGCCTCTGATAATGTCAAACTGCCAGATTTATTCCAGGGAACTACCCGAAATTGCACATTTTGAATTAGAGGTTGGGATTCACCGCATAAAACGAGCACCGTGCATGCTAACATTTTTTTTTATATCTGACAAACTGTTCCGCGCAAGTCGACATTTTTTCTAGGGTGTGTTTTTGGAATGTTTCCCTACAAAATGTATAGTGTAATTTTTTTCCACTACCGGTGGTTTGATATACACAACTCCTTTTTTATCATTTTTTTCGACAACTTAACAAGTTTTGATTTTGATTTTTTTTTTCACAACTATGATATATAAAAACGTTTTAAAAACTGGTGTTAAAAACGTTTTAAAAACTCCTACCTGCGGTTGGGGACACGTGTCGCTTGCAGCCTTTCTTCGAGCCTGCCTGCAGTCCAAGCATGATGAACGGACAGAAGAACGCCCCGAAGCGCCGACGCTCGACGTCATCATCGTCCGCGGCGGTGCTCTTCCACCACATGCCTGCAGGCTCAATGAGTCAACAATTGGCCCCACCGACGGAGGAGCCAGAGTGCCGAGATGTGGCTACCTGGATTTACCAGGACCGATGCGCCAGTCGGCTATGCTTCGTGGAGGCCCTGGAAGCGGCAGGAGCGGGCTCGAGCTAGAACTACCAGGGCGCGCTTGTACCGGCCCTTCCAGGACCGGACCGTGGCTGATGCCGACCGCCGGGCCAACAAGGCGTGCCTTCCCCTCCCACCAGGGACCGAGCTCTGCAAATGCGGGGTGGTGTTGCTCCACGAGTCTCACAAGAGGGGAGAACTCCATCGTGGCAGGATGCCAGAGCCACGGCGGACAGCGGCAGGCCACGGCGAAGCGGCCAAACAAATGCTCTGCAGGGCCGAGCGCGAACCTGCCTATGCAGAGTGGCTGCTCGCAGCGCCTCCACGCCGCCGAAAGCAGCGACGGTCTACCACCAGGGACGAATCGGGGGTCTTGAAAGGGGTCGCGGCCCGCTGCCGGAGTGGCAGTGCCAGGCCGAAACAAGCCCGAGTCAGGGTCAGCAGAAACCCGAAGACCACCGCTCTGGGCCAGATGCTGCCGCCGCCACCGCCACTGTCACCGCTGCCGGCGCCACGCCAGACAACACCGTCCCCTTCGCCGCAGCCGCCGGCGGCCAGCGCTTCTGTCCCGCTGGCCACCACTTCCACCGCCTCAGCGGGAACGGACTGTGCCCCCGAGGTATAGTGCCTAGAACCCGAGGCAACGCTGCTCGTCCAGGGCACGACAGACTCAAGCCCTGCCGATCCGGAACCGAGGGCTCTCCAGGCAGCTGTGAAGGAGCCGGCCGGGGTCGGTATGTCGACGACGGGCGCCGCGACCAGCCTCCTCGAAGGTGTGGTGGGTGCTGTCGCCACAGACGGTGCCCTACGTGCCATGGACACCGGTGAGGAGCCACCGATTGTTGTGCTCGGCGATCAAGCGGCCGAGCCAGGGGAACCTGTCGGTGTAGTGGTGAACTGTGATAGCAAGACGCTCGCGCAAGAAATGGACGTTGAGGTAGCCTACTGGGAGCTAGTGAGGGAATAGTTTTTTTAGGTAGTGAGATGTAAACCCGGGTTGGGGGAGGGCTTTAAGGGTGGAGGGGTGTGGGAATGCTCAATTATTCCCGCATTCCTCCAAAGAGGTCCCGCTCTCGCGACAGGTGTCGCAGCGTGCGTGGGCGGCGGGAGGCGAGACACGGCTGTTTTGTTTTCCCATGCGCCACGTAGCCCGCGGAGGCGCGTTGCTGTCCGTCGAGGGAGCGGAGGAAGTGGGGGGTGGTGTCATCGTCTGCTTTCCGACAAAAAACCCGAGGGGACCCTCCCTTGGGTCCGGACCACCGAAGGAGGCAGAACGAGGCCACTCCCGCTCCGTCAACCAGGGTCCCTTTGTTCTTTGTTTTTTATTTTATTTATGACATACTGCAGACCCCACAAGGGGTCCAAGCAGGAGGGGCAGAATCACTGCAGTGTAACACACTGGCGACATAGGGTAAAAATATAGCAACAGAGGAAAAATAAAAAGAAAGTGTTGAAGTTCGTTTATTTGCGGACGATTGTATATTGTACTGCCCAGTGAAATCAATAGATGATCAAGAATTACTTAATAAATCCTTGGATGTAATTCATAATTGGTGCTCCAAATGGAATATGGAAATTAATTTTGAAAAGACCAAGTGTATGACTGTGTCGAACAAGAAGATGCCACTTAGGTTGAATTATTCTGTAGGCAATAAGCAAATAGCTCGCACTACAAAGCTCAAATACCTTGGTGTCACTATTTCGAGTAACCTCAATTGGAAGGATCATGTAACTAACATATGTGGAACTGCTCAGCAAAAACTTGGATTTTTGAAACGAAAATTGGTGCATGCAACACCTGCAGTTAAGCTTAAGGCGTACACAGCTGTCGTACGTCCTTCTTTGGAATACGCTAGTGTTATATGGGACCCTCACCAGCAATATCAGATTAACCAACTTGAAAGAATACAGAGACTTGCAGTGCGGTTTATATTTTCAGAGTATCGCAAAACACAGTCCGTCACCACCTTGCTCGCAAGGGCAAATTTATCAACACTGTCAACACGCAGAAAAATCGCACGACTACAGTTTTTATACCAGCTCTCTACTAATAAATTCAATTTAGATCAGTCGCGCTATTTGTCCCGCCCTGGCAGAGTCTCTCCCCGCGTGAATCACCCGTATGTTTTTACGCCTTACAATGCCAGAATTGATGTTTTTAAATATTCTCCCCTTGTTAGGACAATAGAAGATTGGAATGCGCTCGATGCACAGATTTTTGATGACTCAATGACTGAAACCCGAAGAACGAAAGTTGGAAATATACCTCTCGTGATGTGTTTATTTTGTTTCATTGCTTGATGTGTTTACAAAATGTGTATATCCTCCCACCCTGTACCAGCCTGAAAAGGGCTAACAGTATTCGAAATAAATAAATAAAATAAAATAAATAAACACACACACAAACAGACATCACTTCAACTTTCCAAATGATCGATTTCATCTATGCAGCTGATAGCAGATACGGGCAGATCGTTCCACTCAGATATTGTGCGCGGAAAGAAAGAAAATTTGAACACGTTTGTCCTGGCACTGTAGGGGGTTAGTGATGCGCTGTGTTGATGCCGCGTACGTCGAGCTGTCAATGGTTGAATATACTGGTCAGGGTTGATTCCAAGTTTGTTGGTCTTGAGGTGGTGAAGAAATTTTAGTCTCTCTATTTGACGATGTGCTTGCAGTGTTTGGATGCCATGTTCTTTCATCAGATTAGTGGGAGAGTCAGTCATGCGATACTTCGAGTAGATGAATCGAACAGCCTTGCGCTGTATCATTTAAAGAGCCCGAATGTTTTTTTGCTTGTGCAGGTCCCAGACTGAGCATGCGTATTCAAGTTTTGGTCTTACCATCGAGGTGTATGCGAGTAGTTTAATACTTGGCGGAGCCAATTTAAGTTTATGTCTAAGAAGGCAAAGTTTGCGAAATGAAGAAGTACAGATGTTAGAAACGTGTTCGTTCCAGCTTAATTTGTTCGTAATCGTAACACCAAGATACTTATAAGCAATCACCTCGAAAAGCGGTTGTCCTGGAAGCTCGTACGAAAACGACAAACTATGTTTCTTTTCGGTAATTTTCATAAAAACGCATGTTGAAGCATCCCCAGCCCGGGTAAGCCTGACCGACCTTTCTATTTTTTATGAATGCGTAATCAGAGTTATCTAGTGTGTTTTGTATGTTTTAGTTAGTCAATAAATGTGTTTGGTAGAGTCCGGATCTCCGTTTTCGCCCGAACCCACCATGGCCGCTGTCCAGCTCGTCGCGAGTTGGGATCGCTATCTTTCTTGCGCGGGAGCCGCTAGGCGAAGCCCGCTTGCCAAGCTGAGCAAGTAAGGCGACCCCATAAGCTTGTGTGCAAGGCTTGCTCCCGAGCAGCTGGCCATCCGGCCGCTTGCTCGCCAGCTGCAATGTTACTTCAGCAAAGCCATAATGGCCACACACTTCTCAATTTAAGTTTCAAAATCGCCGATATTTGCTGATCACTTGCAGTGTGCATGTATTTCAGCTGTCATATTTTACATCTTGTAGTCCTTTTTGGCAGAATACAGAAACAGGGTCTTCAAGAGGCCGGAGCCGAAATTTTGAGTGCAGTTGGGTTTTAAACGTACCATGAAGAAAAAATGCAACTTTCTTCAGTTTGAATGAACTAGCCTTTGGTAACTCAATCAATTCCACTCCAGCCACAACAAACATGTTTTAACAACAAAGAACGCAAAAAGTATTGACAAATTTTTAAATTTCGTGCTACAGTGACGCAACATGGGCAGAAGTGACGCATTATGGGCCATCACAAAACAAGTTTTCAGTGTGTTAACTGCCCTTTAGCTTCAGGTGAAACGACCAAACAGAACTAGGGGCTTTACTGCAATCGATCAGTCATGTTTCTTCATGGTGGCTCAGGCCGGCTGCTCCCAAGCGCACAAACAAGATTCTTTGACATCATAGAGAAGATCCCAGAAAGTGGCCCGGGAGTCGCCACTGTTAATATCTCCATCATTTGTTTCGAGTCTGAGATAAAAAATCGCACTGTTGTTACTGAACCAAAGCAGCCTTAATGACCCAAACTAATATTCTGTCTTCATCGCCCGTTTAACGACAAGGTGCTGCAAAAGAATTTAAATACAAGTAACTCCTAAAATAACAAGTGAGTAGCAGAAATGTCCGATAGTGCCCCCTTAGCAGGAAACCGCAGGTGATCCGGTGAATTCCTATACCCCCAAACACACACATACTGAGCACTAATATACCTAAGGAGCAGACGCGCTGCGGTGGCTCAGTGGCTAAGGCGTTGTGCTGCTGAGCACGAGGTTGCAGGTTCAGTTCCCGGCAGCAGCGGGTGCTTTTCTGATGGAGGCGAAAAGCAAATACACCCGTGTGTTCAAGATTTCGGCGCATGTTAAAAATCCCCAGGTGGTCAAAATTAATCCGGAGCCCTCCACTACAGCGCGCCTCATCGCCTGCGCTGCGTCGGCGCGTTAAACCCTACAATCAATCAATCAAAATTAAGAGCAGGCGACAGCCCACCTTGGGGAGACAAGATTTAATGCCCCGCATTCAATGGTCCATCTCAAGTAGGTGGACTGTGACCTTCCTCCAGGGAAGGAAACCCCGAAGGGACCCGAAACAACCGACCAATCAAGCGATAAATGGTTCAACCGGTTAATCACTCGAAAATATTTATCAATCAATCCTTATTTTAGGTCTAGCGCAGCTACTAAGCTTCGTCAGGCTGAAATTAAATTTACCGTTACATGTGTCAGGTGTCCTGAACTAAAATTTTCCTCGCACTCGTGAGTTCCACCGCAATTCTAATTTTGTAGTTCTTGCTACAGCCTTGAAGCCTGCTGTGTCTGTGCTGTGTAAACTTCATACACCATTTTATGACGGCGATGACAAAAATGCACACTTAAAAAAAAGACCAAGCAAAACACGTCAAAAAAGTCATTCAAATCGATCCCAACAGTTACGATTCCCACTAGTCTGGACGCTAGCGGAGGATCGGTCGATGGTTGAAAGATGTTGCGGACGGCTCGATGATCAGAGGCACATAGCCAACGACGTTATACCACACAACTACCGTATTTATTTGAAAATAGGTCGAGCACGAATATAGGTCGACCCCCTAAAAATTGAAGTCGCCGAAAAAAAAAATAATATATTCGATTATAGGTCGACCCATACTTTTAAGAAAAAAACTTGAGGAAACTTTTTAAAACTCCCATTTATTTACAACGCGGTCACCTCACTGGTCGGAGCCACACACTGCGTCGTCGTCGGAACTTGCGCCGCATGCGCCGCAGTTCATTACCCACCCCCGCCCCCGACTGGCTTTGAAAGCTGAACGGCCAATCCCGCCTCGCAGCGCTAACTGTTGAGCTTTGGTCTGAATATCTTCGCAGGACACTCGGTGTCCTTTCGCACGTTCCTCTTCCACGTGCAGCCGGAGTTTTTTCTCGAGAGCATCGTGCCTCCCACCACGAAACGCACGACGCAGTCCCCTACAAGCAAAAAGTTCGTCCCGCTGTTTCCGCCATCCCCTGATCAGCTTTTCATTAACGACTAACTCTCGCCGAGCGGCGCAGTTGTTCAAGTTCTCAGCAAACAGGATCACCCGGCGCTTAAAGTCCGACGTGACATCGCGAAATGCGCACAAGAAAAACGTTGTGTGCGGAAATCACAACGAAGCAAACACAAAGAAAGCGCATGAAACGGAGAACGGGAGATAGTAGAGACAGCGAGCGAAGCAGGCAACGCCGTTCCGTTCACGAGGTGGCTACGCTAGGTGGCGAAAGTCACCTTTACACCCACCTCGCGCTAGCCGCTACCGCGGCGCCGCGGCTCCGAAGTCACCAAGCCAAGCCAATCTGGCTGTCTAGCCAGTACGTAAGCTCGCTCGTGCGGTTCGGCCGCAGGTAATGCGCGATAGCCGGCAGTGACTGTGGGTGGTTTTCTTACGCTGATTGTTTTGTTATTTTTTCCTTTATTTTCTTGCCTGTCTTTGTTCTAGATGCTCCGCGCTGCCGCCTCAAATTGAGGAGCGCCGGGCGCGACGGAGAAACGGATCGCTCGGTGCGCTCGCCATTTTTGATCACGCCTATAGGTCGAGGTTCTTCGGTCACGATTATAGGTCGACCCTCAATTTTTAAGCACATTTTCAAAAAAAAAAGGTCTACCTATATTCGAATAAATACGGTATTTACAATTTATTTACAGTTGCAGCTTACAAGGCATGACAAGTTAGCTAGCGGACTCCTCGTTGTCCCCTCAGGAGCGAGATGCCCTTTCTTATCCTGGCGACAGTTATACTGCAAGTGACAAGTGCAGCTGCAGCCGTAGCAGCAGCATTTCGGTGGGGGCCTGTGCTCTGCTTTTGTGTTTTTGTGCGCCAGCTCGCGATTCCTGTCTGTGCGCGGCACCCCGTTCACTTCACTGTTCCGCTGGTTAGCGGCACGATGCCTGGGCCTGCCATCCTCAAGCTTCTGTGCAAGCGCAACTTCCCTTGGCTTTAACCAGTCTTTCATTTCATGCTGAAGGACATACAAGCACAACTTGGCACGGTCCGCAAGTAGCAGGGTCCTCAACTCATCTAGGGACCGGACATCGCGGCTTCGGGGATAATAGTCCAGCAACACCTCAATTTTAGTGACAAATTGGCCCCATGTCCCATTCCCCTTTTTGCATCCGTACAATCTCCATTTGAACTCTTCTGGTGTACGTTGCATGCAACATGTACGTTGCATGCAACATTTGCAGTTTCCTTTAAACCCCCATCTCATCAGCCCGAGTTCTCACTGCAGTACGCAAGCATCTCCCACGAACAAGTTTGATTGATTGTGGTGTTCACCGCGCCGAAGATACACTCTGAGGAACGCCATACTGGAAATCCCCAGAATAATTTTGACCACCAAGGAAATTCAACACACAGGTGCTCTCGCTTTTCTCCTCAATCACAAGAGCAGCCACCACGGCCTGGATGCAACCCGCGTCCTTGGGCTCAGCAGCATGCTTTAGCCAGTGGGCCACCGCTATGGCGGGTCCATCCCACGCACAATACGAGTGCTTATTTCAAAGTTCAAATTTAGGTTCTCCACACCCAATCTACCTATGGAGGCCTACGAAATAATTTAGTCCACCTGCGGACATTAGGTTGCGCCGAAAACATGCAGTCATGGGTATTTGCTACGGTATTTGCTACAAATGGAGCATGACATACCGTAAAATCCCGAGATGCCCCACCCCTGAAAGATAACCTACCCCTGTTTTTGGCATGATTTTCCATTTTTTCAAAAACACCGAAAGATAACCCACCCCTGACAATAACATCATCCCTGCCGGGGATGACGCCCGCGGAAATGAGGTTAGCTAGAGTGGGTAGCGATAACAGCTGTCACAGGAACCTGAAACATGGCTTATCTTATCTGCTCTCCAATCTGTTATATTTCAACCAACGTGCGACTGTCATTCTCTAAAAATGGCTGGATGACATCCGATGTGCTCCTGGAGTGGGTGCGACAGATTTGGGGTCCGAACCGAGATGATGTCCAGCGCCTGCTCGTCCTGGACCAGGCCCCAATCGGGAGACCTGGACAGCCTTCGGGAGAACTGGGCAAGCTTCATTCAAGCTGGAGCAGTGACGCCCAAGGGCAACCTCAAGAAGCCATCTCTACAAGATGTTGTGAACTTCGTTTCCAAGGCTTGGGCGGCCGTGAGCGAGGACGTTGTCGCCCGCTCCTTCAAACGCTGTGGTATATCAACAGCCCTCGACGGATCAGAAGACGGAGAGCTTCATGAGCGACTCGCTTCGGCGATACCTCCTTCTGCTGCCCTGCCAACCTTGTCGAACTCCATGCATGAGGAGGTGGTCGACCTTTTGTTTGACAGTGAGAGCGACTGTTCATTCGACGGTTTTGACGACGAATGAATACAGTGCTAATAAATGCGTGTTCGTTCTTCGGCTGCGATACATTTCTCAACTTTTTTTACTGCACACTGAAAGTTAGCCCACGTCATATTTTCACTCGATTTGCTTTCACTCGATCTTCACTCGATCTCAGGTGGGCTATCTCTCAGGATTTGTGTAAGGCAAAGCGGCCTTACACAAATGACGCTGGTTATTTCAAACTTCTCGCGTGCTTTCTTCGCGTAGCGGGCAATTCAACACCGTTCAACCTGGTAGATGGTGCGAGCGAACAGAGTCGTGAATGGGTTCAGCTCAGCACAAAGTCCCTAGAAAGCATCTTGGCCAGGAAATGGCCCACCCCATAGAAGACACTTGCAACGACAACACCAATGGCCGAGGGAGCCCACCGCCGCCACCGCAATCTTTTCAGCCGGCCACAGCCACCACCGTGAAGCCCCCAACCCAACAGACCAGATACATCCTGCAGAGGGAGAGAGCACCTCCTACTGACCCCCAGAAAAGTGCCCAACAAAAAAGGAAGCGTTCCTGTCAACACCGCACAAAATGGGCAGGAACAGTAAACATCGGCTTCCTAAACATGCACGGGGCAAGGAAAGCCTCAAAGCGGGAAGAGTTGTATGCAACTCTTGACCGGGAGGCCCTTGCAATCTACTCAGTAGCTGAGACGCACCTTCAGGGTTTTGGGAAACCTCCGATACATAGAAATTGGCATTGGACGGGTTGCAACCGCGAAGCTGACTGCAGAGGTGGTGGGGTGGGCGTGCTGTGGCGACACGGTGATGCATGGGCGAGATTGGAAGGATCGTGCCGGGAACATCTCTGGATCACCGGAAACATCTTTGGTAAGCCCACGATCATCGGTGTTGTGTACCTAGCTGTCACCCAAGGGTGACACGACGGCAACTGCAACATATTGCAATGCATAGAACAGGATGTGGCACGGTGGGGAGCCAACAAACAGGTGCTGCTGATGGGAGACTTCAATGGGCACATTCAGGCCATCGATGGGTTCCAGGACTAATGGCAACCTTATTTATGGTTGGCCTGACTGAGAATCTCTCTCTATCGAGATAGCCAACTTGCAAGGCAACTGTGAAGGTGATTTGACGTGGTGTGCTCACGACAGTCATAGCTGCATTGACTACTCACTGATATCGTCTTCACTAGCAGCACACATCAGACAAGTCCACATCGATGAAGGTGGCCTCTTCAGACTGGGGAGTGAGCCCAATCAAATCAAGCTGTCATTCTCCTCATCTCCCCCCCCCCCCCCCCCCAAAAAAAAAATGTGTGCGACAGCCTCAAAAATCCGCAAAGCGCTACCTGCCGGCACCTGCATACAAGACAGTTGCCAACGAATTCGAGTCCAGCCCCATCCACGCAAAGAAGGCAACGTACTCCAAGTTTGTCGATGAGCTAAAGAGAATCATGCGCAAGCATCAGATTCGCACACGCTCTCATGGAGGTCCTCAACGAAAGCAGTGGTGGGACAGTGAAATCAAAGAGGCCCTTTAAAAGCGGCATGCAGCTAACCGAACACACCTGTATGCAGTGAAAAATCTCACAGCCAATGAATGCCTCCTTGAGTGGGAAGAGTGGCTGCACTGCAAACGAGCAATACAACAGTCGTCCAATGCCAAATCGCAGAAAACGACCAAAGGCTAGTGGAGGAGATCACTACAGCAGGCTGCAGCAGAACCCGGAAGTTCTGGACCTATGCTTCTTCACTCAGCCGTAAATCGCCACTGTCAACGCTCCGAGATGAAATGACGGGTGACACAGTGCTTGATCTACATCGGCACCTAACAACACATCTTGAGAGAATCGTTGAACATGCTACACCAACCACGGTGACATCCAACATAGAGCCAGCCCAGTAACATAGCCGCCAAGCTAACAGGATATGGCCGACTGCCAATGGGAAGTGACACCACTGACCCTCAAACGTGCTCTTGCTCGCATTGGGGTTCACACAGCAAACGGACTTGATGGCATCCCTGCAGAACTGGTCAAGTGTATGCGGGAAGTGGCACAAGCACACCTTGCAACAATCTTCACCGGCATAATTCACGGCGACCCCGTCCCAGACGCACGGCTACTGGGGAAGGTGTCATTAACATTAAAGAATGGCGGTGACGGCAGCCTCCAGCGTACTGTATAGGATTTTTGCCCAAGTGCTTAAGGCTTGGATGAGCGCATGGGCGGAGCAAAGTGGTCACTTGAAAGAGCTGCAAAATGAATTCAGACAGGATCGTCGGGTGGAGGAAAACCTGTTTGTACTCTCCCAGTGCATAGAAATTGCGCGGAAAGAATCTCGGGGCATGGTAACATGCTTTGTAGATGTCACTAAGGCGTATGACAATGGCATACATGACCTTATGCTGCAACACGAGTGAGCCGGCTATGCCATCCAAACGGATTGACCTCCTGTGGCGCTTATGCACCGGCAACAAGGCAGTGACATGCTTCGGAGAAGTCCGCATGGAGCCAGTGGCAATACACAGGGAACTCAATCAGGGGTGCCCGCTCTCCCCGCTGCTATATATGCTGTACGTAGCAGGGCCAGAGAAGGCCCCTAATGAGTCGGGACTCGGCTTCCCCCTGCTCTATTCCGAAGATGGACTCCCGCAAATGTCGACGCTTCCAGGGCTGGTCTTCGCCGATGATCTTGTTCTGCTCTCTGGAAGTGTGGCTGGGCTACAAGGACTTGTCATCGCCTCGGCTGAGCATCTGTCTCCATTGGGACTGGCCTTCAACAAGTGCAAGTAGTCAGCAGTCCTGTGCTTCTCTGACCCAAAGGACAAAGCTCGCGCTGTGCTGCTGCATGGCAGTGAAGAGGTTCCATCGATGCACAGCTATTGTTACCTTGGCATAATTTTCAGCACCACTGGCTACAAGTATGCTACACACGCGGCACTGCTGAAAGAAAAGTCGAGACGCACCAGCTGTATCCTGCACAGACGGTACTTATGGGGGTGTAACCGATACCTGTTGGTTCGCGACCTGTGGAAATCGGTGCACGTCCTATGTCTCACCTTTGTGAATGCCGCAGTATGTGCGTCGACACATGGAGGTGGCTTGAGCGTGGTCAGCGAAAGGTGGGCTGCCTTGCCTTAGGCTGCCATGGCCGAGTGGCTATGGAGGCCATACAAGATGACCTGGGATGGTCAACGTTTCATTCTCGCGAGGCCACCAGAAAGATTGCGTTCGAACAGCCACTCCGCATCATGAACGACGAACGCTGGGCGCGGCGACTGTTCCACTACATGGCACTCAAAGGTGAATGCACACAGTGGTGCAACCGCCTCTACCACCTCCGTTGAAAATTCGGCTTCACTACCAGCCCGATGGTACCTCCCTACCACCCAGCCTCGAATGGAGCTGCTGAAAGAGTGGTCCAGACAATCAAGAACAAACTCAAGAAAGCCAGGGCTGCGGATTTTGAGACCAAGATAGCCAGAATTCTGCTTAACTACAGAATCACTCCACACCAGCTGACGAGCCGTTCTCCTGCCGAGTTGCTTATGGGCCGCCGCTTGAAGACTGAGCTCGACCTCCTGCATACTGACCTATGGAGACGAGTGGGACTGCGACAGCTACAGCAAAAGGGGAGGTCGGATAGAGGAGCCCGCCCAGAAGGCGTGCCACCGCCGGGGGCGGCCATTTGGGCGAAGAACTTCAAGCCAGGAGATCAGTGGGTCCCGGCCACAGTGGGGAGGAAGACCAGTGCGTTATCTGCGGAAGTCTTGTTAGAGGACGGCACTATGTGGGTTAGGCACAGGGACCACATCCGGGCTCGAAGGCTCGAAGTTCCCGAGACCCAAGGAGAGCCCTTGGCCAACAGCAGCGAGGCCAGCCCCGAAGGGGGTATTCCAGTCCATCCCATGAGCTCTCCAAGGAATCCTGGAGATCAGCTGGCGCCGTCAAGTCTGACCCGACCATCTGCAAGGCCCTCAACGGTCGGGGACGACTCATCCAGAGTGGTGCACGAGAACTGGAGTCCAGCTCTTTGGAGACCCCCAAACACTCCCGGACAGCCCCATCTACTCTGGAACTGGTGGGCCCCCAAGTTGGGCTCGCGTCGCCCACTCGCGTCGCCTATGCCAGCCGATGGTGTTGCATGTGTGTGCTGCTCTCATGTGGGATGTGTGGGAAATTGGCTCGATGGCAAAGTGAGTCTGGCAGCGGGCTGCACCCAGCTCACGGGAGTTCGTGGTGAACCAGTAAGTGTCGGTGTAGTGACATGTGGCGGCTGTCTGGCCAGTGCGCTGTCGTTCCGTAAGCTGGGCCTGCTCGGTCACTAGGCCTTGCGACCAGGCCCCAGCACATTACAGTGCGGCCCGAGAGGACACGGTGACGCCATCTACCAGAGGCACTGACAGCTGAATATCCACCGAGTGTCCGGACGACGCACCAGGCGAAGCAATGGCCGTGTCTACCGGGAGCCAGCCTCTCCCAAGGGTCAGTCCCCTCGCATACCCTCGTCAAACATGTTCCCAGGCCGCTGACTCTCCCTTCTGGCGTCACTTCGCATGTTGACCGCCTTGCCTGACGAAATGGCAAGAAGTACGCTGAGACGAGAGAATGCCGACACACCACAGGTCCGATGCGACTGATGTGGCAGGTGGGCATATCTCGAAGAAACGGAGTACAAAACAAACCGAGAAGCCCGAGCTGCAGAGGGATACGTGTGCAGGATATGCTCCCGGGAGGATGCCTTGGCAGCGAAACTGTCAGCGCTGGAAACCGAGACGGAGAAGCTTCGAGGTGAAGTGGCGCAGTTACAAGAACAAATTGTGTCTTTGACGACAACCAGCAGCCGCATTGTGGAGGTGAATGCTGCGGTGAAGGAGCCGAGCTCCCAGCAGCAAAGCGTTGGGCAAGAGACGAAAACACGACAGCTAGCAGTGGACTCTCTTGACTCGGACGCAGTAGCACCGCAGGGTATAGAGCCAACACCCTACCCAGGCACTCCAGATGTTTGTGCCAGACGACAACAGAGCCTATCGTCAGGCCAGCAAGCAAATGTGGAGTCGCAAGCCATGCCAGAGCGAGTCTCGTTAGAGTCCGCAACAAAAGACCTTGCGATTTTTTTGGATGGGATAAGCCACATCACGACCGACAGCAGGAGGCAAGAGGTTGAGGTCTCTCAGGAAAGGCGCGCGGAAGGTGAAGCGAGAAACGACAGTGAGCAATCTACACAAAATGGTTGCCTCGGATCCTCCGTCGAAACTGTTGCAGCGCCGATGCTGCTGGGCAAGGAATGTGGGGAACTGCCAAGCCAGAAAGGAAAGGTGAAGGTTAAGCGCGGTTAAACCCATCAGGAGAACTCATCTGACAACACTCCTCAAAGTGCCCACGCTCAGCTTGAAGCCGCCCAAAAGGATCTCCACTTGCAACAACTTGCCAGTCAGCCCACTGAGCACGGCCGAATGCCGATCCGAAGCGGGGGAAACTGGGTTTTCCCAGCACGCAGTGCGCGCAAAGAAGTCCTTATAGTGGGAGACGCCAATGTGGGCAAAATGGCTGCAGTGGTCCTACATGCCATGGACTCGCCAGGAGCAGTAGGCCTGCTCTATGGGAAAAAAGCTACAACTGCTACAGCATTGAAATACATCGCATCGTACGAGCGCAGGGCTCGACCGATCCACAGGCGCTATGTGCTGCACGTCGGCCTGGTGGAAATACTCCGTAAAACGCCAGAGGAGATTATTCACACTTTGAACGCCAGCAGTGCGGATAGTGTGGATGGTTTCGCTGTCTGCTCAATACCGGATGTGGCGACGAAGGGCGCGGAGGTAAGAGCGGCACTACTGCTTGCCAACGCGAGCATCAAAAAGTGGTGCCGGCGAACCCATCACAGGTTCATCGACCTCAGCAGGGGTTGGCAGGACACGATGCTGGAAAAGGATGGCCTCTACAGCCTCGAGGGCGCTAGCTTTGTGACAGCCAAGATTTCGCAGGCAACACTCCCTTTTTTAGACAAGCGGTGGCAAAATCAGCGAAAGCCAGACGCACCGAGGTCAGAGACGCCACTGGTTCAACAGGCACCCACCAACAGGAGTGTGGAGCCAATGAGCGCATCCGCCACCACACTGCACCCTGCTCCGCCTCGTTCACTGGCACAGAGGACGCCGCTGCTGCAGTTTTCTCAGCCAACACTCCAACCGCAGGAAGGAGTACCATGGACACCAGCCATGGGGACGCTGCCGGAGCCGGTGCAAACTCTTCAAGCTCCACCTCTGCCAGTGAGTCACATGATGCCTCCCCCAGTGTCTTCTGGACATCACCAAATGCCCGCCAGTCAGGTCTCTTCGACAGTACCGTCGATGCACCCCCGAGTGCCGCACTCGGCAGCCGCCATGCCAACACGAGGACCAATTCCTCCACCGATATGGAACCCGCAGCTTGGCATGCCGGAGGCGTACAGCGCCGTGGGTGCTATGAACGGGAGGTTGCCAATCACCCTTCCCCCACCACTGCCCCCCTTCCTTGGACACGGGAACTGCAACAGCTTCCCCCAGCTGCGCACAACACCGTAAGGGAGATGGTGCGACCACCTCTTCCGCCCGCCCCGACGACTTGCCCGCTTGACCACTCAAGTGCTTGGGTGCCGATTCGAGGGCGCAACTTGCTGACCTGCTCACAGCCATCATTGAGGGTGCACCTGTTCCCGATGACTGGCATCTGGGCAGAGTGTCTTTGGTTTTGAAGCGGGAGGGAGATGCAAGAAAAATACAGGACTATCGGCCTATCACCGTCACCAGCGTGATGTACCGCCTGTTTGCGGCAGTAATCAAGGTCAAATGTCTGCTGACAGACCTTCAAAACGGTTTTCGACCACGTAGGCGCCTAGACGACAACCTGTTCGCAATGCGCCGAAATTGCAAGGAAGGAAGGACGGATGCTATTGTGCGGCTTTCTCGATGTAGAGAAGGCGTATGACAGTGTTCCTCGTGCACCCCTCTTCTCCTGCCTGTCTGCTCTCGGCCTGCCACCGCAGCTCCTGTCGACCATTCAGCGGCTATACAGTCGGAACATAGTCACTGTGCAGCTAGGCACCGCAGTGTCTGACCCCATTGTGGTCACCAAAGGCCTCAGACAGGGTTGCCCGCTCTCGCCTCTGCTGGACATTTTGTATGCGTCGAGACTGGAGCGGGCACTGCTGAAGTCCAACCTTGGATTCAGTCTGCGGTTCAGTACGACCAGTGCCAGTGAGAATCACCGCGTGCCTGCCTTGGCGTTTGCAGATGACCTGGTGGTAATGGCAGAGAACAGCCAAGACCTTCAGACGCTTCTCGACATCTGCCAGGTGGAAATATCATGCCTCGGCCTGCGCTTCAATGCGCGCAAATCGGCGGTAGTGCGTCTCGCCGGGGATGAGGCTGATTCTGCTGTGCTGACTCTGGGTGGAGAGCCCCTGGCTTCCTATGATGAGTACAGGTACCTGGGCGTTACCCTCTGCTCCGAGGAAGCAAAGTACAACAGGCACGAAAGCGCGCTTTGGCAGGCGGCTCTCCGATCCCAGCAGATCCTTCGCCGGCGGTGCATGTGGAGCTGTAACCACTTCCTAATGATCCGCGATCTTTGGAAGCTGGTCCACATACCAGGCCTCACATTCACTAACGCAGTAGTCTGTCTCTCGCCCGGAATGCGAGATTGGCTAGAGAGACAGCAACGGGAAGTTGGAAGGGCCGCCCTCAGCTGTCATGGCCGGGTCGCCAATGAGGCTGTAGTGGCGCATCATCTGCTTGCATCGCCACTATCCTCATCATCAACGGCTGCCTACCATCAGCCACGCGTCACGCGAGAGAACAACAGATCGAACACGACCGAGCGCCTGGGCGGCCACATGTCTGCACCGCTCCCACTCCTGGCCGGGCCTACACTCTCTCCAATAAAATGTAGGAGGCCACCGCACCCTACCTGCTTCCTACAAGGCGGTACAGGGAGACATGGGCTGGTTGAGTTTTGAAGCCCAGGAAGCCTCCAGCAAGATTGCATACCATGGCAGTCTCCTGTTCCTACCCCGCACGCACTGGGCACGCAGAGTCTTCGAGTACCTCTTGGCGACCTGCATGAAGACCGATTGGACACAACGAGTGCATAAGTTGGAGGGGAACTACGGCTTCCCCACAGAACCCATCACGGCTGACAATGCAGCCAAGTGGTCGCGTGAGGTCCGCCGGCGAGTCATAGAGGTGGAGAACACTCTGGGGTGCAGGAGTATGGAGCATAAGTCCACCCTCGACTTCTGCCGTCGCCACAAACAAGAAATCTCCACTGTCAATTTCTATGACAACAGCATGGGCAGCAGCCTCCTGTTCGAAGCGAGGGCAGGAGCTCTTCGCACCCTCGTCTACCGCAGCCGCTTCGACAACACCATTGGGTGCACCATGTGCCGGCTCTGCGGAGCGGAGGAGGAGACTGGAGAACACCTTGTCCTCCAGTGCACGACTCTACGGCCCGCCCCGGTGGATGGCGCCACACTCCCACGGGCACTCGGTTTCCCCCAAACGCCCGATGGAAGTGGTGACGAGCTGGACGCAAGTGAGAGTGGTGGGGAGGCCGGACACATCCCGACACAGAACTCTGCGGCTACGGCCCACAAACAGCGACCGACTCAGTGGTGGACCATTGTGCGCCAGGCCTGATTCAGGCCAGCAGTCTGTGTTGGGCAGTTGGTTCGACATGCTGACATAGGATTATCACCTGAGTGCGTGTGTTAGTTCACATTCGCATCACTGTGCGTTCACTGTGAAAAAACTCTTCGACAACTTATGTTCCCCTCGCCAACAGTGTGTGTGTGAGTGCATTCGAGTGTGGATCACCGTGCGTCCACCGTGTAACCTCTTCTGTCGATGACATTCTTCTGTTTCTGTGCTTCCCCCGCCAATTGATGTGTGCGTGTGCCATCGCGCGTGGAGCACCGCGCACTCACCGTGAAACAACTTTCCGGTAACTTTCTTGTGTTTTCATGTTCCCCTGTTTGTGTGTACGCAGTGCCTATTCTGTGGACCAGACCACAGGATAATGTTCAGCTTTATTCTGTGGACTAGACCACAGGATAATGTTCAGCTTTATTCTGTGGACCAGACCACATGATACTGTTCAGCTTTGTTCTGTGGACCAAGATTGCCAAGATCGTGGTAGAGTAGGCCACGTACACTTAATATTTGTTTTGTAGGTGGTTGGTCTACAAACATTTGCGGGGGGGGGGGGGGGGGGGGCAGGCCATTAACTTAGCGTTTTCTGCATGGTTTGTCCACAGATTTGTAATCTGGTTTACAAAAAACTTCGGGTATGAACCTAATAACACATATTTTTGACGCCGATTTTTAACGTACCACAACATGTTTTAGCAAGCCTGCCCCGAAGTCAACTGAAGCCATGCCAAGCTTGTTCCATAATAAACATTGCGACTATTACAAAGTTCGCGCGGGACAAATACGGCGCAAACTGAGCGTCCTGTAGCGTTAAAACGGTCGGCATCATGTCATCGGGAGTTGAAGACGTTTCTTTGCCCGCCTAATTTTAAATGCAGAGCATTTCAGTAACTCACGATGTCACCCGCGTTGGCGTCCGTAGTCCGCACCGTCGTTGTCCCTACTATATAAAAAGAAAATACTACCTGACGCCAGGTTTCGATCCCTCGACCCTGCGGGCGGAACGCAATGTACATGGTGCTCTACCCACTGCGCCACAAAGCCGACACAGAATGGGACGCTACGAACGTGCCTTATATCGTTGACTCATTCAAATTACTGCTGACGAGCGCTCTCTCGTCAGCAGTTGCCACAAGTGCAACAACATTAACGTAACGCAAACTACTTAACGTCGTGCGCCCCCGGAAATGCTCTGCATTTGATCGTGCCCCTCGCGAGGGGGATGTTTCACTGCGTCTTCTCTCGGTCGCGGGACCCGTGGCGCCATCTGGCGGAGGCGCGGCACAACTCGTAGCACTTTGAAAAGATGCAGCGCCAGCCAGCTGTGTGTGTGCGTGCCGCACTTGTACAAATGGCGAGTGCATTGGCTGTCCACAGAGCAAAGCATTCGTGCAAGTAAGCCGTTTCGGCACCTGCTTACATAATTGTTATAATCTCTTTATGTTTGCCACTGACCTCCGTAGAGTTCGTTCCCAATGTTGACCCTTTACTCGGACTTTATTTTTGTGAACGTGAACTCGGCCGCATTTCGCCGCATCGTGGTGTGGAACGTAGGGCTCGCCGCTTCGGACGTCTTTGTTGATTTCGTGTGTTCTGTTATGCTGTGTACTAAATGCCTGACGACGACATTACGCTACCTGCATGGCTTGCTGTGCGTAAAGGGGAATGCTGTTCTGTTTAACGGAGATGAAACCGTCGGGAGGGGGGGGGGGGGGGGGGTAGAGGTATACAGCTTTGCTGAAGCACGAAGCGTTCTAGCTCGAGGCATAAACAAGAGTCTCGGTGTTTTTTTTTTTTTACTACTTGTAACGAAGCGCTCTAGCGCGAGGCGTAAACGAGTGTCTGGGTGTTGCAGTACCGTGACATGAGATGACGATTACGACGACGACGGGAGATGCCAACAGCCCCAGCTCCTAAGCAGCATGGCCCCTAAAAAGAAGTAGGTGCCGTCAGAAGTAATTGCAGCACGGGAGCTGTGGCCGAACTGCGTAGGAGCGCCGTGTAGCTGCACCGGCGGTAAAGGAGCAGAACACGCATGCACGCCTGCCGACGGTGATAGCCATTCGATACTTCTGAAACCACTTCTTTTAACACGGTTTCGAGCAAATTATTCGCAGCATACTGGGTTCAGTGATGGCCCTAATAGCAGAGGCGGTATCCGGCAGCGTCACTCACACCCTTCCAGCGCATGCGAGCTGCTGGAGAGGCGTCGCAATCGCACGGATCTGAGGTGACAATTTTTCTTTTCTAATGTTTTTAGGTGGGTATGCTATCAGCGCCATCGCTGAGACCAGCATTCTGCGAATAATTTGCTCGAAGCCGCGTTAAAAGACGTGGTTCGAGAAGTATCGATGGGCTATCACCGTCGGCAGGTGCGCATGCGTGTTCTGCTCCTTTCGTTTACCGCCGGTGCAGCTACACGGCGTTCCTATGCGGTTCGGCCATAACTCCCGTGCTCCAATTACTTCTGACGGCGCCTGTACGTGGCGTTACAAATACGCAGAGTTAGTGGTCACGTGATTTTTTTTGCTCTTGGACTCCTTCGCCCTTGCCGAAAACCGCCTCCCGTAGTGTTCCGCCCTGCGGTCTCTCGAGTTCTGACGAGCTTAATCTGGCTGTGTACTCCAAAAGAAATAACTGTTCTCTCGGAAGTTGCTCAGCATTTTGTTGCCGCTATTCCAGTTCGCGATTCATTTGAAGCGGGCTGGGATATCTAAGGAGAAATTTACAGTAAAATGTACGCCCAGTCATTTTGAGCGGTGGCTAAAATATATAGAACAACAGCGTTTTGAATGATCGAATTTTCGCGTAGAAGTGGCTGTCAAGTGTGCCATGCCAATCGCGCAAATTCATTGCAGCACGAATGATGTACTTCCTCAGAGCCATGCGCAATAACGGCATGCTTTCAATTATGATTGACATTTGCGCGTGTATGCTTCATAATTTCAAAAAGAAAAAAAAATCAAATGGTTCCTCCTGTTGAAGCGCTAACCAAAAATTCTGGATAAATTAGAAAGTTGAGTATTCAGATTTGAATTGCATGTTTTCTGGTTATATTGTGTTAGCATTAGGAATTTTGCACACGGGGTTGTTTTTTTTTTTTTGTAATACCGACTGGGACACCCCTTTGGTGTCTACCAGCTACAAAGGGTCAAGCCACTAGATCATCATCATCATCAGAGGGGGGAGGCGAACATTGCCGACGGCATTCGAAGTTGAAGTTGAAGTTGAAGTTTATTTCTTTCCGCATACAGGGCGAAATGACGGAAAGACCGGGGAAAAAGCAAAAGGCTAGAAGCCTGACAGAGGCTTTTCCCCCGATGGCAGTTTTGCACAGCTATGCATTTACACAAGAACATGTTAGGAAAAGTTACACAGCACACATCTTTGATGTACCCCGAAACACTATTTCAGAATTGCACACATGAACAAAAAGAACACAGTCTCTAAAAAGCGTACAACTCGTAATAAATCAGAACATGCGATGTTAGCATGTTACATAAAGGCAGCAAAAGACACAGAAAAAAGATTCAAGATACAAAGTTTGCCCGAAAGTGAAGCAGCTGGAAACAAAAAACAAGTTCGAGAATGCTGTTTACATACACAATCTGAAACATTACAACCATTCTATGTCATTTTTTACAAGTAGTATTTTATATTTCTTCTTTGATCTTATATTACTAAGGTCGATTAGGTGGCCAACTTTATTTAGAAGGGTAGGAACTTGGTAGTTTACGTGTTGCTTGCCATAGTTAGTTCTAGTGAGTGGTCTCTTTAATTGCGGTTCACGGAAAGTATAATGCGGAGTTAGGGCGCTAGTGTCGCTAACGTGTAATTTGTTGCAGCTGATGTAATGTAATAACTTGACATAGTAAACTTGGGTTGCTCGCAATATATCATGTTTTTTTAAACAGTGGGCTGGTATGGAGAAGTCGAGGTGGGCCTGTATATCCTTCGAATAGCCTTAAAATCTTTTTCTGAAGTATAGTTAGTTTGTTGTAGTTTCTACAGGTCGTGGTGCCCCATACTAGCGTGCAGTAAGTTAACTTAGAATAGAACAATGTGTAATACAGAACTTTCTTTAACCATAGTGGAATAAGTCGTGACAATTTGTATAAGCAACCAATCGATTTGCTAAGTTGCACAGCTAGTTTATCGACATGAGTGTTCCAACTCAAGTTTTCCTGGAACCACACGCCTAAGAATTTTTCCGTTTTTACACGCTCAAGCTTATCTCCACGAAAAACAATATCAATGTTTTTATCCAATGGTTTGTTAATAGGTGCAAAGATTATGTATTTGGTTTTTTTAGCGTTCAGCTGTAACTTATTTATGTGAAGCCATAGAGATAATTGTTTTAGATAAGCATTCACTATCTTTTGGAGTTGGATAAGCGAAGATGCTGTAAAAAATATATTGGTGTCATCGGCATACATGATCAATTTGGGGGAGTCAGGAATATGGCACAGATCATTTATGTATATGATGAACAGCAATGGCCCAAGTATGGATCCCTGGGGTACACCATTTTTTATGCCTAAAATTGATGACGACGCTTGGTTCACTTTCACAAATTGGTTGCGGTTAGCTAAGTAGCTTGCAATTAATTTTAGCACAACGCCTCGAACACCGTATTTTTGTAACTTAGTCAAGAGAACACCGTGGCATACAGAATCAAATGCTTTGCGTAGGTCAACGAATAGTCCTAGAGTGTACAGTCTATTCTCAAAATTAAGTATAATGTCATGTTTGATACTTAGAAGCGCTTGTTCTGTTGATTTCCCTCTCTGAAAACCATACTGCATATTGCTAATTACCTCATGTTTATTAAAAAAATTCTCTAATCTGTTTTTTATGGCACCCTCAAATACTTTCGACAAGACAGGTAGGACAGAAATCGGTCGATAGTTTGACAATTCCTTTACGTTGCCGCCTTTATGTACAGGAGATATTCTGGCTATTTTAAGACGGTCGGGGAAAATTCCAGTTTCAAAAGTTGTATTTATGATGGCGGTTAAAACTGGAGATATGATGTCGGACACATATTTAATTGGAATTGCTTTTATCTCATCGATACCAGCGGCAACATTATTCCTAATGTTGTTGATGCTTGTTTCAATTTCGGACGGTGTGACAGGTGTTAGGGCTACTGAATTCATAAGCGCAAACTCGGTCAAGCAGAGTGTTTGTACATCGACATCAACAAGAGGAGTTTCATCGTAATTAGCACTATTTACAAAATATGTGTTCATTGCTGAAGCAGCGCTGTCACCGGTCAACGCTCCAGTGGGCGTTTCTATATTAAGTGTAGGGCTACTATGCTTTTTTGAAGTCAGATTTTTTATCTCATTCCACACTTTTTTAGGGTCACCACTAATTTTGGAGAATAAGTTTTCGTAATATCTGATTTTCTCTTTTTTTATCTCAGCGTTTAACTGATTCCGAAATTTTTATAAGAGTTGAACTTATTTCTATCGCCGGTTTTTACGAAAGAATGATACATTTTATTCTTCCTTTTAATTTTTTTCAACAAATCTGCGCTAATCCAGGGCTTTCGTGTTTTACTAAGGCCTGCTTTACCTCGCTTGAGAGGAAATGCTAAGTCATAACATGTAACAAGCTTTTCATAGAACTTGCTGTACGCAGTGTTTGGGTCTTTTTCAATGAGTATGCACCTCCAATCTGTATTGCATACAAGTAAGCGAAAGCGGTTCAAACTGTGTTCATCAATCCTACGCGTCAGCTCATGCTGTTTAGTTTCTCTTTTTCGTGATACCGGCAAGAAGCAAAAAATAGGCAAGTGATCACTTATGTCAAGTGATAAGAGACCTGCAGCGATATCAGGTGGATGCAGATTTGAAATGCACAAGTCCAATAGCGTTGCGGTTTTCCCAGTGAGTCGTGTTGCCTTAGTAATAAGGCTTGTGCAAGCGAAGGAATTAATAAGTTCTTTAAGCTGTAGGGATGGAGCATCATCTACCAGCATATTTATGTTTAAATCACCCATAATTACAAAGGACCTGCGGTTGCTGCAAAGGTGGCAAAATAGGTCTTCTAGAAATTCAAAAAAATGAAGTTTGTTCCCAGCGGGTGGGCGATAAATAACAACAACGGTACAAATACCCATATTCACAGTTAAGCATTCGATGTCAGGGTTGATAAAAGAGAATTCTGCTACTACTTCATGAGGTATTGTTTGCTGAACATAAATGGCAACGCCCCCACCCCTGCCATGTGTACGCGTCAGCCCGTTATATACATAATTGGGAAAATTTGGGGCTTTTTTATCACCCACCCATGTCTCCGTAAAAAGCAAGACATCAAAAGTGTAGGAAATGGATTGGAATAGACTACACAATTCATCTTGTTTGTTCCTGAGGCTCCGAGCGTTTAAATGGAACACAGAAAACTGCTTAGGACGATCCTTAAACAAATTATTTAAAGCACATACATCATGATATTCACTTGCTTCAGAAACTTGCATTTGTGACTGAACACTGTAATCGCCACGTCATGTCAACGAACACCTTTTACCCCGGCAGCGAGGTCATCTTGTCCAGGTCTGCCATGCTAGCAATACGCAAGGCGGGAGCCTGTTCGTCTCTCCGCACGTACACCTTCCCTCCAGCGGTCCACGCAAATTTCCAATTCACCTGTTTTTTCTTCTGAACCGCAGCACCAAGAAGCTGTTTGCTCTGTCTCGTTAAGTGCTCGTTAACGTAGACAGGGAAAGATGACTCGAAACCAAGGTCCGTGGCAGTCATTCTCAGCTTTCTAGCCTTTGCGAGTACATCATTCCTTTTTGTCCGCTGGACGAAGCGGACGATGATGTTTGACTGATCATGCCGTGCAGTGGGCACTCTATGGCATACATCGATGTCAGCATCCGTTAATTCTACCTTCGCGAGTGCGCCAATTTTTTTTAGCACGGTGATGGGTTCCCCGTCGAGGGGGACGCCTTTTATTTCCAAGTTATTCAGCTGCTGGTATTGCTCCAGATCCTCAATTCTACGGGTCAACTTGGAATTTTCAGCCTTCAGTTCCTTGTTTTCTTTCAAAACATTTTCTATCATCTCTCTCAGCTTATTCATCTCAGTCAATCCGTCCTTTACAGCACGGAGATCCGCTCGAATGTCGCGCCGGAGATCATCAATTGCCTTCATAGTATCGTCCTTCGTCATGACTAGAGCGAACAATGGGCAGTCAAGTACAGTAAAAAACGAAAAACGACAAGGGGAACAAGTGCGTTCGGCAGCGGTGCAAACCACACATAGGAATATTCCAAAACGGAATGCCTCACCTGCAAAAGCAGATGCAATTGAGACACGAAGTCGATGTGCACCGCTGCCGAACTGCGGAGAGCTGGCGTGTTGCAGCTCCTTTTCAGTCGGCGTGAACGGCTTGCTGGCCTCTGGTGGGCGTAGATCGCAGCCTCCTGATTGCAGATCGTTCCAGAGTCAGTCGAAGCTCCCGTTCTGTGCGCGCGCAGGTTCCGCTGTGACCGGTCCCCGAGCCGAACTGCAAAAGCAGATGCAATTGAGACACGAAGTCGATGTGCACCGCTGGCAGCCGGGATGGCTGGCCGGTTATGTTTTGGTACTGTAACCCCAAGTTGTTATTAAACCCTAATTCTGTTTCTGTCATCCTGTCGGAATGTAACAACTACTGCTTCATGGGTCGGAATTTTGTAATCGTTTTGTTCTCCCCGGACGACTTCCGCCATCACTCTTTTCTGTTCGTTTTCATGCACCACGCGGGTTGAGAGGAAACGCGCGTACGTTCACTGCACTGTTACCCGTTCAGCAGAAATCGGCGGGGTAAACGTTCCACGGGCATCGAACAGAACTAGCAGTGTTACATTTTTGCACGAAATTAAAAAAAAGAAGCATCCAGAGAACAAAACAAAAACACACGAGGGAAAACAACCACGCTGTGCTCGACCGCAAGCCTTTGCTGCCACGCGTTTAGCCAGACCAACTTACCTGACGGCCGTACGCCATCCCACCGGTCGTCTTCCTTCCCAGCACGAAAATTTGGTCGTGGCACGACGTTTGGAAACGGCAAGCAGTGAACAAATCCACTACAGCCAAGCGACTGTCCGCACGGCAACGAACTCCACGTCCGGAAGAAATGCGATTGAGTTCCCCACGGCCTTGATCGCTGCAAGCGCACGATCAGGAAATCGCACCACTACGAACGTGCAAAATGAATATTCGTCCCAAACGACTCCGGCACATGAGCACTGCTCCCGACATCAGCACGACCATAGCCTTCTTGTTTGGCACCATAGAGTTTCTTGTTTGGCGCGACTCCCGACACTCGCAAACAACGACAACCTCACATAAATATTATGCCTGCTTGGTAGAACACAAAGCGGTAGCCGGTAAAGCGGGGGCGCTCACTGCCCTGTCTTGATGGTCATGGCGATGCGCACTGTGACCTTGATACCTCCCGGGTGTCGTCTGCTTCGAAGAAGGAGACTTTTACAGCCTCTAGAAGCACCTACCTTGGAAATCAGCAGCCTATAATGCGCATACCACTGCATACAAAACGTCAGTATTGCATCGTCGTTCAGCAAGTGCTTTGCCTCACGTGTTACCGGGAGTGTTTCTCTGCAAAAGTGCTGTCGTGAGCAACGTTTGTCGTGAGAGCCTAAGCCCGTTGTATTTTACCATCCTCGATAAACACGCACCGGGGTTGCCCCCAAAACCGGCGCGGTCCGTGGTGCACAGTGCCCCACGCCGGTGCGCACCGGCACGGAGCCAACGGTGCTTTGATCGAGGACAAATTTGGGTCTCCCTATTTCCACGTCACGTGGGAACAATTTTTATTTCTAGTTCGCACGCCGTGTGCACTAAAAAATAAAAATTGTTCGCACGCTTATGCCATCGCTTGAACCATAGAGCTGCCACTGCTACTGATTTATCAGTAGATCTGCTGATGTTGTTCAATTTCTGCTGATTTAGTGATAAGAGTGCAAAATCTACTGATTTTTTGCTTTCTGCACATCAGGTTACCGAAAGCTACCACAATTTTGACCTCAGCTCGAGTTAATCGGGGCGTCGCCATTTTTCCGAGAACCTATTCTGATTGGCTTTTCATCAAGAACTGAAAGCCAACCAAAAAAAAAAAATTGGCTCCAATCCACGCTGGAAGGTGGTTGGAAAGAAAAGCTTTAAACGACACCCACAGCCATTGCCCATGAGAAGTCACTTGAATTCACACACGTGGCTATACAAAGAGTGAAACCAGAGATTTTGCCAGCCATTACTTTGAATTCGCGGGGGCGGCGGCGGCGTCCCGAACGCAACAGCATCGTCGGCCACGGCCGGGCTAGAGCGGCGGACGCCGCCGCCTCGCCTCTGTAGCACGGCCGTGAGGCGGGAGAAACAAAACGCAGAGGAGCGTCTTTCGGAGGGTGAGACAGCGGAACCTAGCCATCCTTATGTGCTAGCTTGTGGCTACACCACCGCGCGACACAAGCGCAGACACCGAAACGATTCGGCGTGTGAGCTTAGTGATTCCCATTTATAGTTATTTAAGCAAGTTATTTCAGTAAGTTTTAGAATTGCGAGAGAGCTGAGGGAACTTTTATAATCGCTATTTATCAGAACCAGTTTCTCCTTTTGCATTTTGTAATACCTCTTAAAACAATAGGTATTCACCAATTTAGAAAACGGGGTCCCATTCGTGGCAAGCTGTGGGCAAAAGGTAGCGTTTCTGTAGCGGCCAGATGTCCGTATGTGGTTCTCGCCCTGCAAACCAATCCTTAAAGTATGTTTGCCGCACGGCCACTTAATCCAGTGGGGTGCGGGTTACCCTGGTGGTGCGATCGAACAAGTTAATCAAGCCGTGCAAAATCAGCGCGCAATGGACGCGAAGCTGCGCCAAAATAGGCCCAAAAACAACCGTCGCTAAAGCAGACGACAAAGCCGTAATGCCGACGCCGCCGCCGGCGAGCAGGCACTTTCGCGCGGGGAACGCTGGGTAAATTCGCCGTGCCATTGAACCCCCCCCCCCCCCCCCCCCCCCCCCGCCGCCGCCTCCGCCGCGTTGGGAGTCCCGCACGCTACTAAAGAACCGTTGGCTGGCAGAGCTAGAAAGGTTTGCTTTAAAAATGTAGTTTCCGATACGATTTCATTGCGAACCCCTCAAAATTCAGTAGGAATGAAGCAAATGGGTGTTTTATTGTAACAATGCAATTAACATAAGGGGTATAAATAAGGGGTATAAGCGGTATTCCCGTCAGTTTAATGAAACTCACCGGAATTACCCTAATAAAAACCGACGACAGTACCCGCAGTATACAGTTCAGCTGTTTGCGACGCCGACGCGCACAAAGCATATAGTACCTGAAAAGAAATAAAAAGAAAAGAACCATAATTGCATTTGCGTATCTTCCCCCTACGCGGCGCTACCATACACGTGCGCGTGCACGAATTGACTAACGAGCTAATTGGCTAATGGAAAGTTGCTCTTTCTTACTTGTTTTGAATAGAAAAATCTGCTGATTTCTGCTGAATTTTGAGCCAAATTTGAATGATTTCTGCTGACTTTTCAAGCAAAAATCTACTACTACTTTTTCTTTGCCTGTGGCAGCACTGCCATAGAGTTTGCTTGAACTACAACCTCCTTGGCTTGAACCAACACCATATCTAGAAAAGGTGTTGCTTGAACACGGCCGCTCGATGGAAACAAGGCCTCCATCGAGCTCGATGGTCTTGTTTCCATCGAGCGGCCGTGGCTTGAACGATCGCAGTGCGACCGGTGCAGTTTGCGTTGTTCTTCGATCATAACTACATTCCCATACTGCTTAGGCACAGTTAATCTATCTGAGGTTCATAGCTACCGCTACCTTGGCGTTGCCATCACTAACAAACTAAACTGGTCGAACCACATTCTAAAACTAACAGCCGATGCCTCGAAGTCCCTGAACTACCTTAGAAGATCGTTAACTTATACCTGTCCCCTCCATCGATCCGTAAAATAGCATATGAGACTTTCATCCGCACCAAACTGGAATATGCCTCCTACATTTGGAACCCGCACCAAACGTACCTGGCTGATATACTAGAAGCTGTCCAAACCCGCGCTACCCGTTTCATCTCATCCAAATATGGCCACACTACCAGTGTCGACTGCCCCTCTTAGCATCAAGACGTAAAATCTCACTGCTCTGCCTATTCCATAAATTGTATTATAACTTCCCTGACCTTCATTCTACGCTTTTATTTCCACCCGTGCGCTCATCACATCGCCTCTTCATGAGCATTCAGAGACTTCACGGTTCTACCAACGCTTTCAACAAATCTTTCCTTCCCGTAGCAATAGAACAATGGAACTCCCTACCAGAATCTGTCGTTGCCGAGCATAACCCTTCGAAATTCCGTGAGTTACTAAGCTCCTATATCCTTAATTAACCTCCAATATTCTGTTTCTCGTTATCCGCCCCGTTTCGTCTCTCCGGTTACGTTCTCCTGTTGTCACAGAAGGAAGGAATACCCAGCAAGGTATTATTATTCGTACGAAAGGACATACCTTCCGTCAGACATGCGCTTTCTGCTCATGCTTCAAATTAATATATTTGCGTGACGTTAACGCACAAGCGTCGAGTCATTTCGGTCATCGGGGCTTACATACCTCCACGCGCGGACCTTGACTTCACGTACCTGAGCTCTGAGGTGCACGCTTGTTCCGGTCCACACATCATCGTCGGTGATTTTAATGCCCACCACCCCCAGTGGGGCAGTGCGGCTACTAACAAGAAAGGAAATGACCTTGCAGACTTTATTCACGACGAAAGCTTTGTGGTTATTAACGACGGTTCCCCTACCTTTCTTCGTGGGCTCTCGTACAGTAGTTGCTTAGTTGCTTGGACCTTGCAATCGTATCAAAGACTCTGTCAACATCTGCAACTTGGTGTTGTGATGTTGAGTCACATGGGAGTGATCACATTCCGACCTACGTACAACTGCGCTGGTTCCACACGTCTGACGTCCCTAGGATCCGTTGTACTGATTGGCGAAAGTTTACGTTGATGGTTGAGGAGTCATGAGCAACTATTACGTCGGAGTCCGATGTAGAAAGCGCCATACTGTCTGCTATGGAGTGCACCACGAAGTACGTTAGCACTCCCAAACATCGAACACCCATAGATGCCGTGTACGAAGAACTCCGTGCCATAAGACACCGCGCAGAGAGGAGGTATAGAAGGACCCAGGCTGCAGCAGATCTAATAGAATGTCGCCGCGTGCAACGGAAAATACGACGCCATTTAGAAAAGCTTGGAAGAGAGCAGTGGAGGCGATTTCGCTCTTCCTTAGATCCGCGCAAGCCCCTTTCAAGAATTTGGCAAGTGGTGCGAAGTCTCCAGTACCACCCGAAGCAACTGTACCCTTTTCGTGCTTTGGCTCTAAGCACAGGAAAAAGCGAAGTAGAGGTAGCTGAAGCATATTGCAAAATGCTTGTTGATGGATCCCACGCCCTGCTTCCCCGTACACAAAGGCGTACACCGCAGACCACAGACGACCGCCTCAACGTTCCGTTCTCGATGCAACAGCTGGATGCCGCTCTTTCAGCCTCCTGCCGTTCATCTGCTCCAGGACCTGATGGTGTACGGTACTGCGTACTGCGAAACCTTGGCAGCGAAGGTCGGAAAGCTCTCTTATCATGGTTCAATGCAACGTGGATCTCCAGCTGTCCCCAACCACTGGAAATGCAGTCGTGTGGTTGCTCTACTGAAGCCAGGAAAATCCCCCTTGGAGCTGTCCTCATACAGACCCATCGCATTGGGAAGCTGCATCGGAAAGGTTATGGAGAGAACGGTGCTGGCCCGACTCGAATGGTTTCTCGAGAAAAACAATATTTACCCGGATGTCATGACAGGATTCCGAAGAGGACGATCCTCTATAGACAGTGTCATCGATCTGATGTCTTCAGTGGAGCAAGAAAGAAACCGTCGCCGAATCGCGGGCGCATTGTTTTTCGACATCAAAGGCGCCTATGACAACGTGCTCCACAGTGCGTGTAGGCCGCCGACTCTATGAGTGGATTTCCAGTTACCTTACTGGTCGGACAATCTTCATGTCCACGTCTGCCGGTGACACAGGACTCCACCAGGTTAATCGTGGTGTTCCACAAGGAGGAGTACTGAGCCCCACCCTCTTTAATATTGCCCTAATCGGTCTCGTGGACGAAATGCCTGAAGTCGTCAGAGTCACTATGTACGCTGACGATATCTGCATCTGGACTTCTGGTGTAACTCCACCGCAGCTGCGAGCCCGTTTACAGCGAGCCGCAACAATGACGTCTCGGTACTTGTGCCGTCAAGGCCCGAGTTTAGCGCCAGAAAAATGCGCCGTTCTTGCATTCACCAGAAAGTCGATGCTCCCGTATCCTATCATTATTGAGAGGACACTGATACCTTACGTCACGCACCACAGATTTTTGGGAGTGACTATAGACCGCGGTCTGTCGTGGACGAAACACATCGCCTCGTTGAAGACTAAACTTGCAAGCCTTGTACATGTTCTTCGCTTCGTGGTGGGATGAGATGGGGTCCATCTGAGAGCGCTCTTCTCCAGTTGCACCGGAGCCTGTTTTTGGGGCATCTTCGTTACAGCCTGCCAGCCATTTCAAACCTGCGAACTTCTTCCCGGCGCACATTGGAGGGTTTGCAAGCACAAGCCCTCAGAATATGCTTGGGACTACCACGATGTACCTCTACTGTGGGCACAATTGCCGAGGCACGTGTTTTTCTAATGGATGCACTTCTTTTGGGCGAACCCCTTCGAGTCTACCTTAGATGCTTCACAAGGCATGAACACCATCCATTATCGGCTCTTCCTACTACGTGTTCGAGAAGTAGTTTTGCGGCAGCCATTTTGCAACACCAACATAAGATCCCATCAGGTTTCGCCCCAATGGTGGTTTCCCAGAATCCTCTGTGGGTACTATCAAAACCATCAATTTACCTTTCCATCCCGGGAATTGGGAAGAAGTCCTCTTTGCCATCAATAGCCCTCAAACAGTTGACTCTAGCGTTCTTGACAGACAAGTACGCTGGAACTGTACATGTATATACTGATGGCTCTGTGACTGCATCCCGGTCCACCGCGGCTGTGGTAATTCCAAGCTTATGCGTTACCCGAGGATTCACACTAGACCACAAGACAAATTCTACTGCCACTGAGTTGGTTGCCATACGGGAGGCGATTCGTTTAGTCTCCCGTGAATCACCTCAAGCTTGGACCCTGTTTTGTGATTCCAAGCCAGCACTCCAGGTCCTCAACGGAGTTATGAGGCAAGGACCTTATTATGCCCTTGCTGCGGAAGTACTCGAATTATGCTCATTAGCACTGCAACAAGGACATGTCCTCACCGTTCAGTGGGTACCAGGCCATTGCGGGCTAGCTGGTAACGACTGGGCTGACGAGGAGGCAAAGAAGGTTTCTGCAAATGCAGATGTTGTACGTCTGCCCTTCGGAAGGACGGACACGACCGCCCTTCTGTTTACCATTCTCCGCCACGCCTCGGCGAGTCACTGGTCCCACCCTGACAATCGTCATAGAAGATTACACCGCCTTGACCCCGACTGCAAGTTTCGGTTACCTCCTGGTATTCAGCGAAACTACGCCACGCTGTTTCACCGACTACGGCTTGGCGTAGCCTTTACCCGTCGCTACAAGCACCTCATTGGCTTTACGAGTGACCCCGACTGTGAGACATGCCATGTACCAGAGACTATTTCGCATGTTCTCTGCCACTGTCCACGCTATGCGCAACCTCGAGAACAATTAGTGAGAACATTGGCCCGTTTGGACTGTCGTGTGGTGTCGGAGGAAGTGCTGCTGGGACCTTGGCCAGACGCGAAGCGTTCCTACAAGGCATTTAAAGCTGTGCTGACATTTCTGCGCAGCAGCGGCCTCTCAGAGATATTGTAGTTGAGGCCCGTCCGGCTTAACTTTAACACATACACCGTATCGGTATAGGCATCTTCTATACATAGCGCTTCATTTATTTCTCCGCCATCTTCATCTCTCTCGTCCTCTATCCACACTCTTTCCTCCACTTTCCCTTCCTACACACAGAATAGCTGGCCAGATATACTACCGTCAGGCCGACCTTTCTGTGTTTATTTCATTTCAATAAAATTCCTCCCTCTTCTTTTTTTACGCGTAATTTTAGCGTCCTTTCCAACTGCTTTTACCTCTGGTTGCTTCTTTTCATGTCTGAAGAAATATAATTACTCTCCCTGCCCGTAATACAAAAACTCGAGACCCGGCCGGCGTTCCGATGCCGGCAAGGCTCCTTCTTCAGAGGTGACCCGGCTCACATTGCAACGCCGCCTTGCAACCCTTGGCCGCTGCCGGCGAGCTACGGGCCTTCCAGGTAGGCCTGCGCCACATAGACCGCCTGCAAAAAAGCACGGACGGGGCCGCCCTGCTGCACCGGTCCCGTGCCCGTCCAAACTCGCAGATGGGCAAGCTGCTGCACATCTATGAGGACATTGTGGTGCCGCAGCGACCCCCTCCGGAGCCTCC